>NW_006780574.1:2408938-2431227 GCF_000442215.2 Lipotes vexillifer
AACTTGAACAGAACTCTTCTCGTTGACCAGCTGTGTGACTCTGAGCAAGTCACAATATCAGTGAACCTAAATGTTCTTTTGTAAATATTATATGAGCTTTAAAGTTGTGCTCAGACCTGAAATTCTATGATTCTACAGTTATTTCACAAAGATAGAGGAACACGTCCTTTGGGTCAGAGCACATTTCAAGCAGAGTTCTCCTAGGTCCCTGGATAGCTCTTTGGTAATAATACTTAATAATGTTATACATAGAACCCAGGTGATAATATTTAAGATCAGTGACCAGATTTTTCAAAAGAGGTACAATCTTATTCAATTATAATTTTTCATTTTTCTGGACTTCTCTGTTTTATAAAGGGTTTTGGCCTCTTTTATAAGAGTTAGTCTGTGGATTTAGGAAATAGAAATTTTCCTAAAAACTTGAGTCTATCTGAGAGTCAAACAGACTCATCCCTGATTCATCCTTGTGCCTCTCCCTTCTCTCATCACACAGCTTATTGAAGGCAAAATCGTAACAGTGGTACTGCTTTGGACAATCACTCCTGTCATTCAGAAATGACTCTGGGAGAAAGTTCATGGTTGTGTCTATTAGGGGTCAACTAAACAAGCAGAACCAATGGGGGATTAGATTAGATGATAGATAGATAGATAGACATTACATATATATATACACATACATACACACATATATATCCATCCATCTGTATATGCATATTACAGATAGATACATACATACATGCATATACGTACATATACACACATATATCCATCTCTATATGTGTGTTGTACATATACATATATATACACATATAGATTACATATATATATATATATATATATATATATATATATATATGAGAGAGAGATTTGTGTATGTATGCACATAATTGGATCTATTATAGGGACTGACCTAATGCAGTCTGGGGGCTGGTTAAGCTGTCTCTGTAAGGCTGTTGTCTCTGCATTTGATGCTAGAACTTGAAGGCCAGCCGCACAGGCAGTCAAGAAGGGGAGATGACAAGCTGGCTAGAACCAACAAGGATGAGCTGCAACCCCACAAGGGTAGAACACAACCTATGTCAGGTCTCGTTAACTCTGACCTTGGTTACAAGGCTTTCCTACAGAAGCCAGGGCTCTTCAGCATGAGCTAAACACACATACCCGGCCCAGGAGTAGAGGAGGTGGGGAGAATCCAAGGGAAGGTGGCCTGATCACAGACCTACCTGCTGCTTCATCTCAACACAACAGATCAACAACACGTGTGACCCACCAAATGGCCCTTTCCTTCCCTCTGCCTTCCAAATCTCACAAGAATCTCTCTTGTGGGCCACCTGATCAACTTAAAGAAAATTCTGAGACATGCAGTCCAGCCTAGCCAAATTGGCCCATTACATGGCCAACACAGTGAGGAATACGAGGAAGTTTAAAGCATATATCTTGCCCCCAGGAACTTTATGACTTGCTCAAATTAATGGGAATCTCTATGTAAAAGTGCTCAGCACAATTCTTGTAAACTGCTAGTTCCCTTTCCCAGGGAGCTTTGTTTTGTGGAGGATTTAAACCCATGTTCATTCTTTTCTGTTGCAGTCATAATCCTTATAGACAGTCACACTTTCACAAAATAAAAAAGACTACGTGTTACATCACTTTGCCTAGTGTGAGAGTTTAGTTATTAAAATGAGTGGCTCACAGACCCGCTGAGTGCTGCCTCATTTGTTCACTGATCCAAAAGTAAGGCTATAATTTAATACAGTAAATTACCTTTTAACCCATTTAACTGGTTTGCCAGTCTCACTAGTGGCTTCGTTTCCCTCTGTCCAACTCCTATGTGGCACTGAGAGTTTGAGGTCAGTAGATACCTTTCTGAGAACTTCCTCAGTACGATAGAGTTGCTGTTATCAAGTCAGCACCCAACTTACTCATGCCACCTCTGTTATTGTGATTCTGTAATTAATTATTACTGTAAACTGATAAAAACTGAAAGACGTTTTTATTTCTAAATAGTATTTAGTTAAATGCCTTTGAAAGGTTAAATAAAAGCTAATATTTTTTTAATCACCGGAAAATTAGGATGGGCAAGGCAACTGGGAAAAAAGCAAAAAATTTCCTAAAACTCTAGGCAGATTCTGTACCCAGATTACTTTGCAAGTATGTTCATTGTGGGGCGGGGCGGGGTGGGGGTGGTGGTACTTAAAAAACTGGCACTGGAAATCTTAGAAAAGCTGTGGTTTTTATAAGAAATACGATGCCTAACTCCCATCACTGGGCCCATTCTCAGGGAAAGGTCTTGGCCTTACAATGAAAGATTGGCATATTTATATGTTTTGATCAAAATTTTAAATGTTTATATTAGGAGTCTTAACTAATGCATTGAGACAAGGAAAATAAGTAAATCCTGTTCATATTAGAAAGGAATGAATAAAACTCTTTATTCATGGATGACATGATTGTATAACTAGAATATCCCAAAGAATCAACAGCAATAACAACAAAGTTGTTATTTTAGAGATGGTCAAAAGATCAGTGATTGCCAAGGGTTCAGGGGGCAGGGGAGGGTTTGAATGGTAAAGCACAGGAGAGCTTTTAGGACAGTGAAACTATTCTATAGGCTACTATAATGGTAGATAAATGACATTATGCGTTTGTTAAAGCACATACCATTTTGCAGCACAGAGTGAATCTTCATGCATGTAAATTTTTAAAAGCAAAGCAATAACAAAAAGTTCTGGAACTAATAAGTGAGTGTAGCAAGGTCTCAGGATACAAGGTTAATATGCAAAAGTCAGTTTCTTTCCAGTATACCGGCAAAGAACAATTGGACTTTGACATTTTTTTAAAAAACACCGTTTACAACAGCACCAAAAATAATGAAGTACTTAAGTATAAATCTAACAAACTATGTCAGGATCTATATGTACAAAACTACAAAAGTGATGAAAGAAAACAAAGAAGATCTAAGTAAATGGAGAGATATGCTTTCTATGTTCATAGATTGGAAGTCTCAATATTGTTAAGATGCTATTTCTAACTTGATCTACAGATTCAATGCAATACCAGTTAAAAACCTCAGCAAGCCATTTTGTAGTTATTGACAAACTGGTTCTAAAATTTACATGGAAAGGCAAAGACCTCGAATAACCAACATAGTACTGAAGGAGAACAATGTTTGAGGAGTAACACTATTCAATTTTAAGACTTACTACTAGGCTATAGTAATCAATACAGTGTAGAGCTGGTAACATAGACACACAGATCAATGCAACAGGATAGGGAGCTCAGACCCAGATTTACACAAGTATAGTCTGCTGATCTTTGACAAAGGAGCAAAAGCAGTTCAACAGAGAAAGGACAGTCTTTTCAACAAATGGTGCTGGAACAATTGGACATCCATATGCAAAAACTGTACGTAGACACAGACCTTACATCTGTCACAAAAACTAACTCAAAATTGACCATACACCTAAATGTAGAATACAAAACTATGAAACTTCTAAACAAAAATATAGGAGAAAATCTAGGTGACCTTGGGTTTGTTGATGAATTTTTAAATAAAAAACCAAAAGGAGTCTGTGAAAGAAAAAAAACTTCATGGTGAAAGGACTAATAAGAAAATGAAAAGACAAGCCATAAACTGAAAGAAAATATTTGCTGAATACATATCTGATAAGGAACTTGTGTCCAAAACATACAAGGAACTTTTATAACTCAACAATAAAACATTTTAAAATGGGCAAAAGATCTGAACCTCATCATAGAAGACATACAAATGGCAAATAAGCATGTGAAAAGATGCTCAACATCATTTGTCATTAGGGAATTGCAAATTAAAACAGTTATGAAATATCACTACTCATCTATTAGAATGCCTACAATCCAAGTAACTTTCAATACCAGTTGCTGGCAGGGATGTTGTGGAGCAACAAGAACTCTCATTTGTTGCTGATGGGAATGTAAAATGGTACAGACAATTTGGAAGACAGTTTGGCAGTCTCTTACAAAGCTAAACATAGTTTTATCATATGATTCAGCATCTGAGCTCCTAGGTATTTACTCAACAGATTTCAAAACCTATTTGCACACCAAAACCTGCTTGAAAATGTCTATAGCATCTTAGTTCAGAATCACCAAAAACTGGAAGCTCTCAAGATGTCCTTCTGTAAGTAAACAGATAAACTGTGGCACACCCCATAATAGAATATTATTCAATGATAAAAAATTTGAGTTATCAACCTTTGAAAATATACGGATGATTCTGAAATGTATACTGGTAAGTGAAAGAAACCAGACTGAATGGCTATATACTTTATGATTCCAATTATATGACAGTTTGGAAAAGGCAAAATTTTAGAGATGGTCAAAAGATCAGTGATTGCCAAGGGTTCAGGGGGCAGGGGAGGGTTTGAATGGTAAAGCACAGGAGAGCTTTTAGGACAGTGAAACTATTCTATAGGCTACTATAATGGTAGATACATGACATTATGCGTTTGTTAAAGCACATACCATTTTGCAGCACAGAGTGAATCTTCATGCATGTAAATTTTTAAAAATTGTATGGAATTTGACTGAACTGAAAGAGCTTCCAGTGGTCAAAGCTGGATGATGTGGGCAACAAAGTCAATTAGTATTAGTCATAACCCAAAGTTTAAAATAAATAACTCTGAGTCCTTACTGATACAAATTACTGAATAAACAAGTGGGGGAGAATAAACAAATCTCCCAGGCAGGAGAATTCCAAATGATTTATCGAGATGCTCCACCTTCAAGGATATGGACCATAGCTCCACTTGTTAAGCTCAGGCCGCCCATAGTGACTTCCTTCCAAACTGTATGGAAAGGGAAAAAAATGCACATGTGGTGGGGAAAGCTGGCAAACTTTGGTCATCCAGGTGACCAAAGTTAAAATTAACCGTGATGTCACATTGATCGTCTATTTCCTTGATATAATGGAATCAAAAAGGCAATTTAACTCTGTGGTCTTCCTCCTAAAAACAGTTTAATCATGAGAAAAGCATCAGACAAATCCCAGGGGAGGGACATTTCTCAAAATACCTGACCAGGACCCCTCAAAACTGCTAAGGTCCTCAGAAACAAAGTAAGTGTGAGAAACTGTCACAGACAAGAAGCGCCTAAGGAGAAACGAGAACTGAATGGACTGTGTATCCTGAATGGGATCCTGGAACAGGAAAGGACGTTGGGGAAAAACTAAGGGGATCTGAACAAAGCATGGGGCTTTAGTTAATAATAATGTATCAATATTGGTTTATTAATCACAGTAAACAAGTATACCATACTGATGTAAGGTGTTAATAATAGGGGAAATCAGGAATTGTCACAATTTTCTATAAACTTAAAAATGTTCTAAAATAAAAAGTTTATTTTTTTTAATTTTATTGGGGTATAGTTAATTTATAATGTGTTAGTTTCAGGTGTACAGTGTAGTGATTCAGTTATACAGATACATGTATCTATTTTTTCAAATTCTTTTCCCATTTAGGTTATTACAGAGTAGAGTAGAGTTCCCTGTGCTAGCCAGTAGGTCCTTGTTTGGTTATCTGTTTTATATATAGTAGTGTGTGTATGTTAATCCCAAGCTCCCAATTTATCCCTCCCCTGCCACATTTCCCCTTTGGTAACCACAAGTTTTTATTCGAAATCTGTAAGTCTGTTCCTGTTTTGTAAATAAGTTCATTTATATAATTTTTTAGTTAAATTCCACATATGAGTGATATATGTGTCTTTCTCTTTCTGACTTACTTAGTATGATAATCTCTAGGTCCATCCATGTTGCTTAAAAAGTTTACTTTAAAAAAAATGTTTAAGCTATGCATGATGTATGTACACATCTCAGATAGAGATAGATGTCTCTTGAACTGGCTGAGTGCCAGGTCTAAACTCATCAAATAAGAAGCCTTCTCCTGAAACCTCTGCCATTAATTCAGGACCGGGAATTCCACCTGATGCTTTCCTTTTATTATATCATCCAGTCCCGAACATAACCCCACAGAGACAGTGTTTTTCTTCAGATCTGTGAATAAGGAGACTAATGCTGAAATAAAATAAAGGATTTATCAGAATTCTATAGCTCGTTAATAAGATTGGAGTGGAAAAGAAATCATATGTGCACTTTTTCTCTTTACATTTCCTTTTCACATCATTAGATTCAGGAGGCCTTTTAAACCATGTTGTTAGCTAGAATTAAATCATTCTTTATTACTCTATTCTCAAAATTTATTTTTTTAATCCCTTCAGGGCTCCATTTCGTAGTTTAATGTATCTTTGAGACCAAACTCAAAGTAATTTAGGCATCGCAAATATTCCTAAAGTTATCTCCCCACAATTTCAATGATGTCTGTTAATCAATTTAGTATCAGGTATTTAATGTTGAGTATTAAATGTAATATTTAGTATTACAATTTAAATTCAGTATTCCTCACAGCCTTTCAAGTAAGAATTGAAGAAAAATAGAGTAAAATTAATTTGAAAACATCTAAACAGAATTACAAGAAGATAAAAAAATAACCGTAAAAGGTAATACAGTTGTTAAAATTCATCATGAAAGCTGCCACTGTTTTACCCGGTGGCCAAGAAAAACAAGGAATGTGATCAAATTATGTCTCCTTTGAAGAGGGAAAATACCAGTTTCTCAGAGAGGCAAAATAAAACTTTCCCCTGTTCCAGATTCTGAAAGAATTTATTATTTAGGGTATTTCAAGGGGGTAAAATAAAAGAATTGTTCACAATAGCTTCACAGCCAATATGGAAATAAAATGTATACGTTTGTTTCTCATAAAACCTGACTAAAAGATGGAAGACATAAGAGTAAATGGTAATTCTATGCACATAGTTATTTGAGATGATATTCTAATGTGATCCGTGTGTATTTTAATATATTCCAAATTCTGTTTCACTTTGAGAATATATTAGATAACCAAGAGCAGTATATAGATATATGGATACATAGGCCTGTCTGACATGACATGTGAGCTGAGACCAGAGTGAAATGAAGAAGCCAGAAGTGGGAATAGCTGGGGAAAGAGAATCTATATCCAGGAAGAGGGTACAGAAATGCAATGATGCCCATTACTTCCTATTTTAGGTATTAGTAGATTGAATAACAACAGCATTGAAATAGTAGATATAAATTGCAAAGGAAGGATGCTAAGGCTTGTTCTGGTATGACACCATTTAATATTGTCTGGTTCAGCAAGAATCCTTTTTGCTTCCCCTTGATGATGGTGGGGCTACTACAAGGCAGCTTTTGAAAGAGTAGTTTAATAAAACTGGAGATTGTGTCCTTGAAAGATGTAAATAGACTTACATTTTTCTTGGAATATTTTTCCATAAGATGAGAAAATATTCCACAAGATGGAATATTTTTCCATAAGATGAGAATATTCCATAAGAATATTTTTCCATAAGATATAATGGGAACAAACTTACTTCTTCCACAAAAAAAAATATTGGATTGAGAGACATAAATTTGCCGTTTATTAAAAATAAATTTTTAAAGCTAGGAATAATATTGAAATGCAGTATTGAAAGACCCTAGTAAAGTCATAGGCCTGCCTTTGTAAAAAAGCAAAATGTATGGTAATTTTAATTATACTTTTAATTTATCTGCAGAAAATCAACTCTGAACTAAAGGGTAAAATTAGGAAAATAATCTGTGAATAGCCAATGGCAGGGTTTAGACTTAGCAGAGAGAAGTATTTAAAGAGGTCTTCTTGCCTTATCTAGCAAGGGGGTTAGGGCCGTGGAATTTGAAGTATATTTCCTAGAATAGAAAGCTTTATGTTATTGCTCTAAGGTTATGTCATACACCGTTCACCAAATAAATATGTTGCCAAACTGACCATAGTTCTAAGAGCTAAACCTAGTGCCTCCCGTGCGGTTTATTTTATATTTTTTTCAAGTAACAAAGCATTTGTTAGAAAATATTTAATAAAATCAACTCTGTTTAATTTAACTCAGTGCCATTGACTAACTCTTGGTTAGCTTTTTAACAACCTAGAAATGCTTTTTCTTTCCAGTTACTTTTATCATGTTCAGGGGTGCATTTGTCTGACCACAGAATGTTTTCATTCAATCAGTCTTGTCAGGTCCTTCAACGGCAAGAGCTGTCCTATGCCAGTGTGAAAAAGCCTGTAATATTTAGGGTTTTTTTAAAATTGTCTTAAAGTTTCTGGGGCTGTGCATACATCTCCTTTTCCTGTTAATTTGATTTTTGAAGTCCTGTTATTATCCAGTAGATTTGTCATCATCCACTTGTCTATGGCCTTCATAGGCAAGGACTGTGTCTTATTCGCCTTTGTGTCCCTAATATCTAAGCAGAATTCATGGCCTTACAGTAGCACTCAATACATGTTTGCTGAATGAATGAATGGGTGACTAGACAGATGAATGAGGCTTCGTGCTGCTCTTACACATTTACAGCTCTACTTGCTGGGCTAGATCATGATATTTGTAATATCTAGATACTCTAGATAGAACTTTTTCTTATTTCATGGGTTTCTTTTATTTTATATCCAAAAAGTGATGAATTATTTAATCCTTCACTTGCTTGTATTACTGACTATATTTGGACTGTATATTACCGTTTAGAATTAAATTATTTGCATATATTCCAAGTTTTGGGGGTTTTGAGAGACACTAAAAGGAGAACACACAAGGACTTGCACATTCATAAAATGCTTCTTTTGAACATAGTAAATGGTGAACTACAAAAAGAAACATCTTTTCAGTCTTTACCATGGAAAATAATAAAATAAAATAAGAATAAAATAAAATTGCCTCCTGTATTTTGGAGGCAACAGAAGATTGCATTATTATTTTCCTTCTGTAGGAGCCTCGTGTCACTGAATATCATCGTGTGTGTACACACCCTTGTGTGTTTTCTGTTTAGGGCCAGGAGGAAAGAATGTTTAAACTGAAATGCCCCCTAATCAGTGAAACGCCCGGTATGCTATTTCCTTGCCTTCCCTGAGATCCATGGGTAATACGAGCACCAGTGCCCTGGGTTCCTGGCTGCAGCCTGACTTCTAAGCATTTTTGAAATGAAAAACAAAACAAGTCCTTTATGTAAGCAACACACTCCCTGCTATTGGTTTGCTTTAGATACCAGGAAACGCTTGCACTGGTCTTAAATTAAGTTGGTAGAGGAATGTTTGCTCATTTAAATTCATCCCTTATGAGGAACAAAACTTAGACTGTGGTGTTTTCATAAAAGAAATATTTCATGTCAGTGAATTTATTATTTTATCCTGACATTATAAACTGTACTCTTAACTATTTGTGATTTAAAATCATTGCTCTTTTTTTTTCTTTTCTCTGTAGTTCAAGAAACCATCCTCAAACCCTTGAATGTTTTTGCTGTTTTATTTTTTAAACTGAGAATTCTGCTTGGGTTAAAGAGGCAGATAAAAGATTATGTGTATGGAAACCTCTAATTCTTGAACTTGTGTTAAATTTTTGTTTTTTTCTTTAATAAAGAGTTTATTCTTTGAATATCTTACATAATCAAAATCCATCATTAGAAAATTTAAACATATTAATAATATAGGGTAAAGTATATGAACATAATTTGATAAAGAAATATATGAGGCGTATATGGAAATCACATATATGTGATTAAGTTAAGCACATTAAGCACATTAAGTTTAGAATTAAGCACATTAAGTTTAGAATTACTTCAAAATAAAACTTTTTTTTTAAGATGGGGGAAAAAATCAATATATAAGGTATTATCATTAATAGTAACTTTATTAATCAAACCTGAAAATTTAGGACTAAATGAACTAGGTCATAAGAAATGTGGCCTTTTGGTAAGAGAAGTAGATTTAGAAGCGAGAATGCAAAACTATTTTTCTTTTGTTCCATTTTATTATGTAATCACAGAGTAGTCCTTAAGCTTGCTGACCACAATGCACAATTTTCTTTTTTAAAAAAATGCCATTCTTAGTCTAACAACAGGTGCTCTGTTTTGTATATTGATTCTTCTTATTTTTAGTTTGTAGTACCATGCCATCTTTGATTTCTAAAAGCAAATCCAATAGTGAGTGGAAGTTCCTATTTCTGCTGTTTCAACATGGCAATTTCTTCCTCTCACAATAAATACATTGCCAACAGTATGTTACTGTGTGCACGTGTATTTGTGTGAATCTCAAATCTCATTTTCCATTTCTGGCCCATTTCTATCCAGGTCAGTAATAAATCTTTCTAGCTGGTACCACAATTTTGGCCCACCTTTTTGTTGTTTCTGCTATCGTTCTTGTGCAAGGATTGGACCATGATGGGGAGGCAACCCAGAACTGGCCTTACTGGGCAACAGGATGCCTTGTTGCAATGCTGACCTGTGGAGGATATAAATGATGACACTGAGCTAAGGTTTAATGAGCGCTCACTCTCAAACACCATGCTAAAAGCTTCACAGCAGAACTTACAACAGTCCTCTGAGATCAGTATAGCCATTTCATTCCTGCATTACGGATGAGAAAACTGAGGCCAGCAAGATTAAACAAACATTAATTGTTCATCATCCCTCCTCCTTCCTGACACACTGCAATGTCACTAGCACCTAGCACAGTGCCTGGCACATAACAGCATTCATAAAACATTGGTTGAATGAATACATGAAGATGCTTGCCCTGGTAAATGACAAAGCCATACAAGAATCCGTGGCATCGGATTCCAAACCCATTCACCTAATCTCAAAAATAAGGTAGAGGGAAGCTGTTAAAATCATGGTGGGGAAACAAGTCCAGAAAGGAAGATCTGAGCAAGAAAGTCAGAGGATGAAGAACAAGGGGAGGTGTGCAGGTTAAAATGAGTCCGAGGCAGGATAGATGAAGGTAAGCAACTGAAACTGGAAAAAAGAGAGATCGTCTAGACAAATTCTGGAGAGACAGTTGATACCCATAAATGGATTTTATGAGTGGTTGGCATATTTTTTTGTGTGGTCAGGCTGGGTCAACTTCAAGCAGGGAAGGTACTCTCCCAGCATGCCTTCTCAGGCCTCTGTCCCCGGAAGGATGGACCCGGCCAGAGTTTGCCTGATTTCAGATAAGAAGCTCTTAAAGTGCACTGATGTGTGTGTGTGGTGAGATTTACGGCCACCTTTCTGATCCACACTCTTCCTAGAGCAAGCCCAGGTACAGCAGGGCCTCCAGCATCACAATGGTGCCATGTTCCAAAGAGGATCCATCAACACTGTGATGGTCTCAGAGCCATGGCAAGGAAAAGGTCATAATCTGGGGCCAAGTGTACCCATGTGGGGCCCCCAACAGCCTTTGGGATTGTATTAAGAGTTTCAGTTGGACCTTCAGTGGTCCATCCAGATGGTGTCAAAGCACAGTCCCCAAACTTGGGTATGTGCCTCCTTGACTGTTTGTCCTAATAAACCAGGCCCTCCCCAAACTCTGCACCCAGCACAACCAGCCCCAGGACACTCACCATTTCAGCAAGGTTTGTTAGGCAAGGGCACCATTTTTCTCTCCCTGCCAGATCTCCATCAGGCTTAATAGGAACTGAACTGTCATAACCTTGTCGAGCTTGAGGATGTTTGATAAATGTGCATGAATGTTCATCACAGCACTGTTTATGACAGCAAATAATTAGGAACAATTATCAACAGGAGGATGCTCAAGTAACTTGAGATTTATCTTCATAGTAGAGTATTTAACCCTAGGTGGGCAGGAAATATAACATACTTGATGAACCCCTGAAATAGGTTGGCACCTATAAATTTAAAGAGAAGCTTCTCACAAGGCAGGGCCAGGCACTGAGTCTATCATACAGTTATCCGTCTTTAGTGTCTCCTGGTCTAAAAACATCTTTCTTTGTAGGAAATCTACTTGGGGGAAAAAAACTAAAGGAAGTATGTGGTGGCACTGGGCCCTTCTTTAAGATGAAGACAATGCTAAACAGAATTCTGATGTGGAAATGATGGTGAGAATTATTCAGGGATAATGGAGTCATGGGGCTTTAAGTAAGAGAGGCCAGGATATATATAGGATGTGAGCAACAGAGAGCAGTAGTCTTTTGTTGCCTTCCCATCTGCTTAGTTCAGTATTTTTGTTTACAAGGAAGATTAGCAATATCCTTACCCACCAGAGGAGTCTTGGTCAGGTGGGCAGCTGGGCATACTGGGCAGGGTTTGGCTACCAAAGCTTCCTGTTGCTCTGAGAGCTATCGCAGGGCAACAGCTATCACTCTACAGTCAGATACAAGTCACCTTTCGTTCTCCGTGTGACTGGAGCCAGGTACAACGAGGGAGCTTCGAAAGTCTTGGCCAATTTCTACACAAGGGGTGCTCTTAGTTGCGGAAGTTGTATTGCCAGGTATTTGCAGGCACAGTGAACTGCCCCTTCACAGTATATAGGTGATTAATCTGTCTAATAGCTTGTCCTTTCTTGAGATCCCAATGAGGGATAAACATAGACAGATATCAGAGGAATCGATGGCGGCCATGAAGAGGTCTCCATTGGTTCCCAGGGACATCTCCTATTATTATGTCAAAATTGATGAGACTGGAGAATTTGGTGGGCTTGGTTGTTACAGCAGGCTCAACACGCAACATCACCTTAATGCCTTCATAGAATGGGCCCAGGGTGCCAGCTTCATCCAATCAGATAGCCACGTAAGAAGGAAGTCCAGTTGTGGGCTGCCACCTTCCTCACCCCAATCCCCATGACTGTTAACGCTTCCACCAGAATTTCACATGGTCAATAAAGATTTGACAATCACTTGGTGGAGTACACCACCAGCTATGTCGTCCCATGTGAGTAGGATGTCCATACCGACACCAAATGGAGTTATGACCCTTTAATCATCTTGTAATTATGAAGTATATCAAATTCAATAAATAAAACATTATAGACACAATTAAAGCACTTTCCTACTGTCCGTGCTCCCACTCTGTAATTTAATTCGTCTCCCACCCCAAATGCAATAGCGCTGAAATTGCTCCTGAAATCGTAGAGTGGCTTTTCCTGACATGTTACATATGCTTTAATACATATAAATAAGTTTATTATAATTTAGGACTATTCTCTGTGTTTTAAAAATGTACATAAATCATATCATACAATGAATATCCATTCGCAACTGTTTAACCCAATATTATGTTTCTAAGAATTTTCCTTTCACTTGCAGGTTTCTCCTATTTTTTTCTCAATTAGAAAGTATTAAACATAAGACTTCAAATCCCTAACAGGTCCAAATAATTCAGTTAAAAAAATAAAGAATATACGTAATGAGCAACGTGAAAACTTGAACAATTAACAAAAGAGAAAACATCAGTAGTCAGTACACATTTGAAAGCATTTTCAACCTCACTAATAATCACTAGCAAAAAGATTCTATTCCATATCCATCTGTGTGTTGGGAGAATTTAGGTAAACCGACTCTCTTAAACACAACTCTCAGAGTGTAAATTGGAACAACCACTTTAGAAAACAATTTGTTAGTATTCAGTGCAAACCCTGTGATCTCCTTGGTCCCGTTTTAGGGGATGACTTTTCTCTCTGCTTCTCCTTTCTAGCAAGAGACAAGAATCCTTAGCCATTCTGTTTGCTCAGCACGCTAGGTGTCTGGCGCACCCAGCTACGGTTGCAACCAGAACAATGATCAGAGCAGTGTGAGGGCTTTTCTCTGTTAGGCTTTGGAGCTGCAAGAGCCAACGTATGGGTGGACGGGCTCGCCTTGTCATCACAGCAGTGGCTGCGGCTGTTCCCACAGCTTTGCTAACTACACGTGGAAAGGTGACAGCTGGACACACATTTTTGCACATGCACGCTGAAGGCTGCTAAGTTCTGGCTAAGGATCCCGGACTCTCCAGGAACACATGACCACTTAATTGTCCACTGTGTAGCGGCCTGGGGATGGGAAGAAGCCTCTGGAAGCCACAGTCTGCACTCAGAGATCCCCCACCAAACCAGGGAAGAAGTGAGCCTGACTCTCGGTCCTCGCGTGGTGAGGCTGGAGCCAGGAAGAACTCTTCCCCTCACACAGTGGAAGAAGCCAGACCTTAAGAACCAGAGCTGCACCCAAGGGAGAGTAACTGGGAAGCATGTTCAAGTTGGTCCGTTAAAGTAAGGAAGGTTCAAGAAGAGGAAGGGGGTCTGGACACCTGAAGGAGGGAGACGTAGGGAAGATGGCAGCACATTAAGGGCATTGGTAAGTGTCAGGAAGATCAGATGCACACCTACCCACTGCCCAAACATTGAGCTAATCAAGGAAAAGATTAGTCTAAGAGGTGGTTTTAGACACTCAAAAACAGCCAGTTTATACAAGCCTGTAAAGACTAATGTGAAATAGTAGGATCAGTACCAAAGATGACAATAAATTACCATTCTGCCTCTCTTTGTCCCTCTGTAAAAGCCTCTTTTTTTGTCCTATTCTTTTTCACTTTCCTTTATATTGACAAGAAAGAGATCCATTATTAAGTCTGTCATCAATTCAGAAATTATTTATCTGTACTAATTAGAGTGAAAAACTTATTGCCTATTTTATTTATTGTAAGAAAATTCTTTTTTTTTATAAATTTATTTATTTTTGACTGCACTGGGTCTTCGTTGCTGCGCGCGGGCTTTCTCTAGTTGCAGCGAGTGCGAGTATTCTTTGTTGCAGTGCACAGGCTTCTCATTGAGGTGGCTTCTCTTGTTGCAGAGCACAGGCTCTAGGTGCGTGGGCTTCAGTAGTTGTGGCTCGCAGGCTCTAGAGCACAGGCTCAGTAGTTGTGGCGTATGGGCTTAGTTGCTCCACGGCATGTGGTATCTTCCCGGACCAGGGCTCGGCTCGAAGCCATGTCCCCTGCATTGGCAGGCGTATTCCTAACCACTGTGCAACCAGGGAAGTCCCTATGGTAAGAAAATTCTTTAAAAAAAATCCCTACATTCTAATGGTCACAAAAAATTCATAACAGTATACCTACTGAAAGAATAGTTTTTGCTATAGCCATGTCAGTCCTCTACTAATAATGTTCTTAAAGAGAGTAGGATAAAGACATGGCAAAACAAATAAATTAAAATAACAGGATCGCTTCAGTCATTTTTATAACAGTTTCATTGAGATATAATTCATAGACCATAAAATTCACCCTTACAAAGTGTACAATTCAATGCGTTTTAGTATAGTCACAAACTTGTACAACCATCACTACTAGTTTTAATTTTAGAACATTTTCATCATCCCAAAGGAAATGCCATACCTATTAATAGTTACTCTCCATCTTTTCCCTCCCTTCCAACCCTAGACAACTTGAATTTACTCCTCATATGGATTTGCTTATTCTTGACATTCATACAAATGGAATCATATGATAATGTAGTCGTTTGTGACTGGCTTCTTTCAGATAGCATAATGTTTGCAAGGTCCTTCCACATTGTAGCATGTATCAGTACTTCATCCCTCTTTATGACTGAATAATATTCCATTGTATGAATATATATACCACATTTTGTTTATCCATTCAGCAGTTGATGGACATTAGTTTCAGTCCATTTCTCCTAGAACTGGATCCTGCCCAGATGACTTTGATTTCAAAGAGGTACCTCATAACATACACAAAATCCATTTCTCCTTACATTGGGAAACCTTATTTAATCGATGCAGACCAACTGCCTTTGTCACAATCAAAAGAACTACTTTGACACTATAATAACTCTCTTGAAATACATTTGCAAATGATTTCTTTCAGCAAGTTTTTTGAATTGTGAGTTGCAAGTGTTTACCAGAACAGTCCTGCAAATAAGAAATGATCTCACTAAATTATACCAATATGCATGGATTTAGAAGTGAAAATGCAGGATAAAATATTGTTGCTGTTTGTGTTTGCCATACCTAAGACCAAGTAATATTGGCCATTTTTTACCCCAGCCATATCTCTACTGTGATATAATTCATTCTATTCAAGGTCAATCTCTAGGCCTCCTAGATATCTGGAACCTGAGCTTCAAAAACACTGCTGACATTGCAAAACTTGAGTCAAGATTTATATTGTCACTATTTTTTTCTTTGAGTTCATCTAATAAAGTTGACTTGCTCTGAGCTCAACAGCAAGGGCAGATGCATGCTTGCCAGGAGTGGATGTAGTTTCAGCCATTTGGGAGATTTGCACTGCTCCTCCATGTGTCCTGCTGGGCTCTCACACACACTCCTGTCACATGCATACATCATGGGATCAACTGTTGTCAGTGGACACTCATGGTGTGTTGGAAAACTTGGGACAAAACCTTTCATCTTATCTGACTCTACAATCGTACCAGAGTTTTTTGAAATGAATATTCACCAAAAATGTTAGTAAGACTCAAATTCATCTCTTGCTTATCAAAAGCAGCTACTGTTTTTTTTTTTCAATATGCTTTATTAAAAAGCCCTCACTTCATACCAGGATTCCTCAGTATTTTAACGTTTGTAGGTTCCAGAAAAAAAACACACCTATTTCAGGTCCCCAGCCCCGCATCACAGCAAAGCACCTTAAGATAGTCAGAGGTATCTCACATCTGTGAAGCTGGACACCCACCTCTGAAGTTGTTGAGGATAAATAAAACAATCTAAATTGGGAGCCCGAGACTCATTATTCCTGGGATTAATACCTCAGTAATGAACTGGTTCAATTCGAGCTAAATTTTGTGTTGATCTCTTTCACTTGGAATGCTGACAGTTGGCCAGAATAATGGGCAAATGATGGCATGGGATTGACTTTGCAAGCTCACTAAATAAGAGAGCAATATGCTAGATTCTGTGGAAGGTGTAACCATGAATTAGCAGTAACACATTTTACCATAGCAACATTCTCCCTGTTAATGCCCAAATCAAGCCCAATACTGGGGTTTCTCTGCTTTGAGCATCCTCTACTTCTGTCTGTTCTGCATCCAGTTAATTATATAAAGGCAGAAGGAAATAGAAGTAAATGTGGTTGATATCCAGTCATTTCTAGCAGCAATACAGGGTAGGATTAGATGTAAACACTACAGAAAGTATATAATACACTAAGTACCTTGCTTTCAAGTCAATGTTTGTTACTTTTGTTGCTTTAGTCTAGATTTTTTTCTAGTTAAATTTGGACGTTTGTGTCTAGGTTACTTCATTTTGCCATGATCGTATAGTAGTTAGTACTCTGCATTATGTTTAGGTTATTTCATTTTAGGATTCCAAGTAGCTTATGAGTGATACTACTTAGTTAAGTGACAAGAAGTGCCATCCCCAGTTGAGAAATCAGTTTGTTTATCTCTTCCAGAAATCACTACAATTTCAGAACTTCATTAGTGAGAATATGGGGGGAAAAGTGGGGGAGGATTTCCCACTTTTCTAGCATTTTTGAAAATCACTTCAAAGAGAAGGTAAGCAAAGGTAGCTGTCAGGGACTCTGGCCTAATACTTCACCAGTTCTGAACTCCCTGGGCTCGTCCTTGTCTGAGTGGCTGGATGAATGAGTGTGTGCAGGGCTGTGCAGGCCATCCGTCTCTTGGACCAAGGGTGTCCAGGGCTCTGCCAGCACTATCTTGGCTGGAGATATAACTGCCTGTAAACATCATGCTTCTGTGGACTGATTCCTAGAGCAGGCCTTACTGGTTCCCATGCACAACAAAGCCGAAACGTCAACAGCATTCATGGAGAATCCGGCCTAGTTGTCGAGCAAAGGTGTTTTCATTCCCTTTCTCCGAGATGTTAAGTGGATTTCTGTTCTACTTTAAAATCAGTCATTTTCACCAGGAATGGATACAGCGCCTATGACTTGCCAGGAAAAGGTGGAGAGGGAGGCGGGAAGTGAGGGGATTGTCCCAACATGGCTCTTCACTTTAAGGGTCTATTTCAAGGCGTATTTTTCCCACCCAGCCCCCACTCACAGCTCGAGTTGTATCGGCTGTTCTAAAGTGCAGGAGGAACCAGCGCGCGTTTCCAACATTGCTTTAGCAGAATTTGCAGCATGCAGTTATGCACGTCATTTCAGGCCTGTTACGTAGCCTCCCTTTCGCCCTCAAGCCCCATTGTGAACAAAATTTTTACTGTGATCTATTAAGCAAGCAAGAGACTTTCAACTTTAGAATGCAATAAGAATTAAAATTTTGGATGATAAAAGTTATTACACATGAGTGAGTTTGTCTCTCCAAATCAAGGAAATGAATTACATTCCCTACTTTGTAGCATATGGTATCCTCAGAATTGCCTGCATATAATTATAACTCTGTTTATTAAAAAGAATTATGTAACAGTATGGTTGATTTATTCTGATGTGATTGGATTAGTAACTTAATTGGACTGAGCAGCATACCCAAGATAAAATTAATTTAATTAGCTGATTCATTTCAGGATGACTGGAACCCCTCATCCCACTTTGATAATCTTCTGCAAAGATGTGCAAGCACACAAGCAAAGTTCAGGAACAATTGGACCCCTGTGTGGCATATTGAATAAGAGAGGAAACAGGAAAAACAGAGCATCTCCAGCCAAAAAGTTGAAGAATAATACTTTACCTTGTGCTCCTAACTCTTTTTTTCCCCAAAGGACAGATTTTGTCTAAGACATCTGTGGTTCTGGGACCCTCTCTTCCTAAGGTGACTAGGATGACCCAGTTACCAAAATCTCCCCTGGGTCCTGAATTGCCCCATCCTCTTCTGCTGTAGTGTTGCAGCTGATCTCCAGCTGCTCAGGCCCTTTGCCTCACCTGAGCATGAGCTTGAGCCTGGCATGGGCCTGTTTGCATGATTCTTTTCTGTGGATACGGAACATTATGGTGCAAAATTGCACCATTTCACACAAGAGGATTATAGTGAACAGATATAGGTAGATTAGGGCAAAAATACCACAGTCATTACAAAAACAACTGAGACTCTGTCCATCCAGATAATTCCAGAGTCAAGAACTACATCTCTCCATCTGTTTCCTATCTGTTCTCCCTGGTTCTGTTTGTTTGTTTTTTCTTCTCATTCTAACCCATTCTGTATAGTGACACTATATTTTACATATATTTCTGTTTCTTTCTTTCTCTCTTCCTTTCTTCCTTTCTTCCTTCCTTCCTTCCTTCCTTCCTTTCTTTCTTTCTTTCTTTCTTTCTACATACTTAAAGATCTTGCCTCATTCCAAAAAAGGACCTGAGGCAGCTTCACAACTGCTAAGTTAATCTTACACCACACCTTTGATCATATGTCATTTCCCTACTGGAGAGCAGATGGCTTTCCATCAACTAAACTATAGAAGAGAATCACAGTTCCTCAACCTGGCATCCAAGTGCCTCTACGGCTTGCTCCCACCATATTCCTCCCACCTTGCCTAGCACAGTCCCACTGTGGGCACCCTGTGTGGCCAGCCCCTGGGACTTCTTGCCGTGTCCTCCCTTGGCGGTTTCCTTCATCCTCCTTTGTGCCCTCCGTGCCTTAGCTCGTCTCAATATTTCCAAAGTAATTCCTCACTACATTGCATATGAAGCCTTTCCTGATCAGCATAGCCAGTAATTACTTCTCCATCTTCCAAATATGTGTGTGTATGAAATTTTGGCATCAAATATCGTGGGTGTTTGTATATGTCCACTTGTTTCATTACACAGGAGCAGTGGTCCTTCCCAGAGCCTCCTAGCACAGCAGTGTAGTATGGAATCTAAGATGGAATTCAGTGGTTACTTGTGGCATGAATGAAAATGCATGATGATGATGATGATAATGATGATGACAGTGTTGGTGGTTGTGGTTATTATTGTGGATATTTTATTTTTAACATTGATGCAGTGCTTTGTTGTCTCTGCTCCTCAAGCAATACAACATTGCCGGTGGAAACAATAATTGCAATCTTATGCACCATCCTACATCCAATGTGGACTTTAACCCATTGTTTTAACAAGTTTCTCCTCTTAGAAAAAAATAGACCCTGTTTCCCAGGAGTTCATTAATTATTAGAGACAAGATGTCTTTTGGGGTTTGCTGACTTTCATTGGACTCTCTAGAGCTTCTATGAGTCGCAAGCAGACAAGGTCTCTGAGGATGGTGTTATAGGTCTGTCCATCCCCAAAGAAGCTGATGAGAGATTAAATTCCCAATTCACCCGATTCTGTTCCCTTTGATGCTGTGGCACATACAGCATGAGCAATAATATATTTCCCTGCAAGCAGGACTCACCAGGCAGAGCAAGGGGAGCGAATTCAGACAGTCCCCTTGGTTCTGACTCTTTGTTTCAATGTAGTTAGATCAGAGTTGCACTGCATTGCATTGAACTTGGGTGATTTGATTTCCTTTGTTGTAGGAACAAAAGTGTAAAAGAGAGAATAGAACAGAGGTGCTTCTGCAGTGAGCACCAAGGTGATGGAGGAAATCTATATTGGACAAAAGACCCATTTATCAGTGTCAAGACAGTCCTTTGAATAACCACAGTGTGTTTTTTTTCTTAGTGTTTTACCTTGTGGACCAAAGTAATAGGTACATCTCTAACGGCTAGATAAAGATTTTGGCACACAAGGAGGAGAGGTGAAAATATGTTTTCCAAAATAAAATTAGAAATAGTAATTACCATTTAGGGGTGAGTCCACTAAATGCATGCATTATTCCAAGTGTATTTTTCTTCTTCTTCATTTTATTTAATTATAAGAACAGTCCCATTAGTTATATATCATTCCCATTTTACAGATAAAGAAAATAAGTTTTAGAAAGTAATAGAGTCAGATCTGGAACCCAAAACCTAATCCAAATTCTACTAGAATGGACTGGGCCTGCAAATGAGAATGAAGATGTTCTGTTTAACAAGACAATAGAATACCTCCTTTGTGTTGAAACTGGATTGATTTTTCACCACAAATTAGACTGGCAGTGTCTTTCAAAGGATGACACACAAAATAATAATCCAAAGAAGTGCTCTACTTATTAGTTGCCTGAAAATCATGTAAATATATTTAGACACTGATTAGGATACCAGCAATTTCAATGCTGTGACATGTATAATCAATGGCAGTGAGCAAACTTCTAAAAGTAGAATAAAAGGAATAAGCAATGGAATGAAAAAGAGCCATATTATTCAGAATTATGAGGAGTCAGTTATCAGGACTTCAAATAAAAGGTCCAGGCCACAAACTAGACTCAGAATACCAGCAGAGGGAACATTTAAAAGACCCTAGGCTCAGAGGGAAGATTGGGATTGACATATATACACTACCATATATAAAGCAGATAACTAATGAGAAGCTACTGTATAGCACAGGGAACTCTACTCAATGCTCTGTGGTGACCTAAATGGGAAGGAAATCTAAAAAAGAGTGTGTATATGCATATGTGTAACCGATTCACTGTGCTGTACAGCAGAAACTAATACAATATTGTAAAGCAGCTATACTCCAATTAAAAAAAAAAAAAAAAAGACCCTAGGCTCAGGAAGAGACATCGAAGAGATAACAGCACAGGTTCTTAAAGCCAAGGTGATAAGGCAGTCGAGAAGGTCAGGGCCCACATGGGGAAGGTTTGAGGTGTAGGAATCAGAAGGTGAGACCACCAGACCTGAGAGAGCCAGGGGATCTCCCCTCATGTAGAAAAGGTCCACAGCCTCCAGTCTAACATTGACAGAATTTTACAGGAGACCTTCTCGTGAAAGAAGTCCCCATCCTTACAGTGGGGACTTTTGAATGGTGCCTTTTACCTCTCTTCCGGTGCTGTCCCTATGACAGATCACCTGAGGAGCTCCCCGGCCCCCTCTTCTTCTCTGATTTTCCATGGACCAAATTTCTCTACAGGAGTATCCTAAAAATACTTCTGATGCCTGAGATGATACATCCCTAATCCCAGAGCCCCCCTTCTGACACAGCATGCATGCTATTAACAAAACTTGGAAAGCAACGCAGTCTGTAGTTTCTTCTTTCCAGTTTGACACACTCCATATTTAAACCAAGATTTCTGAGGACCATCAAGCCGTTCCTTAATCTCCTTTGCCACATCAGTCACGTGTTTCTCATTTCTGTTTCCTCTTAATCCACGTCTTCAACCACACCGGCCCACTTGGAGCAGCCTACCCAGACATCATGTTCAGACTTCGGGCAGAGGTGCATACACACAGATCACAGGTCGAGGCAGTGTACAACTCACGAGAGCTGAGAAAATAACGAGAAGCAACTGTAAGACTTTGGGGGCAAAAACAGAGGCACGGGGGCTTCCCTGGTGGCGCAGTGGTTGAGAGTCCGCCTGCTGATGCGGGGGACACGGGGTCGTGCCCCGGCCCCCGGTCAAAAAGGCCATCTGAAAAAAGTGTAAAATCCAGGAAGGCAGGACAGGCCAGGGAGAACAGGGAGCGTTGTTATGCTGATGGGCGGGATGTAAATT
>NW_006780574.1:2431245-2442743 GCF_000442215.2 Lipotes vexillifer
GATCCCACATGCCGCGGAGCGGCTGGGCCCGTGAGCCATGGCCGCTGAGCCTGCGCGTCCGGAGCCTGTGCTCCGCAACGGGAGAGAGGCCACGATAGTGAGAGGCCCATGTACCGCAAAAAAAAAAGAAAAAAACACAGAGGCACTATTTCAGAAGGAAGTGACTCTTAGTAATTGTGAAGTCGGACTTGTCAAGCCCATGCCATCACCTCCCCCTCCTCCTTGTGACGGTTTGATGGCTCTGCTCACCATAGACCAGCATGCTGATCTTAAGTCCCGAGTCTCCCGTCCTGTCCATCATCCCTAAGCCTCCAGTTCTCCCCTTGGGTTGACCACTCTCGTTTCTAACAAGTCTCTCTACAAATTTGCTTAAATCCTTCAGCTTTAGCGTCCATAGACTTCTAAAGGCTTAGGCTGGCATTTATGGGAGAAGGTAGAAACAACTTCACCAACCAAGCACAGACAGGGATGAGCATTTTTATAGTCTCATCACTTTGACGCCTACCTTAAGTTGCCAAGGACCCGGAGAGACTGTGGCCAAAATGCAAGACTATTTGCTAGTTGCCACAGTGCTCTCTCCCCTCCAGGATTTATTTAACATGTGGTGTTCCTGGTTGTCACTGCTTCCTCAGCTGCTAGATTAGAGCTAGCAAGAACAGGTGCTCCGTAAAAGCATACTGCTTACATGTAACCGAGCCTCTTCCTAAATCCGATCAGTTTACTTTCAATGGCTTTTTTGTAACCAGAACAGAACAATACTGAACCCACAGTCATTTATCTATTCAACAGATATTCCCCAGCCCCTTATGATGAACACATAGAGCATATCCTAATGCTCAGGGAAGAAGTGAAAAGTGGTTCCTGCTCTTCAAAAGCAAGTAGTATCATGGAAAACAGAGACTGAAAAATTAAAGAATTAGATACTGTTAATAGGAGCTCTGAGGGAGAAGAACAGGGAGCTCTAAGACAAATGAAAGGGGATACTTTGGTAGTCAGAGGAGACGTCTCTAAGGAGGTGATGTTTAAGGCAAGAATCAAAGGATGATGATAAACGGAAGAGCACTCCAGGGAGAGAAAAGAGCCTATGTGAACCTCTCCCCCCAAGATGCTGTTAGAGTCACTTATTGCTGCATAATAAACTACCCCCACCTTAGTGACATAAAATAGCCGATTTACTGTGCTCATCAGCCCTGTGGGTCAGGAATATGGATAGGGTGCAGCTGGAATGGATTGTCTCTGCTCCACAAAGTATGGGACATCACCTGAGACGACTCAAAATATCTGGATAACTTGGATTACTAGGGGCCGAAATGAGCCAGAGTTGTTAGGACTTCACTCCCATGTCTGGCTCTTGTGCTAGCATGACTCAAAGGCTAGGCTGTGTTCACAGCAGCACTGTTTACAATAACCAAGACTTGGAAGCAACCTAAATGAATGGATAAAGAAGATGTGGTACATGTATGCACTGGAATACTACTCAGCCATAAGAAAAGAATGAAATAATGCCATTTGCAGCAACATGGATGGACCTAGAAATTATCATACTAAGTGAAGTGAGCCAGAAAGAGAAAGACAAATATATGATATCACTTACATGTGGAATCTAAAATATGATACAAATAAACTTATTTGCAAAAGAGAAACAGACTCACAGACACAGAAGACAAACTTATGATTACCAAAGGGGAAGGGTGAGGAGGGATAAATTAGGAGTTTGGGATTAGCAGATACAAACTACTATATATAGAATAAATAAACAAGAAGGTCCTACTGTATAGCACAGGGAACTGTATTCAGTGTCCTGTAACGAATCATAATGAAAAAGAATATGAAAATTTTGATACATGCATATATATGTAACTGAATCACTGTGCTATACACCTGAAACAACACATCATTGTAAATCAACTGTTCTTCAATAAAAAATTTTTTTAAAAAGAGGCTAGGCTTAGCTGGGGTCATGAACCTGAGCATCTACACATAGCCTGGCCAAAGGCTTGGTCTTCCTCATAGCCTGGTGCCTTGGGGTAATCATATTTCTTACCTAGTGGCTCAGGGCCTCAAGAATTAGCAATAGATGTTGCTTAACTTTTATAACCTGGCCTCAGAAGTGTTATGGGCTGAATATATCCCCCAGAATTTATATGTTGGAGTCCTATCCTCCAGTGCTTCAGAATGCAACTATATTTGGAGTTAGGACTTTTAAAATGGTATTTAAGGTGAAATGAGCTCATATGGGTTGGCCCTTCCAATATGACTGGGTCCTTATAAGAGGAAGTTAGGACACAGACAACACAGACAAAGGGATGGCCATGTGAGGACACAAGAAGATGGCTGTCTACAAGCCAAAGACAGATGCCTCAGAAGAAACCATCTTAGACTTCCAGCCTCCAGAACTGTGAGAAAATACTTCTTTTAAGCCACCCAGTCTGTGGTATTTGTTATGGCAGCCCAAGCACATTCATACATCACAAAACATCACTTCTGATATACTCTATTAGTCAGAGCATTCACAAACCCACTCAAACAGGGGCACCATGGACCCCACTTCTTCATGACAGGAGTGTCAAAAGTTCTGGGACCATGTTTTAAAACTGCAACATGTTGGAAGGAGCTCGGCAGTCAGAGGAACTAAAAGGCCAGTGTAGCTGGGCCATAGTGGGCAAGGCACCACATGGGAAGAAGTCATGTCAGAAGGTAGGTGGGATCCGCTATTTGAGGACGTTTTAGACACTGCAAAGAATTCAGAGCGTGCTCTAAGTGCAGCAGGAAAATTTCTTTTTGCGGTACGCGGGCCTCTCACTGCTGTGGCCTCTCCCGTTGAGGAGCACAGGCTCCAGATGTGCAGGCTCAGCAGCCATGGCTCACGGGCCCAGCCGCTCTGTGGCATGTGGGATCCTCCCGGACCAGGGCACAAACCCGCGTCCACCACATCGGCAGGCGGACTCTCAACCACTGTGCCACCAGGGAAACCCTGATTTGTATTTTTAAAAGACATTAAAGCAGCTGGGGGGAAGGAGATGAGAGGAAGCAGAGTGACTGATTCTGAGGCTCACCGAGCAGCTCAGGTGCACAAAGCTGTTGGCTTGGACGAAGGTAGTGGTGGTGAAGACAGTGATGGGTGGACACAAAGTAGGGTTTGAAGGTGAAACTGACAAGTCTTGAGGAGGAACTGAATGTGCTAGTGGAGAGAACTGAAAGTATGAAGGATCACTACCAGTTTCTGGCTTGAGAAGTGAATGGTTATATTTACTGGGGTGGGAAAACCAAGGATATACAGATTGGGACAGGAAGAGGAAAACAAATCAAAAGTTTTATTTTGGATCCAAAATGTATCTTCTGAACTTTCCTCAAATAGGGTTTAACAAATCTTCCCTAAAAAAATAATCCAGGACTGAAAAAGGGTCTCTACTTATTATTCACATTTTTCTCATGTAACACAAGCAGATCAGAAAGAAATTATCTGGAACTATTGAAGGCAAACACCAGGAAGGTCACCTCTAACATCCAATCCTTTACTTCCCCACCTCATCCCCCGTTGAAGGTGGACTCCAAGCATGCAAGTATGTACTGGAAACTGTGCTTTCAATTAAAAAAAAAAAAGTAGAAGATTAGACTTGTTTGAGCATCAATCTCACTTTATAAAAGAAGAAATATCATTTCTTTCAAGGAACAAGTAAATCCCATTTGTCCAGGAAAATAATTGGAATGATATTAAAACTCTGTATACGTCTAGAAAAAAATTGAACTTCAAGCAGAATTCAACATCAACCTCATTTTTTAGAAGAGGAAATAACATATTTTCTTTCTTCCTGATAAAATATTTAGCAAAACATAAGGGTAGTTCTGAACATCGGGAGAAGAATGGACCCATACACAGTAATCTAAAATGTTTTCTCTGAAAAGCAGATAATCTTGTATAATAATTGGGCCAATATGTATAAGAAGAAATATAAGTAAAGTTCTGATCAAATTTAACCCTAAAAATTAAGTAGATTCATAAGGTATTTTGATAACTACAAGGAAATGGCTTAAACCCTTTAGCATAACTTTGTGTCTACATGAATCCCAACAGTTAGAATGAAAAATGAAAACAGAAGTCATTAAAATATTTTGTAAAGCCACATCTGGATTTTTTAAACTGATTTGCCCCATTGTGATCTATAATTTTGGCTTTGTTTATTATGCAAATCTTGATGTCTAGATAATGGCAAACATTTTTATCAGAGAATAAGTGTGTCTACATTGTTGTTCTGGCAGTATTTTCATCTAGGAATGTTTTATTTACACTCTGTGTTTGTAAGCATTGTTTATTCTTTAAGAAAGAATGTGTTTTAGGTGAAAGCCTTCTGTTTGACTTCTAGCACATGAAGCACCCTCTTATCAAAAATAATAAAAGCTAATATTTATATTGAGATCCTTCAATATGTCAACTACTATGCTAAGTAATTGAAATGACTTTCTTTTTAATTCAAATACTCCTTATCAGGTATGTGCTATTTTTATACCCAGAAGGTCTAAAACTCTATTTTAGAGTCTTCTAGGACTGTTATAAGAAAATACCACAGACTGGGTGGCTTAAACAACAGAAATTGATTTTCTCACAGTTTTGGAGTCTGGTAGTCCAAGATCAAGGTGCCAGCAGGGTTGGAAAACAGATGGCCACCTTCTCACCATGTCCTCACGTGGGCTTTCCTAGGTGCCTTCAGAGAGAGAGCTCTGGTGTCTCTTCCTCTCTTTATAAGGACACCAGTCCTATCAGATTAGAGCCCCACCTATGACCTCATTTAACCTTAATAACCTCTTTAAAAGCCATATCTACAAATACAAGCACACTGGGGGCTAGGGTTTCAAAGTATGAATTTTGGGGTAACACAGTACAGTCCGTAACAGCGATGTGAAGAAACCTACCCAAGGTCAAATACCCAGGAAATATGAGAGCTAAGTTTGGAATCCAGGCAGGCTGACTCTGGAGCCTTGAGCCTCCAACTACTATTTTATATTTTCATTCACTTAGCCTTATATAGTAACATCTGTCTCTGTCTTCCAGAAACCTTGGCAGGGTACACAACAATTAGGAGTAAACTCAGTTGGCGGAAATTTATTTAGGTCAAATAATATGAAAACATGTCTCATATATGCAACAAATAAAATTTGGTCTTTGGTGCTGTGTTGGAGATATTTTATGCATGTTCCTTTTTTATTTTTTTTTCAAATTGATACAAATTAAGCAGCTGATTTCGGTATGGATTGAATTTTTTTTTATTTTTTGCGGTACGCGGGCCTGTCACTGTTGTGGCCTCTCCTGTTGCGGAGCACAGGCTCCGGACGCGCAGGCTCAGCGGCCATGGCTCACGGGCCCAGCCACACCGCGGCATGTGGGATCCTCCCGGACCGGGGCATGAACCCGTGTCCCCTGCATCAGCAGGCGGACTCTCAACCACTGCGCCACCAGGGAAGCCCTGGATTGAATATTTTTAATCTCTAGAAATCCTAAGGAAAGTATTACAGTAATAATAATGGTTCATTTCAGCAGCACAATTTCTACATCTTGGTTAATAATCTAGGGGGAAATATATCAACATTATGTTAATTAAGCTCTAAACTGGCGGTACCAAGGGAGATATTATGAATGGTGCGGAGGAGAAAAAGTCAATATGCAAATAGTTACAATATCAAGATACAGTCAGGAAATTGTAGCACAGATGAAACAAACTTATATATCTAGGAAAGAAGAATATAAATGGAGATAATGTGAATGACAGTAAATACTAGAAGCAGGCATCCCAGAACAATGATAATACTTCTTACCTGCACATTTGAAAATTCTCTACACACAGTAAATGGATTTTTTAATGCAGGAAAATAAAAAAGCACAGAGAGACTGTCAGAGAAAGCCACTGATCATTGAAGCTGGAAAATACAATTCATTGTCAGAAATACAAAGAACAACTATATACATAGTGTGGTGGAACAAATGTGGGATAAACTCAAGAATAAGAAGCAGTGTATCTACAATGCCAAATATTATGTAACATAAGTTATATCTGTAACAACCTGTTGTCACAATCATGAATTGAAACTGTGAAAAAAAGCTTGCATGAACTTTACCTAAAACAGTCACAATTTAGCATCTATTAATTATTTGCCTTCAATAAACAAGTGTTCAGTCAACAAACGTTTACTGAATCAGACACTCATATCACATAAGAAATCATAGCTTTGTGGATTTATCTCTTTTCTCCATCCTCCCCCAAGGATCTAATATTTATCAAAGATGGGGACACTAGTAAATACAGTAAAATCTGAGTTCAGAGGATGGGTAAATATGTGAGTCTGTCCTATCTACTTGGGGATGCAGAGTCCATTAACAAAGCATCAAGTGAAAACTTTAAAAATCGACCACTTAGTAAATATTTGTAGTGCATTACCTCAAATACCTGCACATTTTAAAACTTACAGAGGTTTGAAGTAGCAGAATAAAATATTCCAATAATTAACTGGCCTCTCAACTCCTCTGTTATGGAATCGACATAATCCATGTTTATATTTCAGACTACATTTTCAAAGCAAATGCAAATTGTATTTTAATCGTTCTGTGTCTTAGCTCATCTTTTTCACCACTGCCATTTGTTAACAAAAAAATAGTGAGCCGTCCACATGTGGAACTCCAGAAGAAGGGCTCGGTCATAGTAACAGTGGCAATCCCAGCGACTGCTGTCAGTGTGTCTCTTCCATTCATAGACTAATTCTCAACTATATGTACTCCTATTGTGTTAAGAGGGCCTAGTTCCAAAGGGGGCTACATGCTACATGCATGAATGCCTGCTGTGTAATAAGCACTCCGTTGATGTTTATTTAGTTAATTATAATATTCCTTTTCTTGAGCCATTAACAGACTAATTTGGACAAAAAACACATACACACAAAATTATCAGTAGTAGAGTTTTTCCATTTCATCAAATTATCTGAGCACCGAAGCAGTCATATACAACGGCTACTCAGTGTTCCTTCCCAGTGAGGCTATGCTTTTCTTAAAGGCAACAATAGCAATAAATAATGTGAGGGGGAGAATGGTACCAGGAAAGGTGCCATTGAAAGGGACAGGTATCCAACAGTGAACAGTGATCCGCTGAACTCTCCCCACTAACCCATACAGAAAGCTTCATACAGTGTTTGTAAGTGTGTGTGCACGCGCGCGCACACACACACCCCATAAGCCCATTGCACAGCAGTGGTTTGCTGAAATTGTCTGACATGAGTTCATTCCTTGCTGAAGCTTCATCACTTATTGCAAACTCTGAAGACATGGAGTAAAGCCGTCATGCTAAGTGTGATGCAGTACTCCCTAAAGTTGATAAAATCTTCTATCTGCCTAATGTTGCTCCTGATACAAGTATTAATACACCATGAAATGAATGGTTTAGGCATAATGGCGAAATAATCCAGGGGCCATACATACTAGCCAGTGAGAGAGAAGGACATCTGAGGCCACAGAGGAGAGGCCTGGCCATCTGTCTCCGCTCAGTCAGAGGTAACATCTGTAGGCTGGGGGTGAGTGACCTGGCCTCTCTTAGTCTCAAGTTCCACCTCTGAAAATTGGAAATAACGATAGTCAATCCAGAGTGCTACTGAGAGAATTAAACTGAGTTCCGAGGCCCTGACAGGAGGCAGAGGGCCAGTAAAAGTTGGTATCCCTTTATGATCTAAAAGCTAAGGGCCTGAACATCCCTGGCGGTCCAGTGGTTAAGATTTCACCTTCCAGTGTCAGGAGTGCAGGTTTGATCCCTGGTCGGGGAGCTAAGATGCCACATGACGTGCGGCCGAAAAACCAAAACATAAAACAGAAGCAATATTGTAACAAGTTCAATAAAGACTTTAAAAATGGTCCACATCAAAAAAATCTTTTAAAAAAATAATAAATAAATAAAATAAAACCTAAGGGCCTTTTAGATGCCTAACCCTAGGAACTGAACTGCTTGCCTTGGTTTTCTTAGTATCCTGATTTTTCTGGCTGTATCTGCACATAAAACGCTGCACCTTGCCCGTTCAGTTCCTAGGATTAGGCATCTAAAATATGTGGAATCTAGAAAAATGATACAGATGAACTTATTTGCGAAGCAGAAATAGAGACACAGACATAGAGAACAAATGTATGGATACCAAGGGAGGAAGGAGGGGTGGGGTGAATTGGGAGATTGGGATTGATGTATATACACTACTATGTATAAAATAGATAACTAATGAGAACATACTGTATAGCACAGGAAACTCTATTCAATACTCTGTGGCGACCTAAATGGGAAGGAAGTCCAAAAAAAGAGGAGATATATGTATACATATAACTGATTCACTTTGCTGTACAGCAGAAACTAACACAGCATGGTAAAGCAACTATACTCCAAAAAAATTAATTTAAAAAGAAAAAAGAAAACCAAGGCTGCTGCCCTAACAATTGGCCTAACGTGAAAACCTCACTTGAAAAGAGGCCTTACAGCTTAGTCATTGAAAACTAGATTCCTGGGACAGGTTTGGGTCAAAGGGGTTGGTTTCTCCTCAGATGTCAGGTATTCTGGTAGGTACACTTAACCATGTTTGTTTTTTTTTTTTTCATTTTTTCAGTATTTATAATGTTCAGTGAATTTCTTTTTTTCATTTCTCTCTCTGGAACTAAATTCTCTGCCACAGTTGATTGTTGCTTTTCAGGGCTTCATTAAAGCTTCTTGGAATAAAGCTTTGAGTCTTGAGAAACACAGTTTGTGTGTTTATTTCTGTTGCTTGGCTGTGCTTCAATGCAAAAACCTACAATGAATCTCCTCAGTGCTGTTCTGAGAAAGAAAATATCTCGTCTCAAGGAGTTCTTGTCTCTGCTCGCCCTGGCAATAGATATAAAATAATGCGACACTTAACCTCTTTATTTTTGTTCACCCAGAAAACAAGTAGTCCAGGACACAGGAAGCAGTAGATAATAACTGAAAAAGCACGTTATGCCACTTTTTTCCCCTTTATTTTATTCTATTCTCCTCTCCCATGTCATTTACGATTTGGGCCTTTACTGATGAGGAGAGAATTTCTGGCAAAAAATCTAAACTCAGATCTAGTTGGTACAGAGTTTCCTACTATTCTTTCATTCTTCTTCCCCGCCCCACCGTGCCACTCATGGCTAAACTCTTCTTGGGCCAAGCAGCTGGAGAGGCTAAAAAAGCCTCAAAGGAAGGTGGAAGGGAACTCATGTTTTTGAGCAACTATCACATTCTAGGCATTTTATTTACTTTGCTTTACTCTTACAAGACCAGCCAAAATTTTCTTGAGCCAAAGTTCCCACCTTAGCCATCCATCAGCAAACCCTGTCAGCACCACCTTCTTAAAACATCCAGAGTATAAGCACCCCACAACACCTCCACTTCCTAGTCGAATCTAGATCCACTTCATGGCTCTACTGACCCTTCATAGTATCTCCTCACTGTGGGAATGATGCCCCCCGACACCCCCTACAGTCTGTACTCAACACTGCAGCCCCAGTGAGGCTCAGGCAAGTCAGGTGGCGCCCCTGCTCTGCTCAGGACTCCTTGCCATCTCTCTGAAGACTCAGAGACGATGCTGGCCTGCATGCCTACGAGTGCTTCCTTTGCGAGCCTCCACGCTGCCTGCGGATCCCACTGTGATCTGACCTGTACCCCCTCCCTGACCTCATCTCCACCACTTTTCTTCTCCTACCACGCACGGCTCCTTGATGTTCCTTCCCCCATGCCCAGCTTACTTCCGCATCAGAGCCTTTGCACGTGCTGTGTTCAGAGCCTAGAATTCTCTCTTCCCCAAACATCTTCAAAATTTACTCCCTCACTTCCTGCAGGTGGGTGCTCAAAACCTTATCTCAGATGCCTTCATTGATCACCTTATGTAAAAAGTGGTTCTCAGTTACTCTCTTATCCCCTCACACTGCTGTGTTCTTTGCTACCCATACCGCCTTTGCAATATATTTGTTTATTGATGTCACCTCAGCTTCCATATTTCATGAAAGAGGCACTTACAGATGAGATTGAGTCTCTGGGAGACATTAACTCACTTACCCATAGTGAAAATGGAGCAGCTAGACCACAACCTCCAGTCTGACTGCCTCTGCTGCCCATGCTTTCTCTGCTAAATCAAGGAGGGACAACTGAGGTTTACTCTTTCAGTTTATGATAACCCCAGCCGTGCACACACACTCATGTTTTGTTACTGTCTGCCGACAAGGACGTTTACTGCCATACTTTTCTGTTAGCCAGGATTTTGTTTGATGCATGAAGATGGAATCCTCTACCACTCACTGCTTGTGCTCTTCATACAATCAGCAGGAGACCTGCTTTGCATTGTCCTTCCTTTGGTGAAAATGCCCTCTGTTGATTTAACCATACTGCTTTTTTATTTTAAAAAACAATTTTATTACACTTACAATGCATGTTTCATGTAATCCCCCCAGAATTCAACAGATTTATTTTTGCTACTGAACTGGATGATTTAAAAGTTCATATGTAAAAATAAATGCAAGGATGCTCAAGAATGTAAGAGGGAGAAAGAATAATGAGGTGGAACAGGTAGTACGAGATGTTGGAATTTACTTTAAAGCTAATGTAATAAAAAAAAAATGCTCTTTGCACAAGAAAAAGCAAATATAGCAGGGAATTGAATCAAACTGAGAAACATATGTAAGTAAATGTGGAACATTACTATATGATAATGAGAGCATTTCCATGCCATGGGAATTAGAGTTTATTTAATAAATAATATTGGCATTATTGGCTATCGAAGCAAAAAAATAGTTTGAATGTTAATATATTTGAACAATTCACTTTTAAATGAAGAAAGTAAGGAAGAAAAAAGTAAGGAAGAAAGTAAGAACGCTATATACATTTATAAATTTACATTTTTGACTTGTTACAACACATATTACCTTTGCAATTTAAAAGTAATATTTACATATTACATATTTCTAACATTAAAACAATTCAGAAGTTTTAGCAGTAAATACTGAAAGACTCCTTCCTTTCCCCAGTACTGTCAGCTTATAGTTTCTCCTCCCTGATATTTACATATATATATATGCACACAGACATATTTTTTTGACCTTAGTGAGGATGACACAATATTATGTTGCAAATTCCTTTCTTTTTTTACATTAAACATATAATTGTGGACAACCTTGCATAAAAATATACGTTGACAAATCTCATTCTTTCCAGTATTTCATTATCTGATTCCACTTCAATTTATTTAAGTAATCCTTTACTGATAAAGGAGGAATTTAATGTATTTTTTAAAGTCTAATCATACAGAAGGGTCAAAAATGAAATGTCCAGCTATCTTCTACTATATTTTGAATATTCCCCCCCAGGAATAAACACATGGAAGTTTCTGTGTTGTAGTTTGAGAGAGTAGCTATTGACTTCCTGGTATGAAAATGATACCATCTAATGAGTGATACTATGTCTCCCATCTCCTCTATTTCCCTACATCTG
>NW_006780574.1:2442753-2473992 GCF_000442215.2 Lipotes vexillifer
GTTCCATGACTATGATTATTTATCCCATGTTTAGTCTATAGGCTAATGCAAAATTTTTAACCCCAACTTAAGAGGCTTTAATAAGATTATGCTCTTATAAATAGTTACTGTACAACCAAGTTATGCTATTGGATTTAGAGAGAAAGCAATATAATGTTAAGACACTAATCTCCAGCCACTCAAAGGATGATGATCCAAGCATGATAGTAGTGGTTTCTCCTCTAATTTCTTTTGAGTTTTTCTCTTTCCTCATAAGACATTTCAGCTGCTACTCTTGTGGCTCATGGTGTAATCTTTTTTTTTTTTTAATTTTATTGGAGTATAGTTGATTTACAGTGTTGTGTTAATTTTAGGTGTACAGCAAAGCGATTCATTTATACATATACATATATGCATTCTTTTTCAGATTCTTTTCCCATATAGGTTATCACAGAATATTGAGTAGAGTTCTCTGTGCTATACAGTGGGCTCTTGTTGGTTATCTATTTTAATGTATATAATAGTGTGTGTGTGTTAATCCCGAGCTCCTAATTTATCCCTCCGCCCTACGCTTCCCCTTTGGTAACTGTAAGTTTGTATTTGAAATCTGACTCTGTTTCTGTTTTGTAAATAAGTTCATTTATATCATTTTTTAAATTAGATTCCACAATGAGTGATATCATGTATTTGTCTTTCTCTTTCTGACTTACTTCCTTTAGTTTGGTAATCTCTATGTCTATCCATGTTGCTGCAAGCAGCATTATTTCATTCATTTTTATGGCTGAGTAATATTCCATTGTGTATATGTACCACATCTTCTTTATCCATTCCTCTGTCAGTGGACATTTAGGTTGCTTCCATGTCTTGAATATTGTAAACAGTGCTGCAGTGAACATTGGGGTGCATGTATCTTGTAGGAGGGTTCCCTTTTCTTCACACCCTCTCCAGCATTTATTGTTTGAAGACTTTTTGATGATGGCCATTCTGACCTGTGTGAGGTGATACCTCATTGTAGTTTTGATTTGCATTTCTCTGATAATTAGTGATGTTGAGCATCTTTTCATGTGCTTTTGGCCATCTGTATATCTTCTCTGGAGAAATGTCTATTTAGATCTTCTGTCCATTTTTTGATTTTTTTTGTACATGTAGGGCTGCATGAGCTGTTTGTATATTTTGGAAATTAATCCCTTGTTGGTCGCTTCATTTGCAAATATTTTCTCCCATTCTGTGGTTTGTCTTTTCATTTTGTTTATGGTTTCCTTTACTGTGCAAAAGCTTTTAAGTTTAATTAGGTCTTTTTAAATTTCTTTCTTTCTTGTGTGATCTGCTTATTATTCAATAAGAGCCTTATTGAATAATGCTTATGGTCAGCTTGTGAGGGTGATAAACTTTCCGAGAATTTGTATGACTGAAAATGTTACATAAAATAATAGTTTAAATATGGAATTCTAAATCCAGAGTCATTACCCCAGCGAGTTTTTGGATGGTTTTTGTTCCTTTGAGTTTAGTGTTCGGTGCTGCTAATGGAATATCTGCTGTTAATCTGATTCTCCTTCTTTTATAGATGACCTCTTTTTTTGTCTTTTTGGACATTTTTAAAATTGTCTTTCCAGAAATTTCAACAGAGAGTGTTTAAGTATGGATCTTTTTTTCCATCTACCTCACCTAGCCTTGATGAGACTTATTCAATATGAGGGCTCTTGTTTTTTCAGTCTGGGATATTTTTATTCCACTATTTCTTTTATTATCCCCCTCTTTCCTATCTAATCTTTTCTTTTGGAACTGATTTTCATCAACAATTGAGCTTCTTGGACTCTTTCTCCATATTTTTAAATTTTCTTTCTTATTTTTGTGTCATTTTTGTTTTTTGTTTTGGACTGTTGGAAATTTCTTTGCTTGAGCTTCCAAATCAATAATTGTTTTTTAACTCTGTTATAATATGTGGTGATCGATTGAATTTTTTATTTCAGCAATCATATTTTAAAATTCTTTTAATTTGGTAGGTGTAATAACCTCTCTAATTTTTCTACAGATAATATTTAGAATTTTTAGGTCATTTGGGATCCTTTGTGTTTCCTCACCTTTCTGTTGATATTCTGCTATTTGTTCGTATTTGTGAATTATATAGGTTGACCTGAGGTGCCATGCCATCAGTATTGTTAAAATTTCTGCAGGTGATTCTCATGTGGAGAAAAGAACTAGGGGTATTTCTGCTGGGTAATAGAGAAGCTGTATGATTATGTGCATGCTTCTTTACCTTGTCTTCTTTAGTCAATAATATGTCCTGTAGATTTTTCCTTATCAGTGTATAAAAAGCTTTCTCCCTCGTTAGGGCTTCATAGTATTCCATTGTGTAGGTATACCATAGTTATTTAATTACTTCTCTATTGATTTGTAACACTTGAATTCTTTCAGATATTAGAGAGAGGAATTCTTTCCTTTAATGTTCAATGAATAATCTTATCCATCTATCATTTTGTACATGTGTACCTACAAGATAAATCCTTTAAAGATGGAATGCTGGCTGAAAAGTTAAATGTATTTTGAATTTTGATAAATATTGACAAATTGTTCTTCCATTTTAAACAGGAGGAGACAGCCCTAGAAAGGTGAGGTGGCTTGATCATAGTGACATAAGTTTATGCCCATATGGGGAATGGAACCTTGTGCTTTGTGTCATTCAGTCCTGCGTTTCTTCTACTATATGACACTTCTTTCACTGTGTCCTATGAACAAGGACTACAGCTATGTCAGGTAATTTGGTGAAGCTGATCATCAGAGGGTTATTCATGATATCCTGAATTGGTGTCTGGAAAAGACTAAATAGCTAACTCCCATTTTCCATGGCCACATAAAATAATAAAAAAGATATGTACATATGGAGGTAATGCAACAATGATTGAAGATAAAGCAAGACAAAATAAAAAAAGAAGTTGACAATGGGCAAAAATATTTAAGGAAAGTTTGGAGAGAGACAGCCAGAAACACCAGAGATAAGAATAGTTCTTCTTGAGATAGCTTCCAAGGAAACTATAAGTACAGTCAGGACAAAGGCAAGAGTAGATCATCAGGCAAACACCAAGATTTTTTAAGTTAAGAACTACATTTACAGCAGCCAGTCCAGCTCCTTCCCTAACTTTCACCCCACCCCAATATACAGAGCCTAGCAAGGGAGTATTTTGCCCTTAGTATTGAAGACCTGTTCTCTAATGAATAGGTGGCTAATGAGATTGGGGAAGAATCCTAGAAAATGTACTGGACCTGAGAGAGAAAAGAAATGAAGATTTAGGTAATTCTAGACCTCTACTTCAGAGAGTGAAGGAAAATATAAAAGAAGCAGCTCTGTCCAGGAATAAAAACAGGAAAGCCCTTTACCACCAGAGTAAGGTCTTTTTTTCCTTGACTCTTGTGGGATTCCTAGCCTCTTGTCTGCTCCAAGCCAGCATGTACCTGTCAGCATGCCAGAGCACTATCACTGATGAATTCTGCCCTCCAAGTCAGGAGAGGAAGCGTTTGGTAAGCCAACCTGCACCAGGAGTGTGTTACTTTGTTATAATTCATCCAGCTACGCACGTAAAATTTGTGCAAAATTATATACATCAAAAAACCCACCAAGTAACTCTAAGTTGCAGCCAGGATTGAGAAACCCTGCTCTAAACAACTGAACTGAATATGTTTCTATGTGTCTGGTATAAAATGATCTCTGTTTTTTAAAAATTGAGTTTAGAGTGAAAAATCAAATTCTACGTCGACTTAATAGATAACAACTTTTGTGCCAAGAGAGCTATTAGCTGATAGTCAATTATAATAAATGTACAGGGACTCAAGTGAAAAGCAAAGTGGCTGTAGTGGACCTACAATGCAATAGAATCCTTTACAGCATCTTTGGACGAGTGTACCTAGAGTCGACGGAACACCAGTGTCTCCATCACTAATATAATCAGTAAATAATCTGTATTTTCCTTCAAGTTTCACATCTCCTCTTTGTCACTGGTGTTCAGGACTTTCACTATATATTTCATAATATACATTAACTGTATATTTCTTAAGATACATCTTAATATGATGTATCTACTCATGGAATTGTTTTTACTCATCCTCTTTGGATTACTATTTGTAGATTAATGTCATTTATAATTTCTGGAAAATTCTCAGGCATTACTTATTCAAATATTTCTTCTCCATTCTCTCTCTACTCTCCTTCTGAGATTCTAATTAGACATATGCTAGAACTTTTCATTCACTTCATATTTTGAAACTTTTCTTTCATATTTCCATCTTCTTGTCTCTCTCTGATGATGTTTTCTTCAGAGCTCTCTTTCTGTCCACTAATTCTCTCTTTAGCTTTATCCAAATGGCACTTTTGCCTTTTGTGTCCCTCCAAATTTTTCCATTTTTAGAATTTATATCTGATTTTACATAGAAAGTTTATATTTTACATAGCAACGTGGTCATTCCTGATAATCCCTTGCTTCTTGCTTGTATTTTTAATTTCTATATTATTTCTTTGAATTGTTTACAGATAACTATTCTAATTCTATATCAGACAATTTCAGTGTCTGCATCCTTGAAGGCCCAGATCTATTCCTTGTCATTTCCTTTGACTCTCACTCATGGAGCTTGCCTTCTCTTGTGCTTGTTGTTCTTTTTTTTTTTTAAATAAAGTGTTTTTTTGTTGCTTTTTTTGGCTGCGCCACACAGCATGTGGGATCTTAGTTCCCCAACTAGGGATAGAACCCACACCCCCTGCATTGGAAGCATGGAGTCTTAACCATTGGACTGCCAGGGAAGTCTGTGCTTGTGGATCTTTGATTTCAGGCTTTTTGTTTCTTCTTAATTGGTGGGGATCCTAAGGGGATGCTTTCCTCAGTAGAGTGTTTGTATCTGCTTCTGCTGTGAAGTAAGGGTTTACACCAATCTGGGACCATTTGGTCTCTTTAAGAGTCACAATTCAAGACAGGATTCTCAGGCTCAGCCTGTCAATGTTGTTGTAGACCCACTGCTCAGTATCAAATTTACTGCACCTCTATATAGGCATAAGACCTCAGAGCAACCCTGCCCCCTCCCTCTACTTCTAGTTCTGAGCACCTCATGGTTTGTTTTTTTCATCATAATAAGAAAGCATGCCCTCACTAGGATCTTCTCTACAGCAGAAGGGTCCCTCACAGCAACACTGGTCCAGTTATCATTATAAAATAGTTTTAGCAATGTTCTGGGAAGCCATGAGCGATTATATGAAAAGTAAATGAGCATAGGATGAAACAATTTGGTTAGTTAAGACAAACTGTAATAAAAAAATATTAATACAGTGAAAACAACTTTCTTTCTGATCTCTTTTGTATTAGCCCAGAATCTATTTTCTAACATCTCTAATTAAATCCTAAATTAATTTGCTTGGCCACAATGTTTTATGGATTTTCACTTAAAAGTGTGAGAAAAATGTGTTAATAAGCCTTTTAACTGACTTTGCAAGTAACTTTGCTGGCTCTATTGCAAATATGTAATGCTTTCTGTGATTTTCTTTGTTTCTCTGGATAAAGGAATCACAGAGCTAATGTTAATGGACAGCAACAAATTGAAAAAAAAGTATCAGCGGGCTTCCCTGGTGGTGCAGTGGTTGAGAGTCCGCCTGCCAATGCAGGGGACGCGGGTTCGTGCCCCGGTCCGGGAAGATCCCACCCGCCTCGGAGCGGCTGGGCCCGTGAGCCATGGCCACTGAGCCTGCGCGTCCGGAGCCTGTGCTCCGCAACGGGAGAGGCCACAACAGTGAGAGGCCCGCGTACCGCCAAAAAAAAAAAAAAAAAAAAAAAAAAAAAAAAAAAAAAAAAAAAAAAAAAAAAAGTATCAGCATCTATCTATCTACCTTGTATATGTATATGCCTTTAGAGCTTACAATATTTGGCATGAAGTTAGGTTGTTTTAGTACATGGTCTAGTTTCAGGTTCTAGATTCTGTTATTGTGCTATTTTGCATAAATCTATTGAAACAAACTAGATAATGGGGTGGGAGGACGTGGTGGAAATAAAGTAATTCTCATGTCCTAACACCGTTATCTCAGAGGTGGACCTAGTTCTTCAGTACCTCACCTTATATTTTTTATCAGGACATCGGCATCAAGGTGTGTTATTTCCAGTTTGTGGGGCAGTGAACATAAGTGATTCTTCTGTGTTTAGAAGAATACAGCACTCGCCTTGCACATCATCTTCAAAAAGACTGCAATATTCTTCCTGGGCTTCCCTGGTGGCGCAGTGGTTGAGAGTCCGCCTGCCGATGCAGGGGACAGGGGTTCGTGCCCCGCTCCGGGAGGATCCCACATGCCGCGGAGCGGCTGGGCCCGTGAGCCATGGCCACTGAGCCTGCGCGTCCTGAGCCTGTGCTCCGCAACGGGAGAGGCCACAACAGTGAGAGGCCCGCGTACCGCACCCGGAGCGGCTGGGCCCCGTAGCCATGGCCACTGAGACTGCGCGTCCTGAGCCTGTGCTCCGCAACGGGAGAGGCCACAACAGTGAGAGGCCCGCGTACCGCCAAAAAAAAAAAAAAAAAAAAAAAAAAGACTGCAATATTCTTCCTAAGGTGCTGGGAATAGGGAAGTCTTATGTTTATGTGAGAAGGGCTACTCCATTTCTAGGAATTCAAAGAAATTCAGGATACAAAGATCGGCTAAATGAGGGTATATACAGCATCAAGTGAGGTACATGCATGACAGGCACTTAATATTTGTTGAATAAATGAAAAAAATGAATGGATGTACTTTTTAAAATAAGGAACCAATAACATAAAACTATCATACTAGGAGTGAGCTAATGGTGAGATTTTATTTGCTCTTTTATTTAACACACCCCCCCCATCACATATACACACAGAAGAGAGAGAAGCAGGAATAGAAAATAAATTTAATTTATTCCAGTATGAATTTGAGGCCAGAAATAACCAAAAATTATAATCCAAATGAGTGATATATTGCGTTAGGACATATATTTAAGCACCTACACATTTCTGACAACAAGAAAAAGGGAAGAAGCTCTTCTCACTGGCTTTTCTAGCCTATTTTGTTCCACTAACCGTAGGGTTTTTTTCTTTTTTTTAACATAATTTGAGAGCGGTGCACTGAATAGGAATGTGCCAATAGAAACTGAAATTTATCTTGTGAGGAGATAAAAATCAGTATCTGGAGGATTGTTCAGTAATTCACACTGAAAACAGAAAGGTTCGATAAGAAACTTATTGGATTCCCCTGAGGGGCCCATTGTTCAGTCTGTGTGAAACAAAAGGCAGGGAAGCATCCCCTGTGCCCTCTGTCCTGTCCCAGTCCTATTGTCTGGGCCCACGGCCTCATCACAGAATGCTTCGAGATAGCATTTCTCTTGGGACCCTCAGCAAGTGGAGATTTTGCTTGCACCAATTTTGCGGGTTTTTTTAAGATTTCTACAATTGACTTTAGGTGCAGTGAAAGCCAGCCTTTAGAAAAGGTTTTCCGTTCTCGTGTTCTCCTTTCTTATTCTTTCCCTTTCCCTCACTGAAATCAGAAGATGAGTACTGAGCACCCCGGATCACCCAGTACCGTGCAGCAAAGCTGGGAGCCATGTTCACTCGGTTTGCATCTTGTCTCCCTCTGGAGCATCTGAAGATGTCAGGGAAAAAAAATATCTGTTACTCCTCTTCAGACTGCTGGGGCCAGCAACACAGCTGAGGAAATCCGGCGTGTTCTCCTGTAACTCTGAGACTTGCTGCTCCAGTCAAGGGAGGCCAGATTCTCAGACAGGCAGCGGCCAAGGGCCCAGTCCCAGCCCCAAGTAAGAGCCACTTGGCAGGGTGGAAGCAGAACCCGAATAACCTCCAAATCAGTTTTCTCCCCAAAGGAAGCCCTTTTCAACTTAGCAGAGACTGTTTCTCCACAGTTAACCACTGAAGGCCTGGATGCATTGGATAATTAATTTTTTTAATTTTTAAAATTTTAATTTATTTAATTTCATTCAGAGCATTTTCGTGAACAACCAACATTAAAAATTATCAAGACAATCACAAATGGTAGGCACAACTGAGAGAAGGAAGAATTGGAGGGAATTTATCACGGAATATTTACTAAGTTGTTTCTTTTCTCAATAGTATTAGCTGAATACCTGCTGTGTGGTAGGTAGGCTGTATAGGGTGTAGACAGACCTACAAGACACTGGACTAGTCCTCAAAGAGTTTTCCTTCCAGACGTGGAAATAAAGGCTGAGCCCAAGTACTTGTAGTTCAATAGAGTTAGTGCACAGTGCCACAGAATAATCAGTGCATGGCAGAACAATAAAGTCCGTCCGAAGAGCTTAGAGAAGGGAGAAAATAGCTTTGCCCCTGGGAGGTAAACTAGGAAGGTACACTTAGACATGTTCACAGGAGTTGCCCTTGCTCTGAGGGTAAGCCACAGACAGTGTGCTGCTGCACATTTCAGGAAAACAAAGCTACACTCAAAAGTGCCTGAATGTCTCGAGCCTTGTGTTAGGGTTGGGAGAGGTGATACTGAGGTGAATTGTATTTAGGCTGTTTGGAGAAAACGGAATCGACAGAAGGTCGTCAGCCCAGAGAGGAGGGAACTCTGAAGTCCAGTGCGCATTGGCCTGAGGAGATGAGCCGTTCAGACCCTGTGACAAAGGAGTCCCCATTTTGGGTCATCAACCAGCCACTTGTTCTGATTCTGCAGCCACTTAATATTCTGGTTAGAAATTGGCTTCTAGTTTAAGTCTATCCATCAGGAAGAGACTCTTCTACTCATGTGACTCACAGTCTTTTTTTTTTTTTTTTTTTTTTTTGCGGTACGCAGGCCTCTCACTGTTGTGGCCTCTCCCATTGCGGAGCACAGGCTCCGGACGCGCAGGCTCAGCGGCCATGGCTCACGGGCCCAGCCGCTCCGCGGCATGCGGGACCCTCCCGGACCGGGGCACGAACCGGTGTCCCCTGCATCGGCAGGCGGACTCTCAACCACTGCGCCACCAGGGAAGCCCCGACTCACAGGCTTTGATCCCTGTAGGTTATAGTTGTCATTATAAATTAATCAATGTCATGCCCTCCTACAATGCATACACACACACACACACACACACACACACACACCAGTTCTGTAAGGTCAGGTAACATGTACCCATTCCTAAGAAATAATACTGCCCAACATAAGCTTTCAAAGTCAGGTTCCCCACCTACCAGTCTGAGGATAGCGCCTGATGTTAGTGAATGTCCCAAGGTGACCTGATTGAGACCATTTGGCAGCCGGCCGTCTGCGCTCTTCTAGCAGCACCCCAAGCTCACCCAGTACTTTTCAGATCAAACTAAAACATAAACCAAGTGCTGTAAACTACACAAGACCAGCAGAGGATATGCATTGCACTTCTAGCTGGAGTCATCACAGAAACTCTATCCTTGAACAAGTGTAGAGGCTCATTAGGCAAAGGGCCTTGGTGAACGAGAACCCAAAAGCCAAGTCATGAGCCAGACGCAGAGGACGTGCACGGCCTGGGCAGACAAGAAACACAGCTAGGAAACAGTAGGCGATCACGAGGGGAATGTGAGTTGGGCCATCGTGGGAAGTTGGGCCAACTGCGGGAGTTAGGTGTTGGAATCATCTTGAGTAGTAACCAAGGGAGAGTTGAAGGGGGTTTGAGTGAAAGAATTTGTTCTGTATGAGCTGTACTGTGATTGCAGTTGACAAGATGGATTCACCTGAGGTGCACTTCAGAGGCAGTGAGACAAGTTTGGACAAGTGTGGAAGCTGTTGCCATGAGATAAGTACAGCCACCAGGCAGGATGGAGGCAGATGGAGGACTGAAAGGAAAGTGTAAATGCTAGAAAAAGGTGAAGCAGATTCCTATAGGAGTGTCCATTAATTATCAGCCTCCTTTCTCTGGCTAAGAGTTTTACATAGAATTCAGTTACTGCGGCCATAAGACTGCATTGAATTAAAAGCAGCATCTCGCCTCATCTTGGTAAGAGGGGAGCCGGCCCTAGGAAGATGGCAGCAAGAGGAACGTTCACTAAGGAGCAGCGAGGATATCAGGAAGAAACGCTGAGGGCTCAAGTGAGGTCAGGCAGAGGCTGAGGAAGTGGTGGTAGGGATGCCAACTTGGATAAACGTTGGCCCTGGGTGGTTTAGATGAGTTCGACTCGGAGGTGGATTAGACTTTTCAGCAGAGAGGGAGAGGAGAATGAATGAATGAAGGCTACGTTAATGGGAGAGTAATTAGCCTAAAGCATAGAAAAAAAGGTGTTAGTAAAGGAAACTCCCGAGGGCAACCGTAGGTCTGGGGCTGGTAAACTGTAATAGCTTATAGTAAAATTTATCTTTTGGAGTCTGAGGCGGAGTAAGGATGCCAGGTAACTTCATGGTAACTGTCAGCTGAACTAACCACTATGCCTGGGTCTGGAGATAAGCTGCAAATTAGAACTCTTGTGCACTCCTGGTTGGAATGTAAAATGGTGCATTTGCTGTGGAAATCAGTTTGGCCGTTCCTCAGAAAGCTAAACATGGAATTACCATATGATGCAGCCTTCCCACTTCTCAGTATTGAAAAACAAGAAAATTGAAAAGAATTGAAAACAGGACTCAAACATATACTTGTCCACCAGTGTTCATTGAAGAATCTATTCACGATAGCCAAAGATGAAGACAAACCAAGTGTCCATCACCGGATGAATGGATGAGCAAAACATGGTACCTACATACAACAGAATGTTATTCAGCCATAGGAAGGAATGAAGTCCTAATATATGCTACAACATGGATGAATCTTGAAAGCATTGTGCTAAGTAAAATAAACCAGACACAGATGGACAAATACTGTATGAGTCTGCTTATACACAGTATTTAGAAGAAGCAAATTTACAGAGCCAGAAAGTAGGTTACCAGGGCCTTGGGGTGAATGGGGAGTTACTGCTTAATGGTTACAGGGTTTCTGTTTGGGGTGATGAAGAAGTTTTGGAACTGGATAATGATATTAGTTGCACAACAATGTGAATGTACTTAATGCTGCCGAATTGTACACTTAAAAATCATTAAAATGTAAATTTTATGTTATGTATATTTTAGCACTAGTTTAAAATATTTTTAAAAAAGAGAAGCTGCAAAGGTTGCTTGTAGGATTTAAGAGTGAGAGAAAAATGCAGTGCCTGAGGGGCCCTCCCTCACCTCCTCCTTGGGGATGCTGGGTCCCACTGCTGCCCCTATCATCCTGAGATACTGCAGGACCACAAGCGGGACCGCCAGCCCACATCCCAGCTTCCCCAAGTGACTCTCGGAGTCAGTCCTGCGGGGTCTAAATAGCTAGCTAGTCCTGCTATTAGAACACACACGGGGGCCAGAGGAATAGTGAAGTGCTGGTTTCTGCAGCTTTGGGTTTGGTAGAATGCCAGAGAACACAGCTTTTGCTGTCATAATTGGTCTAAATTTAAACGCTCACTTGTTTTTGTTCCCAATTGGTGTGCGTGTATGTGGACATAGCCTAAGTCTGTGGGCATAGAGTATTTTGTCAACATGGAGAGAGTGAATCAGAGTGTTTTGTTGTCTAAACCAGCCCTTGTTTTCAGTCTTGATTTCCCTATGAGCTGATAATGTCCTCCAGCCTTTGAGTCACGGAGAGGTTGGAATCCAACCATTTAGTTGGAGGTTTTCCAGTTCACAGTAGTTAACTTTTCTACAACTTGTCTGCTTAATTTAGAACAACATTCAAAGAATAATAAGCACTCTATCTCACATTAGTTTGGGCCTATTTCTAGACCTCTGTGTGGAATATTCAGAACACATTTATTGTCTTTCAAGAGTTTTCAGTAAAATTGTGAAGAAAGAAAACAAAGCCATCTTGAATTTTATTAGAGATTTTCAGTCAAATTGCTAAGTGGGGTTATTTAATATTTTTCAGTGAATGCAGCATTAATTTGCATATTAAATCACATTACATCTGCCTCTATTAATGAAATTATTTTTAGGTTTAGGCAATCAATATAGTCTTTTGCAATATTCAAATCCTGATGTAAGAAATAGTGCTGGCTCAATTGTATGTTCAGATAGTTTCTAAAACATCTTAATTTGTCTGTGCTCATTCTTGTCCCAAGTTTAGGTTCATGGCTTTGGGGATCGTTTCAGAGCAGTTTGTGTGTGTGATGGCTGGGGAAAGTAGCAGCTGTTTTGTTTTATTTTTTTTTTCCAGATAGGCTTTCCTTATCGTCCTATGCCAGAAAAAAAAAATGAAATTCTCTGATCTAAATACATTTATTAAATGCTCTGTGTATTAGACTAAATGCAATTGTGGACAAGACAGGGAAAGCAACGCATATGCGGCTTTGCTGAAAGACAGCCCTGGCATCTTGGGACAGTCAGAGTTGTGACTGCAAGCACAAATTATTCCAGTGAGGAAGAAATGGAGGAAGTATCTATAGTCATCAGCTTGACTGCCGAGGGAGCCTTCTGACAAGGTCAGATTTTAAAAGGGCAGACACAAGTCTTACTTATTAAATTAGCTGATGACATGAGGCTCAGAGAGACAGGGGCGGGATATGTTGGTTGACAGGTTTCAAAAAGATCTCAGCAGGCTACAATGATGGACCAAATCCACAAAGAAGAAAGTTAAAAGGGATCATTTTAAGGTCTGGCACTTGGATACAAAAAGAACAGCACCACCAGAGGATAAATGATATGTCTGAGCAAGTATGGAAAAGTTTTAGTTGAAATAAACTAAAGTTTTGAGTCATCAATATGGCCAAAGCTTTCCAAATGTGCATAAGTTTTACAGAATGCTTATGCAACCCTAGACTGTATTAATAGACTGTGGTATTTAGTAAGAGAAAAGTGATAGCATAAAGCATTCACAGGCAATATACACAGATGTCAAGCAAATGCTCTTTGGGGTCAGACAACCGTTTTTCAGATTGCATCTCCAGCTTATCATAGCAACTCTTTAAGTGATTCGTAAAACTATCAAATGTGCATTAAATCTTTTAACTTCAACTATGAATGTTCATTCTTTTACACATTTTTTGGTGTAGGATCAAGCCTTTTCCTTTGCTGGTGGAGCTGACCTTCCACCAGTACACCCTGATACGGCCATATCTGAGGTTTGTGACTGGCCTCCATTCCCATTTGCTAGGCGTATGTTCTAATTGGTTATAATAATATTTGGAATATCATCCCCCTGCGTATGGGTCCCCTGACTGGAGTTTTTCATTTTCTCACTTAAACAAACCCCATCATTAATCATCTAAGATTTCTAGCTGTTTTTTTTTTTTTTAATGGAGCAATTACTTAAAGACAACTTCCAATCCATTCAAATCTTTTTAGAATTTTTATATTTTTTTCTGTTGTCCTTTTACAGTTTTCTTGCTCTCACTTAGTTCGACAGAAATATTTTAAGAGACTCATCTGCAACAAGTTTCTCTAAGCATTCAACTTGATTTTCATATGAATGATAACTTTCTTTTCTCACTCATATTTCATCAGCTTATGTAATATTGTATTAAGTTATATAATTTAAATGACCAATATAAGTGGCATAAACAGGATGAGGACAAACAGCTATCTCACATTCAACTCAGAAGAAGAGCCCACTAGTGGTGAACAATGTACTGTGAAACAGTATCAATAAGAGCAAAGTCACCAGGATGGTTATGGGAACTGAAGGACAGCTTATGATTGAAGCAAGTGGAGGCATTCAGTCTAAAGAGGGGCTGGTTCAATGATATGAATGTCTTCCACTGTTAGAAGGTTTATTGTATAGATTCACTGGGCTTCTTCTCTGGGACTCCAGAGAGAGACTGAGAGAGAGAGAGAGGGAGAGAACACAGACCACTCAATAATATTATAGGCAGGCAATGTTCAGCTCATATCAGGATGAACTTTAATAGAGAACTTAAAGATGACATAGGATCTCTTGGGAGATACCTGTCACTGGACATGTTTAAACACAGACAGGATGACCAACTTGCCAGTGATGGTATAGAACAAATTCAGAATAAAGTGGAGAATTCAGTTAGATAATGGTAACTTCTCGAATTGTAATGACAATGCAGGAAATAAGCAATTGAAGAAAATCTACTAAGAAGGCTTAGGCAGAAGACATTCCTTGGGCTTTTAGATTTTCCAAAATAAGGACAGTTTGAAGTGTCATTGCTTCACCTTAACTTTAAAAAACACATTTCCTTTGTAGAAGAATGATTATTAAGATGTCTGGTATCTAAGAATACATGTGATATATATGTGTATATATCATATATATATATATATATATATATAGAAAGAGAGAGATTCACAGTATGAGAATTCCATATCTCACATCAAGGATAAAGAAACAAAGAAACACAGATCTTATTAATAATAATAATATTTTCCAGAAGAGGATTATTTTGCATCTCCACTACACAAATATTTGTCATATCAAATTGAAATGATTTACAAATCTGAAAAGAAGTGTATTAGATTGATAATGTTCAATAGTGCTTACTTTGAAAAATATGGTGATATGTTCTACCCTGTTGAATAAGATCCACTTGACATAGTTATAGCTCTGAGTATAGCAATCCAATAGCATAGATATCCCTTTATTTTCTTATTAGGAGACAAGGTACTGCATTATGGTAGTCTTTAACTCTAGATGGCTGTCACATTTTGAGGGACATAATTTGAACCCCAGTGTACCTTAGCTCCATTCCACAACGAAGTTTGACTCTACTTCATAGCCAGTGTGTACTCATAAATTTCCAATTTGAATACCTTTAAAGCACATCTGTATGGATAAGAAAAATATCTTCCCTTCACATGTGGCCTCATCTATCCAAATTAACTCAGATGTCTTCATCTAGGGATTCATCCCATTTGGACCCTTTAACGTGAAAGGCTGCTCTTCAGCTGGTACTGTAGTGCTGATTGGTTATGGCCTGTGTCTGTTCTGATTGGTGGGCACTGACTAGCCGCCATTCTGATTGGCTAGTGCCTGTGCTGAGCCAGTTGTTAGATCTATTTCGTATTACCACATTAGAATCCCCTGAGGAGCTTAATACTCAGGAGCTGCTCAGTCTCCACATCCCTCGCATCCTGAATTAATTGGTCTGAGGTGGCACAAGCTTTCTAGGTCAGTGTTTCTCAAACCATTTTTTGTAAATGACCAGTTGTTGCCATTGTTGCTTGTTTTAAGTTCCAATCTGATACTTTCGTAAAATGAAAAACCGCATGACTGGATGCTGTTGCAAATGGCAAATTGCTATAAAAGTTTCTAAACACAGAAGGATTTTCTTGGACTGGTGACAGTTTGTGGATCATACTTGAAGGAGCACTGATTCTAACACAAGGCCAGAGTAATGAACCACAGACTTAGAGAGGCTGCACTGTCAGTCATTGCCTCCCTTGTAACTGCTTACATTTTACACTTTAGTAGCCTAAAGACACTTTAGTCAGAACCATTTATTGTATCCTTACTGGTCCATATGATTATGGAGGCTGGCAAGTCCCAATGTCTTCAGGGTGAGTCGGCAAGCTGGAGATCCAGGAGAGGAACCAGTGGTGCGGTTCCAGTCCAAAGACCAGCAGGCTCAAGACTCAGGAAGAGCCAATATTTCAGTTCAAGTTCAAAGGCAAGGACAAAAGCTAATGTTCCAGTTTGAAGGCTGGCAGGCAGGAAGTCTTCTGTCTTACTCAGGGGAGGGTCAGTCTTTTCATTCTATTCAGGCCTTCAGCTGACTGGCTGAGGCCCACCTACATTAGGGAGAGCAGTCTGCTTTACTCAGTCTACTGATCTAAATGCTATTTTCATCCAAAAACAGTCTCACAGAAACACCCAGAATAATGTTTCACCAAATATCTAAGCACCCCAAGACCCAGTCAAATTGACCATAAAATTACCCATCACACTATGACACATAGGAAATACTAAGACCTTTATCAAATATGTGTATTACAGGCATCGTCTAAGTCTCTGAGGGACAGAAGGTGACTCGGATCCAAGTTTTGCCCTCAGTAGGCTCACATCTGGTATGGGCAAGGTGGGTGTAGCTAGCATGCATTCAAACCATTACAATGCATTTTAGTAACTGGTGTAATAAAGCCATAACCTGGGAGTTGTTGTAGGAGAAGTCTGTAGTTCCCAAGGGTTCCATAGTTTGGAATGAAGCCCTAACCATTTGTATTTGTTATAAAATCCCACTAACCCACCTTATAAATGATAAATAGGAATAGACACTTAATGCATTCCCAATAAGTACCATTTCTCAATTAAGAGTACGTTTGCCATCCTTTTTATATGATAGCTGTATTAACCATGATAAGCATCCTTAACAATGTACAAAAAGAATCACTGTCAGTTGTGTTTCATTATATTGGCCAGATGATTCCCATTTAATCACAGCATGTCCCAAACATTGTAACTGAAGTAGAATCCTCGAGACTCCCTTAAAACAGAAGTAACAGCAAAAGCTGTTCTTACTTAAAACTTGGTGTGGTTAAGAACTTGCGCTGGGTTTTAGTAAGAAACCACTCAGACGCCTACTGAGCTACTAGCTAATGACCCCCAGGATCTCTCAGTTGTACTCAAGTGTCTGGAAATAGTTTGCTGAGGCACCTCTGCCTTTAAAAGGCACTGGGGGCTTATTATTTTAATCCTTGTACAGCCTGATTTATCCCTTCAAACATCTGTCAGCTGTGCTTTGTCTTGAAATTGGTGCCGATGCTGCTGCTGATTTTTCCACAGCAGCTGGGAGGCGTTCATTAGACTCTCAGAGGGTGTGTATGGCTGTAATATTTTCTTTTACTAATGGTCTCTGAAGCATTAAATATTATGCATCCCATATCTACAGGAAATCTTGAATTTTTATTTTCCTGCTTCAAGATTTGAAGCATTAGGTTTTACTCAATTAGCTAAATTATTAACAATTCCAGTCCCTGGGTCCTAGAGATATAAAAGAAAAATGGACTGTAATTTCCTGGGTTAAATGATTGTTATTTAACACAAGGGAGAGATCATAGCCCATTCTCTCCAGCAGATATAAATAAGAGCTGAAGCACAATTTTTCTTAAACAATTTCCAAATTAATTTGTCAATAGAGCATCCCTTGATTTAGCTCTCATTAAGCTTGACTTAGCTCTCACTTGCTTTACCTCCTTCTACACTCAGAACAGAAGAGAGGTTTTTTTGTCCTCCTAAACTTCTCTATCTTCCCTTTGGTTGGCCATTGTTGAAACACTTATTTGTCTGCTCAAAGATTTAAAAGATCTTTCCGTTTTTTTGTTCTCAGCACCTGGAGACTTACTTCTCACATGTAGACAAAGGCAGCAGCATTTTACACTGTACTTGAAGCACCGGCTATTCCCTGTCAAAGTCATCTGCCCCTCCAGCCGCAGTGTTGCTATGCTTCCATCATTATTATTTTTTCCTCAGGTTAATTTATTCAAGTAATGTGGGGATGAAGAGGGTAGAATTGGAAGGTAACACAAGAAAAATTTTGAATCTCTTGTAATTCTGGTGGTGGACGCTGTGTATGGGAACCAGGAGGTGATACGATCTATGGGCCAATGTTAGAGTTTTGCTCGGCAGGACTGAGTCTGGAACATATTACAAGATAAAGAAACAGCCTCTAGAAAATGGTAAAGTAGCCTCAGTGTTGCGGAGAATTCTCCCTACATTCCTCCACGCTTGCTTGCCCTACGCCAGAGTAAGAGACCCCCCCCCCCCCCCCCCCCCCCTCCAATCGTGGGCAGCCGGGAAGACCCGCTCCCTACACACAAAGCTAGCTCTGCGCATGCGCGGGGATGACATTCACATAGAAGTGAAATGCTCTGAAGTGAATTTCCCCAAATGCCCTAAGGCAGATTCGCTAAGCAGGTCAGAGCCCCCGGTGAAGTGAAGCAAGTTTCTGTAGCATATGGATGACACTGCTTTTACAATTTATACTATAGGCCATGAACTCTTCGAAGGAAGGATTCCTGTCTTATTCATCGCTGTACCTCTCTGAAATATTGAAGGACAATGTCTCATAATGTAAAAGCTATAGGGTTAGACAACCAGGGTCTCAAACCCAGATTCTGATCTCTCCACGCCTCATTTTCCTCATCTGTACAATGAAGATAATACCCATCTGACCCAAAGACCCGAATCACCAAGCACATCATAAACATTCAGTGAGTGGTCCTTTTAACCTCTCTCCTTGTGTGTAGTTCGTGCTCAAAAAATTCTGCAGCTGCTCCCTAGGATGTGTTTTTTCTTCCTCTTGCTCTTTCCTCTATCTTATCCTTCCTTTTATTCCTATTTCCTTTTTAAAAACCCTTTCTGTTTTACTTAGTTTGCCTTTTTTTTTTCTTTCTCACATATTTGTACCTTAAGTCTGAGAATTGTACTCAGTTCTGCCAACCAAAGGGCATTCCCTTGTCTGGCTGATGCCATTCCAGGCTAAAGATATCATTGACCTTTCTCTTAAAACAAGGAATAACCTACCCCACCCTGCTCCCACCGATGGGGCCAGCAGATTGCAAACCCTCCAGGAATTAGATTAGCTGCTGCACAGTTAAAATCCTCCCAACCTGAACAGGACTATTACCTGCTATGCTACCGATTTGATAGCTTTTGTTTTTTCCCCAGAAGGTATTATCATGAATACTTTTACAATGGAGTCTATTTACCATATTTACAATTCTTCCTGCTTGCCTTTGTTGCTCTTCTTAACATACAGCTCTCTCCATCTCTTTCAAACTGCCTTCTTTCGAGTGAGGGCCAAGGTAACTCTTGCTGGAGGCTCCAGGGGATGAGAACAGATGTGAAATTCTCCTGCAGTTGGAAGATATCAGTGCCACTGTGGTTCAACCGTTGATATGAACCAACAGATAATTACAGTTTAAAATTAGTATTTTAATGAACCAGCCTTAGCAAATGTAAAGTGAAATCTCCCAGGCATTCAAGAAATGAGCAGGAGAGAGGACATTAGCTAAGAAATCCAGCCAACGGATGGTCAGCAGATACTGGTCTGATGGAGAGCTGAATAGTCCAGTTTTTACGTGCTGCACAAGGCAGGGAAAAGCCCATATTTAAAGCTGAAGAGAAACACCGAAAGAGCAATGTCAAATTCTAATCAGTCATAGATCTGAGGCTTCAATCCAAGAACCTCAAATTAAATATCAGTGCAAAATATAGGGAAATAAATTCCTTATCCATTTAAACCTAGTGTCAAGGTTCCCTTTCAGAAATTAATGGCATCATTAAATATTTATGTGGTCTGATACCCAGCAGTAATTGTTAGCAATATCATAAACTGTTTCAGCACAATAGAAATGCTAGAAACCAGGTATGAGTAGGTGAAAAGCTTGTTGAATTGTTACGGTTTATTTTTTAAGTGTTTGTAGTGCTAAATATATATTTTACTAAGGGCTTGGTTGTTATACACCTTATTCAATTAGAATAAAAGTCTTAGGTTATGTTAAAATGGTTTGAATGCTGGATTAAAATGGACTATTAGATGCATCCCTGTGAGGGTAATAAAAGGAACTGGGCTCTGTTTATTTTCCAGGGCTCACTTGCTTGGGGAACTTGGATTAGTTGCTTAAACTCTCTGTGCCCTGATAGCTCAGCTGCAAAATGAGGTTATTACAGTTTGCCTTACGTGGCTTACTGGGAAATAGGGAAAGCGGAATTCACTGATGTCCTCAAACTGCACGGACAGCGCAAGGACACAACCAGCACATGAATGGAACAATGTTTCATTATTAGACAAGAGTGCACATGTTAGCACACATGCCTCAGTTTATATCTTCATATATTTTGGCCTCCTGCAGGATCTTGAATTCAAGGTTACTATTAACAAGAAAATAAACGTGAACATTTTTCCACAGCTGGTGCTTTGCACCCCAGCAGGAGAGGGGCTGGGATCAGGTATGAGACTTGCTAACCCGAAGCTCTGACTCAGTCTAATCCCAGCAGAAAATACCCCTCTTGCTAGCATCTATCTCTCTCAGAAACAATATAGCAAGATCTGCCCTCACTCTTACCCCACCGTGGCCTAGCTCCCTGAACCCACTTAGACCTTGAACCCTATTCATCTGTTCTCACTGCTCTTTCATGTTTTACTTTTCCACCAGCAACGTATAAGAGTTTTAGTTAATCCACATCTTTGCCACCATTTGGTACTGTCAGTCTTTTTAATTTTAGCCATTCTAGTGGGTATGTAGTGCTATCTCATGTGGATTTCAGTTTAATTTTCCTGATGACTAATGAGTATTTTATAATGAGCGTATTGGACATTTGTATATCTTTAGTGAAATATACCTTCTTTTGTTCAACTATTTTTCCCATTTAAAAAAATTGTTTGTCTTCTTATTGTTGAGTTGAATGAGTTCTTTACTATAATCTGGATACAACCCTTGTAAGATAACTGTATTGTGAATATGTTTTCCCAGACTGTGGATTGTCTTTCATTTTCTCAACAGTGCCTTTCAAAGAGCAGACAGATACTGTTAATTTTGGTGACATACAATTTTATCAGTTTTTTTTTCTTTTATGATTCCTGCTCTTTAAATCCTATCTATCTAAGAAAACTTTGCTTATGCCAAGGTCTTGAAAATTATTTCCTTTTGTAAAAAAATGTCTTATAGTTTTAAATTTTACATTTAGGTCTAAGATCCATTAGATCCAGCAATTATCTAATTATTATGTATAAGAGGTTCATTTGTTCCATGTGGATATCCAGATACTTCAGCACCATTTGTTGAAAAGACCACTGTTTTCCCATTTGATTAGTTTGGCACTTTGATCGAAAATCAGTTGACCATCTATTTGTGAGTTTATTTCTGGCCACTTTCTTCTGTTCCATTGCTCTATTTGTCTCTCCATGTATCAGTACTTTGGGGCATCCTTTTGTTTTAGGGTAAATTCCTAAAACATGGAATATTGGGTTTGAGGGTATCACAGTTCTTAAGGCTATAGATTCATGTGCCTAAATGTCTCTCTAGGAAGATTGCACCTGTTTATTTTTCCAGGCACTTTCCCAGCCTTCAACATTGGTTGTTTCACTTAAAGAACTCCAACCTAACTTTTGGAAAATATTATGTCATTATTTTTAAATGGATATTTGTGTGTTTATCACAATATTCATTGTCTATTTGTGTGTCTTTTCCTGTGAATTATATGTCTTTATCCTTGTGTATGTTTTCATTGTGATTTTTACTCCTTTTTCTTAATGATATGTATTGATAACATCTCTCTATATGATAAGGTTAGGAAGCTTTTTTCTACCATATTTATTCTAAATAGTTTATCAATTTGTGTTTGCATTTTAATTTTATTAGTCAGAATTCCAATACCAAGAGATGTTTGACATTTATTATTTTATTTCTGAATGGACTTTAAAATCATTTTTTATGTTCTCCAAAAAATCCTGTTCGAACTTTTAGATCAAATTACACAAAATATATACATTTATTTGAGTAGAAGTAATACCTTCACACTATCCATTCTTCCCAGTCAAGCACATTGTATGTCTCCATTTAATGTAGACTTCCTTTATTTCTCTTCGTAGAGTTCTGTAAATTTACCCACAGAAGTCCTAGGCCACCCCTACGTTAAATTTTATGTTGCTACCATGAACAGCATCTTTTTCAAATTACATTCTAACACAGTTAGTACTAAAATATAGAAAACTATTTATCTTTGCTTATTAATCTCTTATCTAGTTACTATGCTGGACTAGTATCAATTTGGAATCTTTTTCATTTCATTTCCTTGGATTTCCTGTTTATCCAACTTATTTTTCTCAGCAGGTAAAAATAATTTAGTCATTTCATTGCCAGGAGTTTTTCCAACTATTTTTCTTTATGCCTTATTGAATTGGCCAGAACTTCTGCAACAGTATTAAATAATAATGGTGATACATGATCTTATTAAAACCTCAAATATCATTTACAGACCATATAAAAGTATATTAAAAATGAAGGCAATTTTGAGACTGGAAGAAACATAAAAGCTGTCTAAGTGAATATAGTTGATTTATGAATTTCCTTATAACCTCAGATATTCTGCTTTAACATCTCAAGTGATGAAGACAGGGAAACTGACCACCTGTGCTAGTTTTCTAGGGCCACCATAACAAAGTACTACAAACTAGGGGGCTTAAAACAGCAGAAACAGCAGAAACAGTCAGGTACCACAATGTTCATTGAAGCTCTATTTACAATAGCCAGGACATGGAAGCAACCTAAGTGTCCATCAACAGATGAATGGATAAAGAAGATGTGGCACATATATACAATGGAATATTAGTCAGCCATAAATCAGAACAGCTCAGGGCTGAACCATCTAGGCTCATGCTGGTCACTCCACATACAGACAGCCTCATGTACAGGCTCTGTTTATGAAAAGTTCTGATTATCTCTTTAGTGGCTACTACTCTTCACCTCACAGAGTTACACACGCTCTCCATGTGTCAGTTACTGGCTGCATAAGAAACTACCCCCAAAATCTGACATCTTAAAGCAACAGCCATCTTATTATGTCTCATGATGTTGTGGACCAAAATTTAGACAGGGCTTAGTTGATTAATTCTCCTGCTCCAAGGGGCATTCACTGGCATCACTTGGAGGTACTCAGCTGGCAGTTGAATTGATCTGAAGGGTTCAAGACGGCCCCACTCACACGCCCAGGGCCTTGGAAGGGTGGCCGGAAGTTTAGACTCAGCTGTGTTCCATGTAATTTCAGAGCCTCCACACAAGTCTCTCCAGCAGAGTTCTTCAGCTTCTCACAAGGCTGCTCAGGTTCCAAGAGTTCATCTATGAGAGTTACAACTTGGTCCCGAGAATGAGAAAAAGCTCCCCAGATGTAGAAAACACAGAGCGTGATTAGACAAGAGGAGTTTGGGGAAAAGGGAACATTCAGGCAGAGAGCAGTATCTGCTTTCAGAATGAAGCTGGACTCAGGGAAGCTTAGTAGCTGTCACGCATTCTGATGAAAGACTGTCAATTAGTACATGTCAATCACGTTCAATCTGTGCATGGTAGAAGCTGGCACTTCATCTTCAGATGTGAGTGATCACATCTCCACTCTGCTTCCGTGTCTCCCTGTGGACTTAACCGTCTATAGCGATACTAGAAAGAGAACTCAACTGGAAATGTGGAGACCTCACTTCTAGGTTTTTTTTTCTTAATTTTAAGGACCTCAGTTTTTTAGCCTGTATAATTCTGCAGCTGGAGTATATTCACCTCATAAAAACTCAACAAGTATTTATTCAACACTTCCTACCAGTGATCTGACCCCTGCCTATTTCTCCACCATCACCTGTACCCATCCCCCCACCCCCATTCCCACTAACCACCTTCGTTTGATTCTTGGGATTCCCTGAGCTTTATCTGGTCTTTCACACACTGGCCCTCTGCCCGCAACACCCCTTCTGCACTGTTCCTACAGTGAGCTCAGTTCACTCTCTCTGTGTGATCATGCTACCCACTTTCAAGTGACTCACCCTATTCTCTCATGAATCTCCTCTTGCTTTTCCTCTCTGCATCCCCCACAGTTTGCATTTATTTTGTAAATGCATTTGTTTACACATGTTCTGTCCATCTCCTCCATGCTACACTCCATGAAGTGGGAGTTGTCACCGTCTCATCCACCATTGCAGCCCAGTGCCTGGAACACAGGAGTGCCCCTCAAATATGTGCAGAATGGATGTGATGGGAGACTGTCAAAGTAACCTGCAATCCAGTGAGAGAAGGTAAAACAAGGCAGAACGTTCACGTGCTGTTAAAGAACTCCGAGCAAAGTTGTCTGATGGTTTTCAAAGGGAATTGAAAGAAGATGACATAAGGTTACTGCATGGGAGTGAGTGGAGTGCTGTTGGAAAGCCAGGAGGAGCAGAGCCAGAGGGACTTGGTCACCGTCTGAGGAGTCTGAGTTTTATTCTCAGTGCACTGGAATCTGCTGACGAGCTTGAGCAGTGGAGGGACACGGCCTGGTTGCCTAAAGTTCATTCTGGATGCTGTGCAGAGAGCTGTGGAAGGGGCAAGATTGGACATGAGGTTCCTGAGTTGTCCAGGAGAGAGATCTCATTGTTGATGGAGAAGACAGGTAGACAGACTTAAAATAGATGTGGGAATAGACTATAGGAATTAGTGATGAATTAGCTGTGGAGGGCGGGAACAAGGGAGGACTCAGAATAACTGAGCTAGGATGAGTGATTGGTGGATGGAGAAGCACCAGATGAGAGATCCCGTGGCAAAGGCAGGAGAATACATTTACAGGAGGGAAATCAGAAAGGAAATCAGTGTAAGTGACCCTGTTATGGGCGTGGCGGAGGATAAGTTTACATTTCAAGTTTCCCAGTCTCTCCATAACTTTGCTTTCTGACCATTTCCACCCTCTGCCACCACTTCAAGCTACTTCCCGCACGTGCAGCTCCATCGATTCCAAGTTTGTAGTGAGGGGATGTCACCCAACGTGGTCTGTATGCCTTAGATGCTCAGTAAGCACCAAAGTGAACCGACTTTCATCAACAGATTGATTAGTTCTCAACGCTTATTTGTACATGAAGACCTAGTGAATCACTGACTGCTCCCCCTTCCCCAGTAACACACTGAAAAGGTTTCCACTCGTTATTAAGTATTCTGGCTTATTTGGTGGATTGTTAAATATGTCTACAAAAGCCAAGTGCGGTACAGTGAGGAATGGAATGTATGTGATTGAGGTTCAGAACACTTTCGGTCTGAAATCATGAGATCTCCCCACAACACTGTAACTTACTTGAATAACTTCTTCCTTAGTTCTTCACTTTGACGTGGACATTCCTGGAAACGCATCCTGTCTCCTTGGTACTTCGGTGGATGCTCTGCTAATTCTCCCCCAGGCCCGGAAGGACACCCTTCACAGGAATCTTTCTCCCCCTTTTCCTGTTTAACTAGGGTAAGCCGTAGCATCCCGTTCCAGGTCCCTTCCTGAATCTGACCACACCCCCCAACCAAGTCCAGGAACCCTTCTCTTCTGGATTCCAGAGGGTGGGATCATGCTTGAGTCTGCAAGGTCCAGGGTGGCCTGGACGCCATCAGGAATAGTTTGTAGCATCCCACCTTTTTCCTTCCTCAAGCGTGGCTTTTCTCTCCAGGCTCTCTATGGAAACCACAGTCAGTTAAACTTCACGTATTTGATCCCCAGTAAATTAAAAATATTATATGGTCATTTGCGTACAAGCCAGGAATGACTTTGCAATACATAAAATCTCAGAGGAATTTTAACCAAGTCATTCAGTCAATATTGAAATGATACTGGCACTTTATGGGAACAAAAGTTTACTAAGTATGTGTACTTTATTTTAGACAATGTGCTGGGCCTTGGGAATACAACAAAGAACAAGAAAATGTCCCTGTTATTAAAGAATTCAGCCTAATGAAGGGAGACCAACCAGTTCAGGTGCTATTATAAGAGTATAATGGTGGAAGCCCAAAAGGAGAACAGCCAAGTCCGTCAGATTGTCACAGATACTTTATGGAGGAAATACTACCGTGAGCTATTTTGAGGCAGATATGACTGCAACAATCATCTGTTACCTCTGATTTCAAATTTCATGTTTATTTTAAGATCCTTATTGCACTCATTCATGAAGTTTACAATAATAGTTGTCACACAGTTGAACTCATGTATAACTGTGCATGTAAATGCCATTTGTGTCTCTTGTATTTATTGAGACTCTACGAAAGCTTACTTTAGGAGGAAAAGGTTCCAGAGCTTTGAAAGTGTGAAAATACTACTCTGGGTAATAAGGAGATATTTAAAGGCTCACAATCAGATCTTAGAAAATTCGCTGGACCAGATGCCTGATGAATATGGTTTGACAGGAAATGGTTGCAAGACAGAGCCTGGCCCACTGCCTGTGGTCCTGAACCACCTCCCAATCCCAGGACCATACTGTTTGACCTTTCCCAGGACTTCTGAACCAGGTGTGCAGAGACAGCCAGAGAGACAGAGGAGGCTTTGATTTTGATCTGGTTTACAGATGATTGCAGATGGCAAGAAAGAAGCCACAGTTGATCTTAGCCAAGTATCAGATGACTGAAAGAGAGCTCCCAGGATATATACCTGGCTGTGCCAGTTGTCAGCAAGGTACTTCTAGAAGTTCAGGGAGTTGTGCAGGCACGAACGTCAGCCCGGTAGGTCGGATGAGGAAGCGTTGCAGTCCGTTGAGTTCTAACAGAGAGCTCATAGCCTTCCCAATCCCCTTCTATCCTCATTGTTAACTGCTACTTCCACAACCATGAAGGCAGCATATTATGTTTTACAATGCAAAACTGGTGGTGTATACTTTTCATGGTTCATTTAAAGTGAGGCTGTCTTTTAAAAAGGGAGATATACGGATCATGAACTTCAGAGAGAGTCTGGGTTGAAGGTGGAGGCCTGTGAATTAATATTAGCTTATAGGTATTAGATGAAGACACAGGTACGAGGACCCCTTGAAAGTAACACCCTATAAATTAATTCTTTTAATAATTCCTACTAACTTTTTCAAATATTATTTTTAATATTTTTATTTAGGTTTCATGATTCTTTTTTATGTCGAATCACTATAATCTTTTATTTTAATTTTATTGGAGTAGAGTTGATTTACAATGTTATGTTATCTTCAGGTGTACAGCACAGTGATTCAGTTATATATACACATATATTCATTCTTTTTCAGAAGCTTTTCTCATATAGGTTATCACAGAATACTGAGTAGAGTTCCCTGTCCTATACAGTAGAAGTGTCATTATTCTTCTATCCAGTTATCATTACTTATTATTCAGTTCCATTCTCCCAACTTGTAACTCCTAACTCTCCATCTCCACTGTTTTTCTTACTTAACTCGTTTACCAACTACGTTTTACTTAAGATTTAAAGCATTTTCCAGTGTGTCCTAAGAGTAAGGCCTAAAGAAATAAAAAGTTGTGAAAAGTCCAGGATGTTCTGTCAGATTTATGTATTCAGTTTTTACTGGGCACTTACTGTGAATCAAGCACCGTGAAGAATGCCAGAAATATAAAGGTGAGCAAGATATGGTAGCTGCCACCAAGGAGTTTACAAGAGGAAGAGTCCAGTAAAAAAATAACTAATAATAATAATAAACAATATGACAAGTGCAGTGATCTAAACTTTCACAGTTTCCTCTGGGAGCCACATGGAGTCCCTTGATCCTAAATCTGAACCAGCAATTAAGTCACCATCGAGTATCCCTATACAGTTGACCCTAGAACAGCACAGAGGTTAGGGTTGCCCACCCCCTGCACAGTCAAAAATCTGCGTACATTCAGCCCTCCATATCCACAGTTCTGCATCCACAGATTCAACCAAGCACAGATCATGTAGTAGTGTAATGCGTAATTAGTGGAAAAAATCTGAATGTAGGTGGACCATGCAGTTCAGACCTATGTTGTTCAAGGGTCCACTGTATTAGGTTCTATGGAGAAGACAAGAAAGAAAGAGGTATAATTGAATCATGAAAATAAGACATTCACACATGAATATAATTATTAAAATCAAATGGCAGTGTATCAGAGTTCTTCAAAGGTACAGAAAGTAGGATAGATGATAGATAGATAGATGATAGATGATAGATAGATAGATAGATAGATAGATAGACATAGATGATAGATAGAGAGAGAGAGAGAGAGATAATAGATAGATAGATAATCTAAAGAGCTGTATTTCAAAATATTGGTTCTTGCAATTATGGGGGCTGGAGATTCTGACACCATAGGGCAGACCCCAGAAACTCCTGGGCAAAAGTCGATGCTGCAATCTTGAGGCAGAATGTCTTCTTCCTCAGGGAAGAAGTTTTGCTTTTAAGACATTTCAACTGATTGGATAAGGCCCACTCACAACATCAAGAATAATCTACTTAGAGTCAAACTGTTTGCTCTGGAGAAAACACCAAAGGGTGTGACTGAACAACTTTTGCTGAAGATATTGGGTGTATGACACATGGATCCAATCAACCATCTCAGCATAAACAAGAAGCAGAGACACACTTATCCAGAAAAGATGCTTGGAGGGCGCTCTTATTGATGGCTTGGACCCCAGTGAACTACACAGGAAACTGACAAGGTTTTAAGAATTTTATGCCATCAGAAACGTTGCCAGGGACTTCCCTGGCGGTCCAGTGATTAGGACTCTGCGCTTCCACTGAAGGGGGCATGGGTTGTATCCCCGGTCAGGGAACTAAGATCCCACGTGCCATGCGGGGCAGTCAAAAAAAAAAGAAAGAAACGTTTCCAGCCTGGACTGAGAGGCACAGAGACGGGACAAAATAAAGAAAGAATGACTCTGAGGGCAGAGCCATGGATGCAAGGACCAGGGCTAACAATACCTCCTTGGGCTACGAGGGAGGGGCTGCTACCCCAGCTCACACAGAGGACAGTGAGCTTGCTTCTTCCCAGAATGATCCATGATCCCAAATGATGGGACAGTAAAATGTCCTTCAAGATCTAGGGAGGAGGTCTAGGGGAAACTGACCCAGATTAGAATTTAGATTTTACTCTTAGTAATAGCAAGATTTTTTTCTTCTAGACCATTTGAATTATTATGTGACTGAATACAATGTATTTTCCTTAAAAATAATTAAAGTAATATATAAGATATATATTATTTATATTACATTTGGAGAAAATATAAATAAATATTAAAATATTAGTAATTGTAGAGACTAATTTTCTTCGGTTTTCTTAGTTTCATTTTCTAGAGTAAACTTCATTTTGTACTTAGAAAAAATTTTTATTTATAAGGCAAATGTTATATTATTATTTATATTACATTATTCAAGCTTTTTTGTGTGTCAGGTCCATTACAGTATTAGTGTGGAAAGAGCAGTGACGTGATACAAAAGACTTGATTTCTAGACTTATTGCTACTTCTCAATACTTAGACCTTGGACAAGTCTCTGAAGTTCTCTCAGGCTACAGAGACTCTGTAATCCTCAGTATAAATGTCAGGAATGATTAATGCAAAAATAATTTTGACACAGTTATCAGTTTCATATACACAAGCAATATGCATTGAGTTTTTTTTTTTTTTATTAAATAGATGTTTTTTAGTGTGGAAACTGACACTGATCTTACAAAACATACTTATATTGGACCATCAAAAAGCAGCACTTTTATGGAGGATCCTGTAAATATCCCCAATAGACTGAATATTTACATTTAAGTGAAATATCATCTGTGTATCTAAAACCATTTGAAAAATTATTTTAAATTACTGAATGTAATGTCTGGTGAAAGACGTAATCAATAAATGCTGACATTTTTAACTGAAAAAAGAAAAATCAACTTATTGGCAAAGTTAACCACATCTACAAAATACCTTCACAACAGCACCTGGTATTTGCACCTTGTGTTTGCATACTGAGTACTAGAGCCTAGCCTAGTTGGCAATTAAAATTAACCCTCACAGGCAGTATGTGCTAATTGCTGGATTACTGGTACCTGAAGATTGAAATATCAAATGGATTTGATGGTAGAGTACAAAGCCATACACAGTACACCTCTCCTAACCCCTGTCTCCTGCCCTGTCCACCCACCAACCTGCCATGTTTCCTCATCCTGCATTGAAACTCTGCCTAAACTGGTGTAAAAAATACAATATCTGCCATTTCCACTTCTCCTTTCACTGCTCTTCCCTCTGTTGCAAACTTTCCTTTTTAAATGCCAGGTTTTAGGGGTCAAGACACAAATGCCTGTTGTCTTTCCCAGGCCATTATATTTCGAAGTATTTATGTGTTCCTGTCATGCAAAGCTCTTCTCTCTCATTGAAGACTTGGATGGGGCTTCTAAGGATGGGGGGTGAAAAGAGACTGTGACACTTACCATGCTGAGTCACTTATTCCTTAACAGTGAAAGGACTGTTTCTATTAGATGATCAAAAGAATACCTTCTGTGAGTTTGCAAAACTTGGGTTAAATGAGATTGCACTCTGACCCTGTTTTACTTGGGAAGCATAGCCATAGCCTAACATTTAGCAGCCCTCTACCACAAGGCATCTTAAAATTTACTTCTAGTCTGTTCATAATTTGTTAAAGAGCCCCTTTTATGCAGCTTGCGAATACAAAATGAAATCTGTTTTCTTTCACACCATTTCTTTTCTTTTTTATTGAAATATAGTTGATTTACAATGTTGTGTTAGTTTCAGGTATACAGCAAACTGATTCAGTTTTATGCTATCTATCTATCTATATATATTCTTTTTCAAATTCTTTTCCCTTATAAGTTATTACAAAATGTTGAGTACAGTTCCCTGTGCTATACAGTAGGTCCTTGTTGGTTATCTATTTTATATATAGTAGTGTGTGTCTGTTAATTCCAAACTCCTAATTTATCACTCCCCCCCAACCTTTAGTAACCATAAGTTTGTTTTCTGTCTGTGGTTCTATTTCTGTTCTGTATATAAGTTCATTTGTATAATTTTTTTTTAGATTCCACATAAAAGTGATATCATATGATATTTGTCTTTCTCTGTCTAGCTTACTTCACTTAGTATCACACCATTTCTTTAAAATGTTTACAGAAATTATGGTATGTGCATGCACACATGCGTTTATACACGTGATATTTCTGTGTGTCAGAATGTGGGCTTGTGTGTGTGTGTGTGTGTGTGTAAGATTTTTTGCAGACGTTGTGTCATCGATTTTCCAGATTACTGTCATCAAGATAAAATAAGAATTGCCATATTTAACCTTAGCAATAAAACTATGCCAAGCCTTGCAGTCTAGCTTTCTGGCTCTTACTACTAAGATTTCTGTCTTCACATTCATGTTTCCTGTTAGTTCCTATATCAATTTAGAAAAATGTAAAGGGTAGCTATTAAAAGATATCTGGAAGGTAAAATGAATTTGCTACTCTCAGCAGAAAGGACGTCCATTGTTTAGCTCACTTCTCCTAATCAATCCTTTGTTTTTCAACTTGCAAGATGAATTTTGAAACAATGCCACATTATGCCACAAAATATTAATAGGTACAATTAATACATTGATATATGTTTGATTCTGTCATTCTTCATTCCCTTTATGTCATTCTTCTTTTAATCTGCCGTGACAGTTCTTGTAATGGAGCACCAGAAATACGACTTCAGGGCAAGCCATACTACTAATCATCAATATAGCGTTGTCGGCTGTCCAGCAGATACGTGTTCTCTTGTCAGCAGGGGTGATACTCTGCAAAATTTCGACTCAGAGAAAATGCTTTACAAAGTTCGTTTACAAGCAAAAAATTTAATGGGATGCTAATTTCGATCATAACAGGGTTTTTCCTTTTTCTTCCTGCTG
>NW_006780574.1:2474002-2499094 GCF_000442215.2 Lipotes vexillifer
GTTGTTTCATTTTAACTGAAGGATACGGGACAGAATTGTTAGAGCAATCCAGTTATATAAGCTATATATATATGCAACATAAATGATGCCTTAGACCACGTTTCATTATTGGTTCTATAATTGTTCAGCTATAGTGGGATCTGCAGGCCACCTCTATGTTGTATAGCAGTGGTCACTTTGGGGGTCCTTGGCTTGAACTAATACTACCCCAGTGAAATAATTAATGTATTCTATCAGCAACAGTACTATAAACAAATCTATTAAACAAACCAGTTATTCTTCCAAACTGGCACTTAGCAATGATTGTCACTGTGAAAAAACATTAATAAATGCTTCCAGGATATCCAGTGGGGGCAAGCCAGCTGCCTTTAAAAGTATTTGTACAAATCTGTATCAATTTATCTCTAGTAGCATATGCCAGTCCTGTTATCATGGAAAAGCCAATCCTCCCAGCTTGGTATAAATTCACAAGTTTGGAGCACTCAGCTCATTCTGCCTGATCCTGGAAAGTCATAATTATTTTTCCTTGATGGACTACATATTTTTAATGTACTATAAAATAGTTAAGGGTATGGCCTTCCTTGTTAATGGAAGGCGATCTATTCAATCTATGCATGGTGCTTTATTTCTATTATTGCAAGCATTTCACAGAAAATCAGTATGGGCTATAAATATTTTATATTCAGTGTAAACAACAAAAACTGAAAACATCCACTTGAGGTATAGATGCTATGATTACAGGAAAAAAATCGGTTTTTTTTTTTTTTTTTTGCGGTATGCGGGCCTCTCGCTGTTGTGGCCTCTCCCATTGCGGAGCACAGGCTCCGGACGCACAGGCTCAGCGCCCATGCGCCACGGGCCCAGCCGCTCTGCGGCATGTGGGATCTTCCCACACCGGGGCACGAACCTGTGTCCCCTGCATCGGCAGGCGGACTCCCAACCACTGCGCCACCAGGGAAGTCCGGTTGTTTTGTTTTATCTTTTATTCATTTATTTATTTTCTTCAACATCTTTATTGGAGTATAATTGTGTTACATTGTGTTAGTTTCTGCTGTATAACAAAGTAAATCAGCTATACGTATAAATACACCCCCATTACCCTCCCTCTTGCATCTCCTTCCCACCCTCCCTATCCCACCCCTCTAGGAGGTCACAAAGCACCCAGTAATCTCCCTGTGCTATGCGGCTGCTTCCCACTAGCTATCTGTTTTACGTTTGGTAGTGTATATAAGTCCATGCCACTCTCTCACTTCATCCCAGCTTACCCTTTCCCCTCCCTGTGTCCTCAAGTCCATTCTGTACATCAGCATTTTTATTCCTGTCCTGCCCTTAGGTTCTTCAAAACCATTTTTTTTTTAGATTTCAAATATATGTGTTAGCATATGGTATGTCTTTTTCTCTTTCTGACTTACTTCACTCTGTATGACAAACTCTACGTCCATCCACCTCACTACAAATAACTCACTTTCATTTCATTATATGGCTGAGTAACATTCCATTGTATAAATGTGCCACATCTTTATCCATTCATCTATTGATGGACACTTAGGTTGCATCCATATCTTGGCTATTGTAAATAGTGCTGCAATGAACATTGTGGTACATGACTCTTTTTGAATTATGGTTTTCTCAGGGTATATGCCCAGTAGTGGGATTGCTGGGTCGTATGGTAGTTCTATTTTTCCTTTTTTAAGGAACCTCCATAGTGTTATCCATAGTGGCTGTATCAATTTACATTCCCACCAACTGTTCAAGAGGGTTCCCTTTTCTCCACACCCTCTCCAGCACTGATTGTTTGTACATTTTTTAGTGATGGCCATTCTGACCTGTGTAAGCTGATACATCACTGTACTTTTGATTTGCATTTCTCTAATGATTAGTGATGTTGAGCATCCTTTCATGTGTTTGTTGGCAATCTGTATATATTCTTTGGAGAGATTTCTATTAAGGTCTTCTGCCCATTTTTAGATTGGGTTGTTTGTTTTTTTGATATTGAGCTGCATGAGCTGCTTGTATATTTGGAACATTAATCCTTTGTCAGTTGCTTCATTTGCAAATATTTTCTCCCATTCTGAGGGTTGTCTTTTCATCTTGTTTATGGTTTTCTTTGCTGTGCAAAAGCTTTTAAGTTTCATTAGGTCCCATTGGTTTATTTTTGTTTCTATTTCCATTTCTCTAGAGGTGGGTCAAAAAGGATATTGCTGTGATTTACATCATAGAGTGTTCTGCCTATGTTTTCCTCTAAGAGTTTTATAGTGTCTGGCCTTACATTTAGGACTTTAATCCATTTTGAGTTTATTTTTTGTGTACGGTATGAGGGAGTGTTCTAATTTCATTCTTTTACATGTAACTGTCCAGTTTTCCCAGCACCACTTATTAAGAGGCTGTCTTTTCTCCATTGTATATTCTTTCCTCCTTTATCAAAGATAAGGTGACCATATGTGTGTGGGATTATCTCTGGGCTTTCTATCTTGTTCCATTGATCTATATTTCTGTTTTTGAGCCAGTACCATATTGGCTTGCTTACTGTAGCTTTGTAGTATAGTCTGAAGTAAGGGAGTCTAATTTCTCCAGCTCCGCTTTGTTCCCTCAAGACTGCTTTGGCTATTCGGGGTGTTTTGTGTCTCCATACACATTTTAATACTTTTTGTTCTAGTTCTGTAAAAAATGCTATTGGTAATTTGATAGGGATTGCATTGAATCTGTAGATTGCTTTGGGTAGTATAGTCATTTTCACAATATTGATTCTTCCAATCCAAGAACATGGTATATATCTCCATCTGTTGGTATCATCTTTAATTTCTTTCATCAGTGTCTTATAGTTTTCTGCATACAGGTCTTTTGTCTCGCTAGGTAGGTTTATTAATAGTATTTTATTCTTTTTGCTGCAATGGTAAATGGAACTGTTTCCTTAATTTCTCTTTCAGATTTTTCATCATTAGTGTATAAGAATGCAAGAGATTTCTGTGCATTAATTTTGTATCCTGCAACTTTACTGAATTCATTGATTAGCTCTAGTAGTTTTCTGGTGGCATCGTTAGGATTCTCTATGTATAGTATCATGTCATCTGCAAACAGTGACAGCTCTACTTCTTCTTTTCCAATTTGGATCCCTTTAATTTCTCTTTCTTCTCTGATTGCCATGGCTAGGACTTCCAAAACTATGTTGAATAATAGTGGTGAGAGTGGACATCCTTGTCTTGTTCCTGATCTTAGAGGAATGCTTTCAGTTTTTCACCATTGAGAATGACATTTGCTGTGGGTTTGTCATACATGGCCCTTATTATGTTCAGGTAGGTTCCCTCTATGTCCACTTTCTGGAGAGTTTTTATCATAAATGGGTGTTGAATTTTGTCAAAAGCTTTTTCTGCATCTATTGAGATGATCATACGGTTTTTATTCTTCAATTTGTTAATATGGTGTATCACATTGATTGATTTGCATATATTGAAGAATGTTTGCATCCCTGGGATAAATCCCACTTGATCATGGTGTCTGATCCTTTTAATGTGTTGTTGGATTCTGTTTGCTAGTATCTTGTTGAGGATTTTTTCATCTATATTCATCAGTAATATTGGTCTGTAATTTTCTTTTTTTGTAGTATCTTTGTCTGGTTTTGGTATCAGGGTGATGGTGGCCTCATAGAATGAGTTTGGGAGTGTTCCTTCCTCTGCAATTTTTTGGAAGAGTTTGAGAAGGGTGGGTGTTAGCTCTTCTCTGAATGTTTGATAGAATTCACCTGTGAAGCCATCTGGTCCTGGACTTTTGTCTCTTGGAAGATTTTTTTTTTTTTTTTTCCTTGCGTTATGCGGGCCTCTCACTGTTGTGGCCTCTCCCATTTGCGGAGCACAGGCTCCGGACGCGCAGGCTCAGTGGCCATGGCTCACGGGCCCAGCCGCTCCGCGGCATGTGGGATCTTCCCGAAACGGGGCACGAACCCGCGTCTCCTGCATCGGCAGGCGGACTCTCAAGCACTGCGCCACCAGGGAAGCCCTCTTGGAAGATTTTTAATCACAGTTTCAATTTTATTACTTGTGATTGGTCTGTTCATGTTTTCTATTTCTTTCTGGTTCAGTCTTGGAAGGTTATACCTTTCTAAGAATTTGTCCATTTCTTCCAGATTGTCCATTTTATTGGCATAGAGTTGCTTGTAGTAGTCTCCTAGGATGCTTTGTATTTCTGCGGTGTCTGTTGAAACTTCTCCTTTTCCATTTTTATTTTTATTGATTTGAGTCCCCTTCTTCTTTTTCTTGATGAGTCTGGCTAATGGTTTATCAATTTTGTTTATCTTCTCAAAGAACAAGCTTTTAGTTTAATTGATCTTTGCTATTGTTTTCTTTGTATCTATTTCATTTATTTCTACTCTGATCTTTATGATTTCTTTCCTTCTGCCAACGTTCGGTTTTGTTTGTTCTTCATTCTCTAGTTCCCTTAGGTGTTAGGTTGAATTGTTTATTTGAGATTTTTCTTGTTTCTTGAGGTAGGCTTGTATAGCTATAAACTTCCCTCTTAGAAGTGCTTTTCCTGCATCCCATAGGTTTTGGATCGTCGTGTTTTCATTGTCTTTTTTCTCTAGGTATTTTTTGATTTCCTCTTTGATTTCTTCAGTGATCTCTTGGTTATTTAGTAATGTATTGTTTAGCCTCCATTCGTTTGTGTTGTTTACATTTTTTTCCCTGTAATTCATTTCTAATCTCATAGTGTTGTGTTCAGAAAAGATGCTTGATATGATTTCAGTTTTCTTAAATTTACTTAGGCTTGATTTGTGACCTAAGATGTGATCTATCCTGGAGAATGTTCCATGAGCAGTTGAGGAGAAAGTGTAATCTGCTGTTTTTGGATGGAATGTCCTATGAATATCAATTAAATCTATCTGGTCTATTGTGTCATTTAAAGCTTCTGTTTCCTTATTTATTTTCATTTTGGATGATCTGTCCATTGGTGTAAGTGAGGTGTTAAAGTCCCCCACTATTATTGTGCTACTGTCGATTTCCTCTTTTAGAGCTGTTAGCAGTTGCCTTATGTATTGAGGTGCTCCTATGTTGGGTGCATATATATTTATAATTGTTATATCTTCTTCTTGGATCAATCCCTTGATCATTATGTAGTGTCCTTCCTTGTCTCTTGTAACATTCTTTATTTTAAAGTGTATTTATTTCTGATATGAGTATTGCTACTCCAGCTTTCTTGTGATTTCCATTTGCATGGAATATCGTTTTCCATCCCCTCACTTTCAGTCTGTATGTGTCCCTAGGTCTGAACTGGGTCTCTTGTTGACAGCATATATATGGGTCTTGTTTTTATGTCCGTTCAACAAGCCTGGTTCTTTTGGTTGGAGCATTTAATCCATTCGTGTTTAAGGTAATTATCAATATGTATGTTCCTGTTACCATTTTCTTAATTGTTTGGGGTTTGTTTTAGTAGGTCCTTTTCTTCTCTTGTATTTCCCACTTCGAGAAGTTTCTTTAGCATTTGTTGTGGAGCTAGTTTGGTGGTGCTGAATTATCTTAGCTTTTGCTTGTCTGTAAAGCTTTTGATTTCTCTATCGAATCTGAATGAGATTCTTGCCAGGTAGAGTAATCTTGGTTGTAGGTTCTTCCTTTCCATCATTTTATCATGCCACTCCCTTCTGGCTTGTAGAGTTTATGCTGAGAAACTAGCTGTTAACCTTATGGGTTAACAGCTGCGAGTTGCCTTGTATGTTATTTGTCGTTTTTCCTTTGCTGCTTTCAGTAATTTTTCTTTGTCTTTAATTTGTCCCAAGTTTATTACTATGTGTCTCAGCATGTTTCTCCTTGGGTTTATACTGTATGGGACTCTCTGCGCTTCCTGGACTTGGGTGCCTATTTCCTTTCTCATGTTAAGGAAGTTTTCGACTGTAATCTCTTCCAATATTTTTCTCAGGTCCTTTCTCTCTCTCTTCTCCTTCTGGGACCCCTATAATGCAAATGTTGTTGCATTTAATGTTGTCCCAGAGGTCTCTTAGGCTGTCTTCATTTCTTTTCATTCATTTTTCTTTATTCTGTTCCACAGCAGTGAATTCCACCATTCTGTCTTCCAGGTCACTTATCCATTCTTCTGCCTCAGTTATTCTGCTATTGATTCCTTCTAGTATAGTTTTCATTTCAGTTATTGTATTGTTCATCTCTGTTGTATTGTTCTTTAATTCTTCTAGGTCTTTGTTAAACATTTCTTGCATCTTCTCAATCTTTGCCTCCATTCTTTTTCCAAGGTCCTGGATCATCTTCACTATCATTATTCTGAATTCTTTTTCTGGAAGTTTGCCTATCTCCACTTCATTTAGTTGTTTTTCTGGGTGTTTATCTTGTTTCTTCATCTGGTATATAGCCCTCTGCCTTTTCATCTTGTCTATGTTTCTGTGAATGTGGTTTTTGTTCCACAGGCTGCAGGATTGTAGTTCTTGCTTCTGCTGTCTGTCCTCTGTCCTCAATTCTTTTCATTCTTTTTTCTTGATTATGCTCTGCAGTAGTTATTTCCACTATTTTATCTTCCAGCTCACTTATCCATTCTTCTGCCTCAGTTATTCTGCTATTAATTCCTTTTAGAGAATTTTTAATTTCATTGATTATGTTGTTCATCATTGGTTGTTTGCTCTATAGTTCTTCAATTTCCCTATTAAAAGTTTCTTGTATTTTCTCCATTGTATTTCCAAGATTTTGGATCATCTTTACTATCATTACTCTGAATTTTTTTTCAGGTAGACTGCCTATTTCCCTTCATTTGTTAGGTCTGGTGGGTTTTTACCTTGCTCCTTCATCTGCTGTGTGTTTGTCTGTCTTCCCATTTTGCTTAACTTACTGTGTTTGGGGTCTCCTTTTCACAGGCTGCAGGTTCACAGTTCCCACTGTTTTTGGTGTCTGCCCCCAGTTGGTAAGGTTGGTTCAGTGGGTTGTATAGGCTTCGTAGTGGAGGGGACTGGTGCCTGTGTTCTGGTGGATGAGGCTGGATCTTGTCCTTCTGGTGGGCAGGACCAAGTCCAGTGGTGTGTTTTGATGTGTCTGTGAACTTATTATGATTTTACACAGCCTGTCTGATAATCAGTGGGTTTGTGTTCCTGTCTTGCTAGTTGTTTGGCATAAATTGCCCAACACTGGAGCTTGCTGGTCATTGGGTGGAGCTGGGTCTTAACGTTGAGACAGAGATCTCTGGGAGAGCTCTGACTGGTTGATATTACATGGGGCCGTGAGGTCTCTGGTGTTCCAGTGTCCTGAACTCTGTTCTCCCACCTCAGAGGCTCAGGCCTGACACCTGGCCGGAGCACCAAGACCCTGTCAGCCACATGGTTTAGAAGAAAAGGGAGAGAAGAAAAAGAACGAGAGGAAGAAAAAATTGTTTTTAATTAAATAAAATAAAGTTATTAAAATAAAAAGTTAAAAAATATATTATTAAAAAATAAAAGTAATAAAAGAAAAGAGAGCAACCAAACCAATAAACAAATCCACCAATGACAACAAGTACTAAAATCTAAACGAAAACAAACATATAAATCAGAAACTAGTCAGTCACATACAGCAAACCCCAAGTCTATAGTTGGTCCCAAAGTCCACCGCCTCAATTTTGGGTTGAGTCATTGTCTATTCAGGTATTCCACAGATGCAGGGTACATCTGGCCGGAGCGACCCTGTCAGCCACATGGTTTAGAAGAAAAGGGAGAGAAGAAAAAGAACGAGAGGAAGAAAAAATTGTTTTTAATTAAATAAAATAAAGTTATTAAAATAAAAAGTTAAAAAATATATTATTAAAAAATAAAAGTAATAAAAGAAAAGAGAGCAACCAAACCAATAAACAAATCCACCAATGACAACAAGTACTAAAATCTAAACGAAAACAAACATATAAATCAGAAACTAGTCAGTCACATACAGCAAACCCCAAGTCTATAGTTGGTCCCAAAGTCCACCGCCTCAATTTTGGGTTGAGTCATTGTCTATTCAGGTATTCCACAGATGCAGGGTACATCACATTGATTGTGGAGATTTAATCCGCTGCTCCTGAGGCTGCTGGGAGCGATTTCCCTTTCTCTTCATTGTTCCCACAGCTCCTGGGGTTCAGCTTTGGATTTGGCACCGCCTCTGCACATAGGTCGCCCTCTGGCATCTGTTCTTTTCCCAGACAGGAGGGGGTTAAAGGAGCGGCTGTTTAGGGGGCTCTGGCTTACTCAGGCCGTGGGGGAGGGAGGGGTATGGATGCGGGGCGAGCCTGCGGCAGCAGAGGCCAACATAACACTACAACAGCCTGAGGCACGCCGTGTGTTCTCCCCCCAGATGTTGTCCCTGGATCCCTGGCAGTGGCGGGCTGCACAGGCTCCCGGGCTGCACAGGCTCCCGGGAGGGGAGGTGTGGGGAGTGACCTGTGCTTGCACACAAGCGTCTTGGTGGCTGCAGCAGCAGCCTTAGCGTCTCATGCCCGTCTCTGCGGTCCGCACTGATAGCCTCAGCTCGCGCCCGTTTCTGAAGCTCCTTTAAGCGGCGCTCTTAATCCCCTCTCCTCGCGCACCAGGAAACAGGCCAGAAAAAGTGTCTTTCCTCTTCGGCAGCTCCAGACTTTTTTCCGGACCCCCTCCTGGCTAGCTGTGGCGCACTAGCCCCCTTCAGTCTGTGTTCACACAGCCAACCCCAGTCCTCTCCCTGGGATCCAACCTCCGAAGCCTGAGCCTCAGCTCCCAGCCCCGGCCCGTCCCGGCGGGTGAGCAGACAAGTCTCTCGGGCTGGTGAGTGCCGGTCGGCCCCGATCCTCTGTGCGGGAATCTCCCCGCTTTGCCCTCCGCACCCCTGTCGCTGCGCTCTCCTCCGCGACTCCAAAGCTCCCCGCTCCGCCTCCCGCAGTCTCCGCCCAAGAAGGGGCTTCCTAGGGTGTGGAAACCTTTCCTCCTTCACAGCTCCCTCCCACTGGTGCAGGTCCCGTCCCTATTCTTTTGTATCTGTTTTTTCTTTTGCCCTACCCAGGTACGTGGGGACTTTCTTGCCTTTTGGGAGGTCTGAGGTCTTCTGCTAACGTTCAGTAGGTGTTCTGTAGGAGTTGTTCCACGTGTAGATGTATTTCTGATGTATTTGTGGTGAGAAAGGTGATCTCCATGTCTTACTCCTCCATCATCTTGAAAGTCCTCTCTACCTTTCATTTAGAGCATTCATCAGTTCTTGTGAAAATCGTAGACATTAGTCAGATTTGTTGCCTATTAGCATATCTTCACACACCTATAAACATAAAGACAAACCTACATTATTTCAAAATGTTGTTATTTACCCAGAACATACTTGGTTCATTATCAAGAAGCATTAATATATATTGTAATAATTATATAGGATAATAGAAAAGTGTTACACCACAGTTATGGCAAAGGTCTGACTGTCCTAGAACCCAAAAAATAACTATTGTTACCTTCAACAGCTCTTAGGAGGTTTAAGGGTGAAACACAAAGCCTGCTAAGGTTGCCACCCCCAAGCACAAGACCTCCAAGTAAGGAATTTAGCACTGACTGAAACTTTGAGACTATTTATTGTTAAAAGAAATAGACATGTACTTTAAATTATAAGATAAATAAGGTCTGAGCATCTAACGTATAGCATGGTGACTGTAATTGATAATACTGTATTGTATAATTGAAATTTACTAAGAACCTTTTCTTAAGGATTCTCACCAAAAAAAAGAAAAGAAAAAAGGTAGCTATGTGATGGGATGGATGTGTTACTTAAATTACTTGATGGTAGGAATCCTCTCACAATGTAAGCATGTATGAAATCATCATATTGTACAGTTTAAATATATTACTATTTCATTTGTCAATTATACTTCAATAAAGTTGGAAAAGAAAATTAAAAATGAGTGTTTCACTAGGAAAAATATAACTGTTGTCTTACATTGTTATTACACTCTCATTAATAATTATAAACAGGGCTTCCCTGGTGGCGCAGTGGTTGAGAGTCCGCCTGCCGATGCAGGGGACACGGGTTTGTGCCCCAGTCCGGGAAGATCCCACATGCCGCGGAGCGGCTGGGCCCATGAGCCATGGCCGCTGAGCCTGCGCGTCCGGAACCTGTGCTCCGCAACGGGAGAGGCCACAACAGTGAGAGGCCCATGTACCACAAAAATAATAATAATTATTATAATTATAATTATAAACAAATCAATATACGATTTGGAACAAGATGAAAAGAAATATAAATACCAAGATTGATTCATTTTCTTGTCACTGATTCATTCATTTTCAACAATCAACTAGTATATCTTGGGTTTCATTTCTCTATAAAGAATAAAGATACTAATTTCTCAATTCTGTTCACCCCCTGCCCGTTGCCTCCTTTTATTAGGACTAGTGCTCCCTGCCTGATATATCTCTCTGTTCATAGATAGATGATAGATAGATAGATAGATAGATAGATAGATAGATATAGACATATATACACATATTTCCAGGCCCTTATGACAACTATTCATCAGTGGGATGTTATTTATGATTATATATGTAATGTTCCTTTTCCCTAATCTTCTGCAAATCGCATGAAGACAGGCACTGCATCTGCCCTGTTTAGCAGTGTGTTCCCAGTACCCAGAGCACAGATGCTGAACCTGGAAGGCATTTGATAGATACATGTTGAATCAGTGATTTAAAATGAATAAATTCAAAAGGTACATGCACCCCAATGTTCACTGCCGGACTATTTATAATAGCCAAGACATTGCAACAACCTAAATGTCCATCAACAGATGAATGGATAAAGAAGATGTGGTACATATATGCAATGGTATACTACTCAGGCATAAAAAAATGAAATAATGCCATTTGCAGCAACATAGATGGGCCTAGATATTACCACACTAAGTGAAGTCAGACAGAGAAAGACAAATATCATATGATATCGCTTACATGTGGAATCTAAAATATGACACAAATGAACTTATTTACAAAACAGACACAGACTCACAAACATAGAAAACAAACTTATGGTTACCAAAGAGGAACAGGGAGAGGGATAAATTAAGAGCTTGGGGTTAACAGATATACACGACTATATGTAAAATAGATAAACAACAAGGTCTTACTGTATAGTACAGGGGACCATATTCAATATCTTGTAATGAACCTATAATGGAAAAGAATCTGAAAAATAATATGTATATATATGGATATGTGTATGTATGTGTGTGTATATATATATATATATATATATATATATATATATATATATAACTGAATCACTTTGTTGTATACCTGAAACTAACACAGTATTTTAAATCAACTATAATTTAATTTTTTTAAAAAAGAAAATAGTGCTTCCCTGGTGTCGCAGTGGTTGAGAGTCCGCCTGCCGATGCAGGGGACACGGGTTTGTGCCCCAGTCCGGGAAGATCCCACATGCCGCGGAGCGGCTGGGCCCGTGAGCCATGGCTGCTGAGCCTGTGCGTCCGGAGCCTGTGCTCCGCAGCGGGAGAGGCCACAACAGTGAGAGGCCCGCGTACTGCAAAAAAAAAAAAAGAAAGAAAGAAAATAAATGAACACATGCATTTGTGACCAAGGTTCCCGGCCTCCCCACTTCTTCCCTGAACTACAGAACTCACCTCCTTACAGGTGTTCCTGCCCCTGGACCCACCTCACTCTAGCTCATTTCCTACCTCAGAGCCTCCTTCGTCTCCTTGAAGTGCAACTCCAACCTTTCCTTTTCACCATTTAACTTTTGAGAAGACCAGGCTCAGGAGGCACATGGCTTGCACAAGATGATGGGACCTAAGTGACAGTACCAGTGTTCCATCCCAGGGCTCCTGACTCCCACTCCTTCCAGGAAATCAAAGCATTACTGTTTCCATTGCTTGCTTTTTCCTGCTTTGGTTTTAACCTATTCTGATTGAGTTCATCGCCTCTGCTTCTTTCATTCATTCCTTCACTCTTAGAACAATCTTTTACTTACGGAAGTTCAGCCACTGGAGGATGTGCCAACAGATCCTTTTCTGCAATGCACAGACTTGATTGGGACACTCCACTTTTTCTCTCAGTCCAATAATTTGCAAGTGCTATGTGGGAATACCGTAGCACTCATAGGATTGCAGGCAAAGATAAAAATCAGTGGAGCCATAAACTTACTCCTGCAAAAATAAAGTGGGAATATTTCTAAATTGTTTGAGTTTTCCCACTCTCTTAATCAAGGTGTGTTAAGTTCATCCAGTCTCTTGAGCTGTATTTCGAGGCAGTGAGCTTGAAGAGCTATGCTTCAACTACTTAGGAAATTTAAGCATCTCCTTCAACTTCCTGGTGCTGTGTAAGTGAAGAGTCGAGAGGGGCTAAATAAACGTGTCAATTAGCATTGCTAAACCCCAGACTGGACAGCAAGGCTGGTCTTGATATTTCATCCACAGGTGTTTCTTCAAATAATAAATAAAAAATAATACCTGTTAGGATAGAGCTACTTGAACTGATAATGGCATGCTATACATTGAATGGAATTTGAACCCCAGAAGCTCACATTTTAAATGCCCTTCATTTCCTTTCTGTTACTCATGGGTGTAGACAAATCTCCTCCCCCTCTTCTTCCCCTGCCCCCCACAGTTTAGGACCCATCCCCACATGCAGCGACAGGGAAGAAGCAAAGCTATCACAGTGAGGGACACATAGAAGATGGTTATCCCATAATTACGGCAAAGGTTTGACTGTCTCAGATGCCAAGGGAAAGCAAGTAGTGGTCATGGTCCTGCAGCACCCAGCTTACTATGAATGTAGAACTCTGCTTTGTGAGGCTCTCTTTCCTTAGCTCCATTCCCCTTGGTAAACAGACCTGCAAAGAAAGCCCCACATAAATGTTGATACTGACTCATTGGATGTATAGAGTCAAGTACGATGGAGCTCCAAAACTGAGAAAAGGGACATTTGAATCTAATATGTTAGGCAAGTAATTCCAACTCCATGTGAGATATTTATAGACTAAGCTCTTCTTTACTGAACTATCGATTAACAAAATGGGCCCCATTTTTAAGAAATAAATACTAAATAAAATAGCAATAATAATAACTGATGATGACAGACATACTTATAGCACATAAGAGTGCCAGAATAATTTATGAATAGTGTAGGATTTCCTAAACAACTCTGACGTTATTTGAGATAATTCAGTGATGTGGTCAAGGGTTATAAATTGAAATGCTTGAGAGTTCCTGACATTTAAAAAAAAATCAATCCTAAACCAAGTGCCACTGAATTAAATGTAAATTAAACTAAGCTTATGATAACAAAAATGTACAAGCCTTGTGAAAATTCTGAAAGCAAAACTTAAAAAAAAAAATCTTCCCTACCTAAGCCAGAGATTAACATCAACAGTGATTAAGTCATGCTGCTAGCATGTACCCTTGAGATGAAGTGATGAAAACGGCATCTTACTTCTGTATTCTTCCTCCCCAAGGCCCAGTCTAATCATGAGAAAAACATCAGACAAACTCTAATTGAAAGGCATTCTACAAAATGCCTAACCAGTGCTCTCTGAAACATTCAAGGTCATCAAAAACAAGGAACGACCAAGAAATGGTCACAGCCAAGACAAGCCTAAAAATTCATGATGACCAAATGTCATGTGGGACCCTAGATGGCATCCTGGAGCAGAGAAAGGACATTAAGGAAAAACTAAGGAAATCTGAATAAAGTATTAGTTAATAATAAGGTATAAGCATTGGATCATTAGTTGTGACGAGTGTAATATGTAAGATGTTAACAATATAGGAAACTGGGTACAGGGTATTTGGTAACTCTTTGTACCACACAACTTTTATGTAAACTAAAACTATTCTAAAATAAAATGTTTATTGAAAAATACATAACAAATATAGTTTAAAAAAGATCTTCTGGTATAGTATTTGCAAAGGGAGATGCTTTTTAGTTTATAAATTATTTCCATAATTCGTGACAGTTCTCACATCTGCTACTATAAAATTCATTGCACCCTCTCTGCCTCTTGGAAAAAAATGCATTTAATTATCAGTGAAATTCAACTCCAGCCTGTTATGATGAATGATTTGAACCTGTCAGCTCCTTTTCCCCCCTAAAAACAAAAGAACTGAAATGAAATACAGTCTTCTTCCTCTATTTCCTTCCTTCCACCTGCTTCATTTAATTGATGAAGGTTTGAGGTTTTATTAATCTTTTTGAGCTCCTCTCTAAGATGCAGAAAAAGCTAATATGATATCATTGTATCTAGCTAATGTGTGTGCTTTGTGAAATTGATACACCCTGCCAAGACATAAATTACTTAAGCTTTGATAAATGTGTTGAAATCAGGGAATGTTCAAACAGATAAAGCACAGCAATTCCTCTTTTTCTCCCTTTTTTTAAACTCCATTTTGTGCATGCCGTTAAATGTTTTTTCATTATTATTGTAATATGGTGGGACAAAAGATAGCAGTGATACTGATATTAGCATAGGAAGCCCCAGCAAGTACAAAAGTAATGGGGGATACAGCCTTGTGTTTTGCAGATAACATCTAACAACCTTGCCTTGGACAGAGTGGTTTGCCAACAGGCTCAGAACCACCTACGGTCCTCTCCCAGCAGGCTGTATCACCGAAATTGTCTATATAGGAATGAGGGCACCTGCCAGACACATTGTACTTTCAGATCATTTGCTGACTCATTTCATAGGTTGGAATAAAAGATCCACAAACACATTTTGTTGGCAAAAAGAGCTCACCTGTCCCTGTGATATGGATATGACTCAGATGTCAGCGAGACTGGAAACACGAGGAAGCATTTCACTGATGCTCTGGGGTTGAGAAGGTCAATTTCTACTCGTTAATGTATCATATGGCACTGAACAAGTTGCTTGATTAACCACTAATCAGTTTCCTGGAGACTGGAGAATCCATATAATCCTTTGAAAACAATTCTCAGAGAGGAGGCATGGGACTACACTTTGGACCATGCAAGAGCCCGCAGTCACTGAATGCCTTTTGCAAGAGATTGGGCTCAGTAATTTCTATCCATTCTTTTTCTTTTTATTGGCTGCGTCAGGCCTTAGATGCAGCACGTGGGATCTTTGTTGAGGCCTGCAGAATCTTTCCTTGCAGCACGGGCTCTGTAGTTTGCGGCACGCGGGCTCTCTCATTGAGGCATGCAAGCTCAGTAGTTGTGGCACGAGGGCTTAGTTAGTTGCCCCGCATGATGTGGGATCCTAGTTCCCCAACCAGGGATAGAACCCGCATCCCCTGCAGTGGAAGGCAGATTCTTTACCACTGGACCACCAGGGAAGTCTCCATCCATTCTTTTATTTAGTCCTTACAATCAGCCGGCAAAGGACATAAAGGTGAGAAAATTTGGGCTCACATCAAATACTTCAAGCTAAGGGGGTAATGAGGTCATCAGGCACCAAACCCTATGCTTTTCCCACCATGCTGCTTTCATATTGGGAGTTTATGGATGAGTGCAGGCAGGGTTGTGGTTGATCCAAACCCCAGTCATCCCTGGTTAGGTCTTTTGAGGTGAAGCGTGAGCCCTGGGGAATTTGGTCTCACAACTGTCTTTGTAGACCTGTTTAGGAGAGGGTGCCCTCTCAGCAGTGATGCATGCCTTTAAGAAAATGTTCCAGGGAGAAGGCTGAACAAGTTACACCAAAGGGAGAGGAAGCTGGGAGAGGAGGTACAATTGTTGGCTTTTTAAGACAACTAGAAATATATTTACCCTTTTAATTATACTCATCTACCAATACATCATCATCCAAAGGTTTTTTTAAATTTGGGTTTAGATTTGGAAATCAGTACTTGTAAGAACCGTCCATGCATTTTAGAGTAAAAAACAGATGAAGTTATACACAGCTTTTCTCACCTTGTTTAATGTTATCAAAGCAAGTGACAAATGTGATGGTCTAGGGCAAAGCAAAAAAACTAAAAGATAGATCCATCTACTTTTTTTGTCTAAGGAACTGTCAGTGACTGTTTTTCATTGGAACAGAGAACAATTACAGATCTGTACTTAATAGTTAAATTTGATTATTTTTATATAGGCCAACCTTAAAATCAAGGGCTCCTTGAGCAGGTTTGAGCCTGAAGAGTATTGTGTTAGAATATATTTTTTAGGAATCAAATTTCATTTTAAATTCTCATCTGGAGAATCTTTTCTGAAGAATTGAAGAGCCTTTCTTTTTTTTTTTTTTTTTTTTTTTTTCCCGGTATGCAGGCCTCTCACTGTTGCGGCCCCTCCTGTTGCAGAGCACAGGCTCCGGACACACAGGCTCAGCGGCTATGGCTCACGGGCCCAGCCGCTCCACGGCATGTGGGATCTTCCTGGACTGGGGCACGAACTCGTGTCCCCTGCATCAGCAGGCGGACTCTCAACCACTGTGCCACCAGGGAAGCCCTGAAGAGCCTTTCTAAAAGCAAATAATCATATCTAATGTATCTGTTTGATAAGCTTAGGTTTTTTTTTTTTTTACACTCATATTTCTTTAGGATGAGTCACATATGTTTGGGTCAAGTTGCTACACCATGTTACTACAAAGAAAATCTTCAGTTTTTTTAAAAGTCAATAAATGACTTTTTGGGTAATTATTATTGACTAATCTCAGAACCATCACATCAGAAGCCCAAGAGATAAGAGAAGGATTTCATAATGTCTATCTCATAAGGGGGCCTATCATGTATTCTGAAATATGCTAATACCAGTTAACTTGAGATTCTACATGATTGAAGACTTCTTGTTGAACAATGGGTTCAATGTTGGTAGGTTTTCAATGACAGAAAAGGAAGGAGAAAAATAAGGCAAAGGACTAAATCAAGAAAAATGATCCAGGCAGAAAAACCTCAGGAAAATGTGTAATGTAAAACAAACATTTTAATAAAAAAAAAGAGCATGTTTCTCCTGGTAGTGAAGAGTGTTGTCATACTTGTAAGTGAAAAAATATTTTTGAACAGAAAATGGATCTTAATTCTGCTAATAAAGTATTCATCAGGAGCATGGTGTGTAAAAGTAAGAATTAACATTTGGGGGATTTTTTTGAAAAAGCAAACTAAAGGGAAATTTACCCTATGAGAGAGAGAAAGGAAGGCAGGAGTGAGGGAAGAAGTGAGGAAGTTGTACAAATAGGGGAGTTGAGATCAGGAAGTAAAGGAGAAGCTTGAGTACCAGTGATTCTCAGGAACGGTAGTTGTGACTGTCAGCAATGACCAAGCAAGGCACATCTCGTGAAATACAGGCAAAAAAATAGATAATAGACAGCAAGAATCATAATCGGAGAGAAGAGAAATTGGACCTTGATCAGCAAGGGGTTTCTTATCTACCCATGTGTCCTTGAATGTCTCCCCGGAGAGAGAACAGGACAAGTCACTTGGACCAGGTTGCATCAGTTCCCAGGAAACTCAAGTCATATCTGGAGCCTGTACTGACCTTCATGAGCTGTATGACCAGTTGATCTGAATGAGGTTTTGTGCACATTATAACTAAGAGTGTTCAAAGACAGAAAGCTAGTTACAGTATCAGAAATACCCAGAGTATTTTGAGCCAGAAATCCTGAGCAATGATACCTCTTTTCCTGGTGAATATGCCAGCCCTTTAACGCCAGGAGAGAGAAAGAAGCATCGCCTCAGGATGTGTAAGCCCCTAAGAAGAGGTAGTATGGATTTAGGTTTCCAAAACAGTAAGAACATGCAGCATGCAGTTTGACAAACCTCCGTAATTTAAGTAAAGAGAAAAGAATTTCTAAAAATACCAGACCTGAGTGGGGGAAAGCCTTCGGGAAATTAATCAAAGGGACCAATACATTATTATGTGCTCCCTCCCCACCAAAACAAAAAAAGGAAAAATCTACACATATATTTAAGTCCTTGGACTCCTCCTCTAAAGTGTTTGGGTACAAGCTATAGATGAAAACACTTCTCACAAAACTCTATTAGAACTTAAAACTTTTATGAATATATAAAATGTAACCTCATATTATTAAACTCTACCATGTAGTCAGGTGCAATATTAATAATTAAAGCATTTTTTTTTCAAAATTATATTGAAAGCAATAATTTTTGTAACAATCTGAGACTGGTTTTACCAGGTGCTTTGCCAAGTTTGAAATGGTTGGGGAAACTACATAAACACAGCCCCACTTCTTTCTCATCCTTTTCATCTTGCTGACAGTTTTCCAGAGAATCATTACCAGAGTGGTTTGTGCCATTCGAGATAAGAGGCTATCTGTGTTTCCACTAGAAACCTCTATTTTCCAGACTTTATAACTCATCCGTAAATATTCACTCCAGGCAACAGTTTCATATATTATGATTCTGTCCCTCAAAATTCATATTGACTTAGCTAAGTGATTTTTAGAAATCATGAGGACTCTTACACTACAAAAAGAATAAGAAAAATCAAATGCAAATAAAGTGCTATGTTTCAGTGGGTATGATTTGAGTCAAAATACTGTGGAATCCATAAAACATGCACATGACTCTTTCCTGGCAATCCTATCTTTCAGGGTATTATTCAGTTGTAACAAAATTTAATTTATCAACAATAGGTCTATTAATTAATTCAAAATGTACATTTCCAGTTTATTTGTTTCTATAAAGGCAGCTAAATTTGAAATTATATTTTTTCAACTAAAACTTTTGTAGAACTTCCTATTCACAGTACTTTTCGTTACAGAATTTGAAGTCGAATTATATCAGAAGTTATGAAATTATATGACATAAGCTTTGAATACAATAATACCCTTAGTACCTGCAAAAATATTTTAAGAGTCTTATCAATATCTTATATTCAGGTGGTTTCTAGCTCCATGGTAGAAACCTCAGCATTCTAGAGTTGTTTTCTACCTGAAAAAAAAGATCTTACAAATTTAATGTTTTTATGAAATAAGAGACCAAAATATACTATTTCCCCCAGTCTGGGAAGATAGAATTGTAAAGATTAGGGAACAGAGACTAAAACCACATCAACCCATTAAAATGAAATACAATCAACCCTTGATATCCATGGGGGATTGGTTTCAGGATCCCCTTGGATACCAAAATCCAGGGATGTTTAAGTCCCTTACATAAAGTAGTTTAGTATTTGCATGTAACCTATGCACATCCTCCTGTATACTTTAAATCATCTCTAGATTACTTATAATACCTAATACAATGTAAATAGTTGCCAGAGTATGACAAATTCAAGTTTTGCTTTTTGGAAATCTCTGGCTGGGGGCGGGAGTGTTGGAGGGGTTTTCATTTGTTTTTAACTTAATTCAGTGTTGGTCGAATCCACTGGATTCAGGACCTGCAGATACAAAGAGCCAACTGTACTCTCTTCTTGATCTCATCATTTCCATTTTCGTACTCATGGATTTACATTGCTTGGATTAAATGGTCTTCTTGTTACACTGTGGAGCCCAGCTGTGTGTGTGAAATGCTATTTAGCAGGAACTGAAATAAATTACAACAATTAACTTGGTGGGGCTTCCCTGGTGGCGCAGTGGTTGAGAGTCTGCCTGCCGATGCAGGGGACACGGGTTCCCACACATGTGGGAAGATCCCGCATGCCACGGAGCGGCTAGGCCCGTGAGCCATGGCCGCAGAGCCTGCGCGTCCGGAGCCTGTGCTCCACAACGGGAGAGGCCACAACAGTGAGATGCCCACGTACCGCAAAAAAAAAAAAAGGCACTCAAAGCCTAACCTAAAGTGTGTTTCTCTTTCTTCTTTTCGAACAGCTATTTTGTGACAGTAAAAAGGTGGTGCGTGCCACAGAAGGGCTGGATTGGGAAGACAAAGATGCTGCCGGGACACTGGTGGGAAACGTGGTACACTCAAGGATCATCAATCCTCTGCGTCTGTTTGTTAAACAGTCTCCAGTCCCCAAGCCCGGACACTTGGCATACGCGGACAGCTTGGAGAACTTTTGGGATTGGCTGGCCAATATCACGGAGGTTCAGGAGCCCTTGGCAAGAACTAAACGGAGGCCAATAGTGAAAACGGGAAAATTTAAGAAAATGTTTGGATGGGGTGACTTCCATTCCAACATTAAAACTGTTAAGCTCAACCTCCTTATCACGGGGAAAATCGTTGACCATGGAAATGGAACCTTCAGTGTTTATTTCCGACATAATTCCACAGGCCTGGGCAATGTTTCAGTGAGTTTGGTACCCCCCTCCAAAGTGGTGGAATTTGAAGTTTCCCCACAGTCTACCTTGGAGACCAAGGAATCCAAATCTTTCAATTGTCGCATTGAGTATGAAAAAACAGATCGGGCGAAGAAGACTGCCCTGTGCAACTTCGACCCATCCAAGATCTGCTACCAGGAGCAGACTCAGAGCCACGTTTCCTGGTTGTGTTCCAAGCCCTTCAAGGTCATTTGCATCTACATTGCCTTTTACAGTGTTGATTATAAACTTGTGCAAAAGGTCTGTCCTGACTACAATTACCATAGTGAGACTCCATACTTATCTTCTGGCTGAATCTTTCTACAGCCAATAGAAAGAAAGGACAAATATATATTCAATTAGAATGACCAAGAACCAAGCCCAGCTCTTCATGGTAAAGGATCCCTTTTGTTTCTGGCAGTGAACCTTCATTCCCTATAAGGTTTTCAGACTTAAAAGAAAAAGAAACATCTCTAAATGTGAATTGTGTTTGTTTCGATCATAAGTACCTGAATCTAAAGAGTAAAACTGTGTATGAAGCCATCGCTCTCACATAGGATGGCTAAGTCCTCCAGGTATTGTTGTTTCTCTAAGAGTCCATGGTAGCAACATATAACAGGAAAGAACCAACTTATGCATGTGATAAACATTGCTCTTGAAGTGAGCCTGCCTTTGAAGTATGTTTTGGAAGATTACCTTAAAAATAGCAGATTCAGTAAAGCAACTGAAAAGATTGTATTGGGTAGATGAATCACATTTCTGACACTGAATTCTTTTTTTATTGCTGTCTTTTCTCCCACATCTGTGCTGTTACTGATATGAGAGATGAAGGGGTAAAATTTGTTTCAAAACTCATGTGTGAAGTTACAGTGCCACAGTGGAATGAAATACATTATTATCTGAGCTAGAATTGAGTGGAGTGGGATTTAAACACTTAGCCCTGGTTTGGTCACCATCCTCAGGATTCTCATGTGAGTAGTAACATTAGTGTATTAAGAAAGCAAATCTGGGTATATTGTAAGTCAGTTCAACAATAATGATGATCAGGATGTTTTTAGATTGTTTTGTCAAATTCAGTGCTGTGAGGTGGTCAAAAATATCATAAATCTGTATTCACCCTTTAACCTCATTCTATTCACTTGGTAGTATGATTTTTATATACAGGTGTAGAACAACTCTTGACTTGGGAGAAAGTGATTGTTTCCTAGGCTAGAATGGGAAAGAAATTGGAATTGGAAGAAGGAAATTCCGGGATGATATATTCATTATTTCTAGCCTCTTAGATTAAGTTCTCCTTGCATTTAATTATTTACATGAGGGATCAAATTGTGGAAATAAAGAGTATATTTAAACATTGCTAATTATTATTAAGTGTTAATAACCAAGATGCATGATTCACCAGTCTTTTGAGATGACTTCCTAATAATGTTGCTTCACAACCGTGTCCTCCTCATCTTCTCTGAGGGGGTCGACGGTCATCCTGTGTCATAGAACTGGATGGTCTTTGAATTAGCACAGAAAGACAGTCTGGCTGACCAGTGCAAAGGTTTCTAGAACCTGTAAGACTCATGGAATGGTTACTCTTTTTTACGATAGACATTAACTTTTTCCCCCCTTCTTATCTGTAAAATATCAGTTAAAGTAAAACATTAAATTGAGGACTAAAGGAAGACCAGTTCTAACGAACAAAAATGCTTTTACTACATTGTTCAAAAAGCCAGCAGCACTCATCTCTATTTTGCATCTCCATTCCTTTCCTTTTCTTGGTGATATCTGCACAGTGTTTGGTTTTTGTCTTTTGTAAAAATTGTACTAGACTTAGTGTGTGGTAGTACAGGCTTGAAATTTTTGCTCTGAGTTCATCGGGCGCTTTTGTAATTTTGTGGTTGGTGTGAACTATTTTGAGACATCTTTTTATTTTCACCTAGAAACAAGATTAAAATACTATTTATTGTAAAATATGTGGGAACCATCTATGTATATAAACTTAGAATTTTCTGTGTACAGAGAAAGTATGTGTACACATTTCTATGTAAATAAAAAGAATTTGCTAAATCTGTCACATGGCTTCAGGGTTGTTGTTTTTTTTTAAGACTGTTCTTGTTTCTTTTCCTCACAGTGGTTTAGTGTGTGTGTGGGTGCACGCGCGCGCGTGTGTGTGTGTGTGTGTGTGTGTGTGTGTTTTATCAACTGAGCATTAAGATTTTCCATATGTTCATATTAAACAGAACAGCTAGGCTATGGAGATTTTAAAGTAGAGTAAAAGAATAACTCATATAAACCACTTGACACATAGCTTGGCATCTAGTAAGAATTCTGTGTGAGCTGCCATTATGACTGTTATAATTATTATTACAGATCAAATGCGATTTAAAACTATCTGATGTTCAAAAGTTGAGTGGTATAAACATTATATGCATGCAAAGAAATAAAAGCTAAATCAGTCTACACGATTCTTAGATTTTAGCAGTATCTGTGGAATTAAAAAAAAAGAAAGAAAGAAAGTTCCCCAGGCATATTTTTTAATTGGCATAGAAAATATGCCACATATATTTTTTAGTCATAATTTCATTTCAAAGCCTACATAATTGTCATTAGTGGTACTTGGCACAATACAAATCAGATCCCATTTAAACATGCAAATGCACACATTTCCACAAAACCATTTTTGCCTTTGAGTACTGCAGTTGAGGAAAAGGACATTCATGTAAGCTAATTTTATACCCAATCACAAATTGTTCAAAATGTAAAGGAAAAGACCCTTTTAAAAATGAAAATCAAACTAATAGATGAACACCTGAAAACAATATAATGTGTGTCAATTATGCCTCAATAAAAAAATTAATTAAAAAAATAAAAAAGCACTAGTAGAAATTTAATCTTCAAGAAGGTGTTAGTTATCTTCTCAGGATCTCTCTAGGCCAGCTGTTTACGAGAAAGCGAATGAGTTTGAAGACCTTTTCACCCCTCAGCAGAAACAATCTTGTTACTCATCACCACACAGAATCAGAAAAGAGGTCATATTTCCATGACTCTGGACAACGTGATCATACCAGCTACAGGGTCTGTAAAATCTGGGGAAGGGAAATAAGAGAAAAAACCTGTGGACACCATGTAGCACAGCATAATCAGTAAAAAGGAAACAACTTTCTTTCTTCCTACTGCTTGGTGCTTGGAATTTCAACACATTCTCATGATCTAGAATAACAGAGCAAGAGTGACTGTGGTTCTCTGGCGTGGGTACTCATAAGAGAACCTGATTCATATCACATTATATTCTTTAATCTGTATTCTGCAACACTGTTCTTTATAGTGACGCAGATGCTACATGACCCACAATTGCTACACCTTAAACATTCCACAATTGGCTGATTCTTTCTCCATTCAAGACATGGTTCTGCTGAGTAGGAGCTGCCATTAAGTGCAGTCGATACATCAGCAGTACTACCTGTAAGCTTGTTAGAAATACAGAATCTCAGGTCCTACCTCGGACACCCAATTGGAGTTTTCATTTTAACAAGATACCCGTGTGACTTGTATTTACATTAAAGACTGAGAAGTACTTCCTTAGAAACTCTGAATTAGTAAATGGAATTAGTAAATTAGGAATTAAGGATCTACATCTTAAATAAGAACCCTAGGTTGTGCTGGTTCCAATAGGCTTCTGACAATACTTTAAAAAAATGTTGAAGGAAACAAACCCTTTTAAAAATGAAAATTAAACTAACAGGTTGATAACCAAATAAAGAAAGTAATAAACCAACATTAACATATAGAAGAGTAATATTTCAAAGAGAGTACAGCCTATACTATCTTCTGGTTCATCCCTCTCATTTGACAAGACAAGTAAAACCAAGACCCCATCAGAATCAAGGACATGTCCAGTTAGCACGTGACAAAGCCAACTGAAATGCAGGTCTCCTGACTCCTCTTCCCAGGTCTTGTGTTACAGAAGAAAGGTAAATTGAAGCAGATATTCAAAACAAAACAAAATTAATTGCGGTGAGTTTATTACAAGACGTGATCCCGAAGCCAAAATTGAACGTGAAAATGGCTGGAAATGCTCTCTTTCCAAAATCCTCAGGATAGTGATTTCTCTAAGAACACAAAATTTTTTAAACCTAAAACTCTGGAAAAATGAAGTCAGAATAAAACCATTATGTCCAAAGATGAGAGTCCTGGGATGTATTAGAGGTATGATTGGCTAAGAGTTAACAGCAGTTACTACATTTGACAGAATTTTCAACTGATTTTAACACCCGAGAATACATTTTCATAGAAATGGGTAAATTGTGTGGAATGCCTTAATTACCCAAGGGTCCAATTTTACTTCATAAAATAGAGGATGGAGTCATGCATTTTTACTTGCAGTAAAACTATCGTTAACCCCAAGTTAATTAATCAGAACATTCAATGAATGGAAATTTCATGTCTCCAACTGTCAGTGACAAATCACAGACAAAGAAGCTCTTGCTGCAGATTTTTTTTCTTCATAAAAATCTTGTAAAAAATATTCAAGGGTCATTTCGTATTCACCTCATGTCCTACCCCATAACGCGAGGTCTGGAACCCTGGGAATGTATCCCGTTCTGCTTCACTGGTCGTCTTCCCTTTTCATAATGCTGCTCGGCTTCCCCATAAATAGCCCATAATCTCTTCTCAGAAAGAATGAGTTAACTGTGTCCACCAGAGCAATGGGCAAAGTGTCTGGTATGTAGTAGGTACTTAGTCAATATCTGTCACTCGATTTTTTAAAAATCTCCAGTGAAAAAACAGTGATTATTCAAGACCCCCACTACCCACCTGAGTTTCCTTATTTCCAACATGAAGACGTTGCTCCAGCTGAATGTGATACCTGTTCAATGCTAGCTCCCAGAACCACAGAAGCTTAAAAGATGGAAACACTCTAGAATAGGTTTTGTTTATCAGATAAAGAATTGGTGACCTGATGAGGTTCAACAGCCTTTTTTTTTTTTTTTTTTTTTTTTTTTTTTTTTTTTTT
>NW_006780574.1:2499134-2527520 GCF_000442215.2 Lipotes vexillifer
TTTTTTTTTTTTTTTTTTTAGCTATTTTTATTGTTCTTCCTGCCTGGATAAAGCCATTCTTTCTCTTCTTTATTCCTCCGAATCACTGATTTTCCATATTTGTGATAGAGACTGTCAGCTGTCCACCAGCATGGGGCCTTCTCCTCCTTGCATTGCAGTGGAAGGGTCAAGGGTATTGCTGGACCACTAGACTGCAATGACCCTGCCTCTCCTGCAGTGAGGTATGGCCTGGTTGCTGAGCTACAGCTAGTATAATGTGAGAGGAAGACGTGTAGACTTACCGTAAAAGCACATTCAGGCTTCCCAATGCTCTTTCCCCTTTGGATGTCTCAGATAGATGACCTAAAGGACCTGAGATGCTGCCTAGAAAGGGGGGCAAAACAACTGTCCATCTGAATGTCTTCGCAACCGTGGAAGATAGCCACCAGCTAACTAAAAGCCCACCCTGGACAGCTGCAGAAGAAATAAACATGTATATTATTCTTTAAGCCACTGAATTATTGGGATAGATTTGTTACTGCACCTTAGCATGAGCTTACCTAATACAGATATTGCAAAAGATCTCTATGTGCTCTAACCCGCTATAATCTCTATGTGAATTATTTCAATCTATGTTAGGCATTGCAGTAATAATTTCATACACACAACTTTTAGCTTGTGTTATTATTTATACTTCATGTGCTCTGTCATCCAATTCACCAAAGCCAGAGATCACATTTTCCACTTTTTTGGAATACCCTACAATGCCCAGATAAAGCTATTGACCTTTTTTTTTTTAAACATCTTTATTGGAGTATAATTGCTTTACAATGGTGTGTTAGTTTCTGCTGTATAACAAAGTGAATCAGCTATACATATATCCCCATATCTCCTCCCTCTAGAGTGTCCCTCCCACCCTCCCTATCACACCCCTCTAGGTGTACAAAAAGCATTGAGCTGATCTCCCTGTGCTATGCGGCAGCTTCCCACTAGCTATCTATTTTATATTTGGTATGTATATATGTACATGCCACTCTCACTTCATCCCAGCTTACCCTTCCCCCTCCCCGTGTCCTCAAGTCCATTCTGTAAGTCTGCCCCTTTATTCCTGTCCTGCCCCTAGCCTCTTCAGAACCTTTTTTCTTTCTTTTTTTTGGTTTCCATATATGTGTGTTAGCATACAGTATTTGTTTTTCTCCTTCTGACTTACTTCACTCTGTATGACAGTCTCTAGGTCCATCCACCTCACTACAGATAACTCAATTTCATTTCTTTCTATGGCTGACTAATATTCCATTGTATATATGTGCCACATCTTCTTTATCCATTCATCTGCCGATGGACACTTAGTTTGCTTCCATGTCCTGGCTATTGTAAATAAAGCTGCAATGAACACCGTGGTACACAACTCTTTTCGAATTATGGTTTTCTCAGGGTATATGCCCAGTAGTGGGATTGCTGGGTGGTATGGTAGTTCTATTTTTAGTTTTTTATTTGTTTTAACATATTTATTAGAGTATAATTGATTTACAATGGTGTGTTAGTTTCTGCTGTATAACAAAATGAATCAGCTATACATACACATATATCCGCATATCTCCTCCCTGTTGTGTCTCCCTCCCACCCTCCCTATCCCACTCCCTAGGTGGTCACAAAGCACCGAGCTAATCTCCCTGTAATATATGGCTGCTTCCCACTAGCTATCTATTTTACATTTGGTAGTGTATATATGTCCATGCCACTCTCTCACTTCGTCTGAGCATACCCTTCGCCTCACCATGTCCTCAAGTCCATTCTCTACGTCTGCATCTTTATTCCTGGCCTGTCCCTAGGTTCTTCAGAACCACTTTTTTTTCTTTAATTCCATATATATGTGTTAGCATACAGTATTTGTTTTTCTCTTTCTGACTTACTTCACTCTGTATGACAGACTCTAGGTCCATCCACCTCACTACAAACAACTCAATTTCTTTCTTTTTATGGTTGAGTAATATTCCATTGTATATATGTGCCACATCTTCTTTATCCATTCATCTGTCGATGGACACTTAGGTTGCTTCCATGTCCTGGCTATTGTAAATAGAGCTGCCATGAACATTGTGGTACATGACTCTTTTTGAATTATGATTTTCTCAGAGTATATGCCCAGTAGTGGGATTGCTGGGTCGTATGGTAGTTCTATTTTTAGTTTTTTAAGGAACCTCCATATTGTTCTCCATAGTGGCTGTATCAGTTTACATTCCCACCAACTGTTCAAGAGGGTTCCCTTTTCTCCACACCCTCTTCAGCATTTATTGTTTCTACATTTTTTGATGATGGCCATTCTGACTGGTGTGAGGTGATACATCATTATACTTTTGATTTGCATTTCTCTAATGATTAGTGATGCTGAGCATCCTTTCATGTGTTTGTTGACTATCTGTATATCGTCTTTGGAGAAATGTATATTTCAGTCTTCTGCCGATTTTTAGATTGGGTTGTTTGTTTTTTTTGATTTGAGCTACATGAGCTGCTTGTATATTTTGGAGATTAGTCCTTTGTCAGTTGCTTCATTTCCAAATATTTTCTCCCATTCGAGGGTTGTATTTTCACCTTGTTTATGGTTTCCTTTGCTGTGCAAAAGCTTTTAAGTTTCATTAGGTCCCATTGGTTTATTTTTGTTTCTATTTCCATTTCTCTAGGAGGTGGGTCAAAAAGGATATTGCTGTGATTTACATCATAGAGTGTTCTGCCTATGTTTTCCTCTAAGAGTTTTATAGTGTCTGGCCTTACATTTAGGACTTTAATCCATTTTGAGTTTATTTTTTGTGTATGGTGTTAGGGAGTGTTCTAATTTCATTTTTTTACATGTAATTGTCCAGTTTTCCCTGCACCACTTATTGAAGAGGCTGTCTTTTCTCCATTGTATATTCTTGCCTCCTTTATCAAAGACAAGGTGACCATACGTGTGTGGGTTTATCTCTGGGCTTTCTATCCTGTTCCATTGATATATATTTCTGTTTATGGGCCAGTACCATACTGTCTTGATTACTGTAACTTTGTAGTATAGTCTGAAGTCAGGAAGCCTGATTCCTCCAGCTCCATTTTTCTTTCTCAAGATTGCTTTGGTTATTCGGGGTCTTTTGTGTTTCCATACATATTGTGAAAATTTTTGTTCTAGTTCTGTGAACAATGGCATTGGTAGTTTGATAGGGATTGCGTTGAATCAGTAAATTTCTTTGAATGACTATAGTCATTTTCACATTGTTGATTCTTCCAATACAAGAAATTGTTATACCTCTCCACTTGTTTGTATCATCTGTAATTTCTTTCATCAGTGTCTTATAGTTTTCTGCATACAGGTCCTTTGTCTCCTCAGGTAGGTTTATTCCTAGGTATTTTATTCTTTTTGTTGTAATGGTAAATGGGAGTGTTTCTTTAATTTCTCTTTCAGATTTTTCATCGTTAGTGTGTAGGAATGCAAGAGATTTCTGTGCATTAATTTTGTGTCCTGCTACTTTACCAAATTCTTTCATGACCTCCAGTAGTTTTCTGGTGGCATCATTAGGATTCTCTATGTATAGTATCATGTCATCTGCAAACAGTGACAGTTTTACTTCTTCTTTTCCAATTTGGATTCCTTTTATTGCTTTTTTGTCTCTGATGGCTCTGGCTAAAACTTCCAAAACTATGTTGAATAAAAGAGTGAGAATGGGCGACCTTGCCTTGTTCCTGATCTTAGTGGAAATGCTTTCACTTTTTCACTATTGAGAATGATGTCCCTGTGGGTTTGTCATATATGGCTTTTATGATATTGAAGTAAATTCCCTCTATGCCTACCTTCTGCAGAGTTTTTAAAATAAATGGGTGTTGAATTTTGTTGAAAGCTTTTCCTGCATCTTCTGAGATGATCGTATGGTTTTCATCCTTCAGTTTGTTAATATGGTGTATCACATTGAATGATTTGCACATACTGAAGAATCCTTGCATTCCTGGGATAAACCCCACTTGATCATGGTGTATGAGCCTTTTAATGTGCTGCTGGATTCTGTTTGCTGGTATTTTGTTGAGGATTTTTGCATCTATGTTCATCAGTGATATTCGTCTGTAGTTTTCTTTTTTTGTGGCATCCTTGTCTGGTTTTGGAATCAGGATGATGGTGGCCTCATAGAATGAGTGTGGGAGTGTTCCTCCCTCTGCTATATTTTGGAAGAGTTTGAGAAGGATAGATGTTAGCTCTTCTCTAAATGTTTGATAGAATTCGCCTGTGAAGCCCTCTGGTCCTGGGTTTTTGTTTGTTGGAAGATTTTTAATCACAGTTTCAATTTCAGTGCTTGCGATTGGTCTGTTTATATTTTCTATTACTTCCTGGTTCAGTCTTGGAAGGTTGTGCTTTTCAAAGAATTTGTCCATTTCTTCCAGGTTGTCCATTTTATTGGCTTATAGTTGCTTGTTGTGATCTCTCATAATCCTTTGTATTTCTGCAGGGTCAGTTGTTACTTCTCCTTTTTCATTGTTATTTCTATTGATTTGAGTCTTCTCCCTTTTTTTCTTGATGTGTCTAGCTAGTGGTTTATCAATTTTGTTTACCTTCTCAAAGAACCGGCTCTTAGTTTATTGATTTTGCAATCGTTTCCTTCATTTCTTTCTAATTTATTTCTGATCTTTATGATTTCTTTCCTTCTGCTAATTTTGGGGTTGTTTTTTTTTCCTCTTTCCATAATTGCTTTAGGTGTAAGGTTAGGTTGTTTATTTGAGATGTTTCTTGTTTCTTGACGTAGGATTCTATTGCTATAATCTTCCCTCTTAGAACTGATATTGCTGCATCCCATAGGTGTTGGGTCAATGTGTTTTCACTGTCATTTGTCTCTAGGTAATTTTTTATTTCCTCTTTGATTTCTTCAGTGATCCCTTGGTTATTTAGTAGTGTGTTGTTTAGCCTCCATGTGTTTGTATTTTTTACAGATTTTTTTTTCCTGTAATTGATATCTAGTCTCATAGCATTGTGGTCAGAAAAAATACTTGATACAATTTCAATTTTCTTAAATGTACCAAGGCTTGCTGTGTGACCCAAGATAAGATCTCTCCTGGAGAATGTTCCATGAGCACTTGAGAAGAAAGTGTTTTCTGTTATTTTTGGATGGTATGTCCTATAAATATCAATTAAGTCCATCTTGTTTAATGTGTCATTTAAAGCTTGTGTTTCCTTATTTATTTTCATTTTGGATGATCTGTCCATTAGTGAAAGTGGAGTGTTAAAGTTCGCTATTATCACTGTGTTATTGTCAATTTCCCCTTTTATGGCTGTTAGCATTTGCCTTATGTATTGAGGTGCTCCTATGTTGGGTGCATAAATATTTACCATTGTTATATCTTCTTCTTGGATTGATCCCTTGATCATTATTTAGTGTCTTTCTTTGTCTCTTGTAATAATCTTTATTTTAAAGTCTATTCTGTCTGATATGAGAATTGCTACTCCAGCTTTCTTTTGATTTCCATTTCCATGGAATATCTATTTCCATCCCCTCACTTTCAGTCTGTATGTGTCCCTAGGTCTGAAGTGGGTCTCTTGTAGACAGCATATATATGGGTCTTGTTTTCGTATCCATTCAGCCAGTCTATGTCTGGATTATCGATAATAAGGTAATTATCGATATGTATGTTCCTATTACCATTTTCTTAATTGTTTTGGGTTTGTTACCGTAGGTCTTTTCCTTCTCTTGTATTTCCTGCCTAGAGAAGTTCCTTTATTTGTTGTAAAGCTGGTTTGGTGGTGCTGAATTCTCTTAGCTTTTGCTTGTCTGTAAAGTTTTTAAATTCTGTGTCAAATCTGAATGAGATCCTTGCTGGGTAGAGTAATCTTGGCTGTAGGTTTTTCCCTTTCATCACTTTAAATATGTCCTACCACTCCCTTATGGCTTGCAGAGTTTCTGATGAAAGATCAGCTGTTAACCTTATGGGAGTTCCCTTGTATGTTATTTGTTGCTTTTCCTTTGCTGCTTTTAATAATTTTTCTTTGTATTTAATTTTTGATAGTTTGATTAATATGTGTCTTGGCATGTTTCTCCTTGGATTTATCCTCTATGGGACTCTCTGTGCTTCCTATACTTGACTATTTCCTTTCCCATATTAGGGAAGTTTTCAACTATAATCTCTTCAAATATTTTCTCAGTCCCTTTCTTTTTCTCTATCTCCTCTGGGACCCCTATAATTTGAATCTTGGTGCATTTAATGTTGTCCCAGAGGTCTCTGAGACTGTCCCCAATTCTTTTCATTCTTTTTTCTTTATTCTGCTCTGTGGTAGTTATTTCCACTATTTTATCTTCCAGGTCACTTATCCATTCTTCTGCCTCAGTTATTCTGCCATTGATTGCTTGTAGAGAATTTTTAATTTCATTGATTGTTTTGTTCATTATTGGTTGTTTTCTCTTTAGTTCTTCTAGGTCCTTGTTAAATGTTTATTGTATTTTCTCCATTCTATTTTCAAGATTTTGGATCATCTTTACTCTCATTACTCTGAATTCTTTTTCAGGTAGACTGCCTATTTCTTCATTTACTTGGTCTGGTGGGTTTTCACCTTGATCCTCCATCTGCTGCATATTTCTCTGTCTTCTCATTTTGCTTAATTTACTGTGTTTGGAGTCCCCTTTTCGCAGGCTGCAGGTTCACAGTTCCTGTTGTTTTTGGTGTCTGCCCCCAGTGGGTAAGGTTGGTTCAGTGAGTTGTGTAGGCTTCCTGGTGGAGGGGACTGGTGCCTGTGTTCTGGTGGATGAGGCTGGATCTTGTCCTTCTGGTGGGCAGGACTGCGTCCAGTGGAGTGTTTTGAGGGGACTCTGACCTTATTATGAGCCTGTCTGCTGATGGGTAGGGTTGTGTTCCTGTCTTGCTAGTTGTTTGGCATAGAGTGTACAGCACTGTAGCTTGCTGGTCATTGAGTGGAGCTGGGTCTTAGCATTGAGATGGAGATCTCTGGGAGAGCTTTTGCCGTTTGATGTTATGCGAGACCAGGAGGTCTCTGGTGGTCCAATGTCCTGAACTCGGCTCTCCCACCTCAGAGGCTCAGGCCTTACACCCAGCCAGAGCAACAAGACCCTGTCAACCACACGGCTCAGAAGAAAAGGGAGGGAAAACAAAGAGAGAAAGATAGGAAAACAAAGTAAGATAAAATAATATAAAATTATTAAAATAAGAAATAAAAAAATTTATTAAAAATAAAAAAATTATAAAGTAATAGAAAGAAGAGAGCAACCAAACCAAAAAACAAATCCACCAATGAAAATAAGTGCTAAAAACAATAAAAAAAAAAAGCCGTCAGACAGAAGCCTAGGACAAATGTTAAAAGCAAAGCTATACAAACTCATACAAAGAAGCATACACATACACACTCACAAAAAGAGAAAAAGGAGAATATATATATAAAGGAAGAGAGCAACCAAATCAATAAACAAATATACCCATGATAACAAACTCTAAATACTAAACTAAGATAAACCTAAAACCACTAATAAATTAGATGCAGAAAGCAAACCCCAAGTCCACAGTTGCTCCCAAAGTCCACCGCCTAAATTTGGGGATGATTTGTTGTCTATTCAGGTATTCCACAGATGCAGGTACATCAAGTTGATGCGGAGATTTAATCCACTGCTCCTGAGGCTGCATGGAGAAAATTCCATTTCTCTTCTTTGCACAGCTCCTGGGGTTCAGCTTTGGATTTGGCCTCGTATCTGCATGTAGGTCGCCTGAGGGCATCTGTTCTTCGCTCAGACAGAACTGGGTTAAAGGAGCAGCTGATTAGGGGGCTCTGGCACACTCAGGCCAGGGGGAGGGAGGGTTACGGATGCGGGGTGAGCCTGCGGCGGCAGAGGCCAGCGTGACGTTGCAGCAGCCTGGGGCGTGCTGTGCATTCTCCCGGGGAAGGTGTCCCTGGATCACGGGACCCTGGAAGTGGCAGGCTGCATAGGCTCCCGGGAGGGGAGGTGGGGATAGTGACCTGTGCTTGCACACAGGCTTCTTGGTGGCTGCAGCAGCCTTAGCGTCTCATGCCCATCTCTGGGGTCCGCACTGATATCCACGGTTCACACCCATCTCTGAAGCTCGTTTAAGCGGTTCTCTGAATCCCCTCTCTTCACACACCCCAAAACAATGCTCTCTTGCCTCTTAGGCAGTTCCAGACATTTTCCTGGACTCTATCCCGGCTAGTTATGGCACACTAGCCCCCTTCAGGCTGTGTTCATGCCGCCAACCCCAGTCCTCTCCCGGCGCTCCGACCAAAGCCCGAGCCTCAGCTCCCAGCCCCCGCCCGCCCTGGCGGGTGAGCAGACAAGCCTCTCAGGCTGGTGAGTGCCAGTCGGCACTGATCCTCTGTGCAGGAATCTCTCCGCTTTGCCCTCCGCACCCCTGTGGCTGCACTCTCCTCCGCGGCTCCGAAACTTTCCCCCTCCGCCACCCGCAGTCTCTGCCCGCGAAGGGGCTTCCTAGTGTGTGGAAACCTTTCCTCCTTCACAGCTCCCTCCAACTGGTGTAGGTCCCGTTCCTATTCTTTTGTCTCTGTTTTTTCTTTTTTCTTTTGCCCTACCCAGGTACGTGGAGAGTTTCTTGCCTATTGGGAAGTCTGAGGTTCTCTGCCAGTGTTCAGTAGGTATTTGTTTTACAAATGACCCATAAAAAAACAGAGTTGGAGAATTCTTAAAAGATAATAAAATAGAATTTAAAAATCATGCTAATTCTACTTCACCTAATAAAATAGGGAAGAAGAGTATATGGTTTTTTTTCTGTCTTTATTTTTCGTTAGTGACACACTTACGTGGAATCATAATTCCAAAGGTATCAACATGCTATACAATGGAAGTCCTCTCTCCCACCCCTTTTCTATTGCCACTCTGCTTCTCTCTCCAGAGGAAAACCATAGTGTAAATGTCTTGTGTATCCTGGCAGAGATAAATGAATATGTTCTAAAGTGTTTTAAATGATTCAAAGTGTTTTCAGTTTCCCCAGATTCTCCCTTTTGTGTGTATCTGTTTATTTGAAGTGTTTTGATGTGTTTATTTGTTATTTTTTCTTTTTAAGTTCAACAAATCACTTTCAAATTTCAATTTTTTTAATTTAAAAATATTACCCATAATCTCATCACCAATAAGTTAAATATATTTTCTTCTCATCTGTACCCATATATATGGATACTTGTGTACACATGCATATATATACAGTGTTTATGTAGTTGCAATAGGTATAGTATGGTAATGCAGTAAATATACCATTATATCTTATGTGCAAAATTTTTGACTGGGATATAAAGACACTAAGAACATTTCCTCAGTGTATGGCTCAATACAGTCTCAAAAAATGGAATAACCCCAGGATTGTATGAGTAAAGGATGCTCTCTACCTTCTCTCTTTCTTGTCATCCACACTATGACAAACAGAGGTCCCATGGAATTACTCTAGTCCCTGAAACATAAAACAATTTTGCAGAACTTTTAGGCCAAAGAGAAATTACAAATCTTAGTTAAGAGGATTAAGCTCACATCCCACTCCCAATAGGATCTGGGGAGCCAGCTCACTCTCAGACCCCCTCTGGCACTAATGTGGTAAATGCAGCATATCTTTATCATAATCCCACTCCACTCACTTTCTGAAAGAACCATTCAAATCATAGTATAAAAGAAATGAAAGAGTCTTTATAGGAAAAGGAAGCTAATGTTTGTTGATGCTTACTATGGGTCTGACACCATCCTAGACACTTTTCAAATAAGTACAGACTTTGTAGTTAATCCAACGTAGATTTGTGTCTTAAGTCTTCCATTTAATAGCTGTGTGACCTTGAGCAACAAGCTCAACTTCTCTGAGTTTTCCCATCTTCAAGATGGAGTTAGAATACCCAACTTATAGCAGTGTTGAGATTATGAGCTGTAAGGAATGATAAGAACCTTAAAGCAAAATACTCTTTTTATTATTTTCTACTTACCAATTACCAATAATTTTAGACAATGAAGACACACCAAAGCTGGTGTAAATAATTAGATTTCATTGTTTTTATTCAAAATCTCTCCCTCGAAAGTACCTGGTATATCAGTGAAAAAGTCCTTATTACCTGGTTTAAAGTGATATGTGCAGATAAACAGGTAGTTGTACCCACAGGTGTCTTCAGAGAGATGTCTACTTAAGATGTTTTCTTAGGAAACTTGTACAAGCCTCTTAGATAGCCTTATCCACCAGAGGGCAGACAGCAGAAGCAAGAAGAACTACAATCCTGCAGCCTGTGGAACAAAAACCACATTCACAAAAAGAGAGACAAGATGAAAAGACAGATGGCTATGTAACAGATGAAGTAAAAAGATAAAACCCCAGAAAAAATACTAAATGAAGTGGAGATAGGCAAACTTCCAAAAAAAGAATTCAGAATACTGATAGTGAAGATGATCCAGGACCTTGGAAAAAGAATGGAGGCAAAGATCGAGAAGATGCAAGAAATGTTTAACAAAGACCTAGAAGAATTAAAGAACAAACAAACAGAGATGAACAATACAATAACTGAAATGAAAACTACACTAGAAGGAATCAATAGCAGAATAACTGAGGCAGAAGAACGGATAAGTGACCTGGAAGACAGAATGGTGGAATTCTCTGCTGTGGAACAGAATAAAGAAAAAAGAATGAAAAGAAATGAAGACAGCCTAAGAGACTCCTGGGAAAACATTAAACACAACAATATTCGCATTATAGGGGTCCCAGAAGGAGAAGAGAGAGAGAAAGGACCCGAGAAAAATATTGGAAGAGATTATAGTCAAAAACTTCCCTAAAACGGAAAGGAAATAGCCACCCAAGTCCAGGAAGCCAGAGAGTCACATACAGAGTAAACCCAAGGAAAACACGCTGAGACACATAGTAATCAAATTGGCAAATATTAGAGACAAAGAAACATTATTGAAAGCAGCAAGGGAAAAATGACAAATAACATACAAGGGAACTCCCATAAGGTTAACGCCTGATTTCTCAGCAGAAACTCTACAAGCCAGAGGGAATGGCATGATATACTTAGAGTGATGAAAGGGAAGAACCTAAAACCAAGATTATTCTACCTGGCAAGAATCTCATTCAGATTCGATAGAGGAATCAAAAGCTTTACAGACAAGCAAAAGCTAAGAGAATTCAGCACCAACAAACTAGCTCTACAACAAATGCTAAAGGAACTTCTCTAAGTGGGAAATACAAGAGAAGAAAAGGACCTACAAAAACAAACCCAAAACTATTAAGAAAATGGTAACAGGAACATACATATCGATAATTACCTTAAACGTGAATGAATTAAATGCTCCTACCAAAAGACATAGGCTTGCAGAATGGATACAAAAACAAGACCCATATATATGCTGTCAACAAGAGACCCAGTTCAGACCTAGGGACACACACAGACTGAAAGTGAGGGGAAGGAAAAAGATATTCCATGCAAATGGAAATCAAAAGGAAGCTGGAGTAGCAATACTCATATCGGATAAAATACACTTTAAAATAAAGAATGATACAAGACACAAGGAAGGACACTACATAATGATCAAGGGATCGATCCAAGAAAAAGATATAACAAGTATAAATATATATGCACCCAACATAGGAACACCTCAGTACATAAGGCAACTGCTAACAGCTCTAAAAGAGGAAATTGACAGTAACACAGTAATAGTGGTGGAATTTAACACCTCACTTACACCAATGGACAGATCATCCAAACAGAAAATTAATAAGGAAACACAAGCATTAAATGACACAATAGACCAGATAGATTTAGTTAATATTTATAGGACATTCCATCCAAAAACAGCAGATTACACTTTCTTCTAAAGTGTGCAGGGAACATTCTCCAGGATAGATCACATCTTGGGTCACACAACAAGCCTCAGTAAAGTTAAGAAAATTGAAATCATATCAAGCATCTTTTCTGACCACAATGCTATGAGATTAGAAATGAATTAAAGGGGAAAAAACGTAAAAAACACAAACACATGGAGGCTAAAAAATACACTACTAAATAACCAAGAGATCACTGAAGAAATCATAGAGGAAATCAAAAAATACCTAGAGAAAAAAGACAATGAAAACACGATGATCCAAAACCTAGGGGATGCAGCAAAAGCAGTTCTAAGAGGGAAGTTTATAGCTATACAAACCTACCTCAAGAAACAAGAAAAGTCTCAAATAAACAATCTAACCTTACACTTAAAGGGACTAGAGAAAGAAGAACAAACAAAACCCAAAGTTAGCAGAAGGGAAGAAATCATAAAAATCAGAGCAGAAATAAATGAAATAGAAACAAAGAAAACAATAGCAAAGATCAATAAAACTAAAAGCTGGTTCTTTGAGAAGATAAACAAAATTGATTAGCCAGTCTCAACAAGAAAAAGAGGGAGGGGACTCAAATCAATAAAATTAGAAATGAAAAAGGAAAAGTTACAACAGACACCGCAGAAATAAAAAGCATCCTAAGAGACTACTGCAAGCAACTCTATGCCAATGAAATGGACAACCTGGTAGAAGTGGACAAATTCTTAGAAAGTTGTAACCTTCCAAGACTGAGCCAGGAAGAAATAGAAAATATGAACAGACCAATCACAAGTAATAAAATTGAATCTGTGATTAAATATTTTCCAAGAAACAAAAGTCCAGGACCAGATGGCTTCACAGGTGAATTCTATCAAACATTTAGAGAAGAGCTAACACCCATCCTTCTCAAACTCTTCCAAAAAATTGTAGAGGAAGGAATACTCCCATACTCATTCTACAAGGCCACCATCACCCTGATACCAAAACCAGACAAAGATACTACAAAAAAGAGAAAATCACAGAGCAATATCACTGATGAATATAGATGCAAAAATCCTCAACAAAATACTAGCAAAGAGAATCCAACAACACATTAAAAGGATCAGACACCATGATCAAGTGGGATTTATCCCAGGGATGCAAGCATTCTTCAATATACGTAAATCAATCAATGTGATACACCATATTAACAAATTGAAGAATAAAAACCATATGATCATCTCAATAGATGCAGAAAAAGCTTTTGACAAAATTCAACACCCATTTATGATAAAAACTCTCCAGAAAGGGGGCATAGAGGGAACCTACCTGAACATAATAAGGGCCATGTATGACAAACCCACAGCAAACGTCATTCTCAATGGTGAAAAACTGAAAGCATTCCTCTAAGATCAGGAACAAGACAAGGATGTCCACTCCCACCACTATTATTCAACATAGTTTTGGAAGTCCTAGCCATGGCAATCAGAGAAGAAAAAGAAATTAAAGGAATACAGATTGAAAAGAAGAAGTAAAATTGTCACTTTTTGCAGATGACATGATACTATACATAGAGTATCCTAAAGGTGCCACCAGAAAACTACTAGAGCTAATCAATGAATTTGGTAAAGTTGCAGGATACAAGTTAATGCACAGAAATCTCTTGCATTCTTATACACTAATTATGGAAAATCTGAAATAGAAATTAAGGAAACATTCCCATTTACCACTGCAACAAAAAGAATAAATTACCCAGGAATAAACTTACCTAGGGAGACAAAAGACCTGTATGCAGAAAACTATAAGACACTGATGAAAGAAATTAAAGATGATACCAACAAATGTATAGATATACCATATTTTTGGATTGGAAGAATCAATATTGTGAAAATGACAATACTACCCAAAGCAATCTACAGATTCAATGCAGTCCCTATCAAATTACCAATGGCATTTTTTACGGAACTAAAACAAAAAATCTTAAAGACTCCGAATAGCCAAAGACAAAAGACTGAATAGCCAAAGCAGTCTTGAGGGAAGAAAACGGAGCTGGAGGAATCAGACACCCTGACTTCAGACTATAGTACAAAGCTACAGTATTCAAGACAATATGGTACTGGCACACAAATAGAAAAATAGATCAATGGAACAGGATAGAAAGCCCAGAGGTAAACCCATGCACCTATGGACAACTAATCTGTGACAAAGGAGGCAAGGATATACAATGGGGAAAAGACAACCTGTTCAATAAGTGGTGCTGGGAAAACTGGACAGCTACATACAAAAGAATGAAATTAGAACACTCCCTGACACCATACACAAAAATAAACTCAAAATGGATTAGAGACCTAAATGTAAGACCAGGCACTATAAAACTCTTAGAGGAAAACATAGGAAGAACACTCTTTGACATAAATAATAGCAATATATTTTTTGATCCACCTCCTAGAGAAATGGAAATAAAAATAAACAAATGGACCTAATGAAACTTAAAAGCTTTTGCACAGCAAAGGAAACCATAAACAAGATGAAAAGACAACCCTCAGAATGGGAGAACGTATTTGGAAATGAATCATCGGACAAAGGATTAATCTCCAAAGTATATAAACAGCTCATGCAGCTCAATATTAAAAAAACAAACAACCCAATCCAAAAATGGGCAGAAGACCTAAATAGACATTTCTTCAAAGAAGACATACAGATGGCCAAGAAGCACATGAAAAGCTGCTCAACATCACTAATTATTAGAGAAATGCAAATCAAAACTACAATGAGGTATCACCTCACACCAGTTAGAATGGGCATCATCAGAAAATCTACAAACAACAAATGATGGAGAGGGTGTGGAGAAAAGGGAACCCTCTTGCACTGTTGTTGGGAATGTAAATTGATACAGCCACTATGGAGAACAGTATGGAGGTTCCTTAAAGAACTAAAAATAGAATTACCATATGACCCAGCAATCCCACTACTGGGCATTCACCCAGAGAAAACCATAATTCAAAAAGACACATACACCCCAATGTTCACTGCAGCACTATTTACAATAGCCAGGTCATGGAAGCAACCTAAATGCCCATCGACAGATGAATGGATAAAGATATGGCACATATATACAGTGGAATATTACTCAGCTATAAAAAGGAACAAAATTGGGCCATTTTTAGAGATGTGGATGAATCTAGAGACTATCCTACAGAGTGAAGTAAGTCAGAAAGAGAAAAACAAATATCGAAAAACAAATATTGTATATTAACGCATATATGTGGAACCTAGAAAATGGTACAGATGAACTGATTTGCAGGGCAGAAATTGAGACACGGAAGTAGAGGAAAAACATATGGACACCAAGGGGGGAAAGTGGGGGGGTGTTGTGATGAACTGGGCGTTTGGGATTGACATGTATACACTGATGTGTATAAAGTGGATGACTAATAAGAAAAATAAATAAATAAATAAATAAATATATATATATATATATATATATATATATATATATAAAGATGTTTTCTTTATTTGGATGTAGTGTCTTGCATAGGGAAAATCAAAGATTTTAAAAACAAGGGACAATTGACTTCTTATTAAAAAGCCCAGATTTCTTTTAAGTAGAGAATAGATATTGCACTAAACAAAAAGGTAAAGCAAAAGTAAATTAATTTTACTTAGTTATAAATGCTGTTTAACAAAATAATGATGACAAAGGAAAATCTATCACCAAAACAATATCTGTGTATAGTGAGCACTTAATGGATGGTCTTGCCACCCCCATTGTCTCCTATCAATTTTACTTTGGCAGAATCAATGTAGTGACATTGCTGGATCCCAGCAGCTATTTTGTGCAATGTGACCTTGCCAGTTGGATTCCTTCAATAGCACTGGGAATGAGCACCTCTTGCACACTGAGCCAGCCAGAAGTTTTCTCTGGGAATGTCAAGGTAAGACCAAGAGACACTTAGGGACTGTTGGCCATGATGTTTCCGATGTGCAGGTAAAGAAACAAATGAAACTATCCTACAGAAAGAGAAAGAGAGAAGCAAACAGAAAGCAGCAGAGATGAGAAACAGCAAGCATGCAAGTCTCTCATTCCGGTTCATTCCCAGGACCTGGCTGCAATCCCCATCTTTGGGTTCAGAGAGACTACTCTAGGTATCATTTTAATAATTTTTTTTTCCTATAGATAGTATTAGCCAGAGTCATAGGAGGAAATAAAGGTCATCCAGATTTTCTGAGAATCCTGTGGAAGAAGTAAATGTCCCCACTCATTTGACTTTAGGCTTGGCCATGTTACATGCTTTGGCCACTTGGAAGTGAGTAGACTTGACTTTTGCCCTATCCAAACAGAAGCTTTATGTGTAATTGTGGGGTTTGGGTTGGTTCACTTTTTTAAGTTTCTGCCCTCTGTCATGAAAACATCATATCCTTTCAGCCTGGGATTTAAATTGAGAAGACACTTGGAATTTGAGCCACAGCTGACTCATATCCCTCATGTTACATGACCCAAAAACAAGTGTCCATTGTTTCAAGCTACTGAGACTTTGCAGTTGTTTGTTGCGGCAATAAAAACTGACAAATACAGTGAGGCACCCATAGACGAGCAATAGCTAGAGGCCATCGGTACCTTAAGTTAAAGAAATAAAGGAAAAAATAGTATACTGAGAGGCAGTGAGAGCTGCAGGAGTGAGCAAAGCCTAGGGGAAGCTGTGGTCCAGGGAATGGAGCCACTGCTCAAAGAACAGCAGAGGAAAGAAATGAATATCCAGGTCTCTCCCTCCTCTTACCTTCATTCATATTTGACAGCACTTCCCACTGTCAAAGCCAACCAGAAGTCAATCAACAAGATGGCCCACGTGAATGAGCCCAGAGGGCTCAACATCCCAGAGCGTCGAACAACGCGATGGCAGACACTAGCCATTAGCCATAATGGCAGTGAATGGATGGAGAACGGGAAGGACAAGTGTAGAATAACTCCAAAATAACTCAAACATATTTATGTTTCATGCAACCAAGAGTCCTACAAATGTAAAAGATAAATTTTACTTACACAAAGAATTAGTGAGAGATACATAATGATTTGAGATCATTCTCTCAATAGAAAAGAACACTGAGACCATAGGTTACTAGTAGGCTATAAGCTACTTTATTGAGAGGAAATAACTTGATGGGAAGAGGAATCACATTTTATTTAAGCTGATTCTATGGTACCTGATATTGTACCACATAATTTTATACGTTACATAAGGACAATGACAGTGATAATAGATTTGCTTGTCTTCCAGCATGGATTTAGGGAGTATATTTCTATTTTCCTGATTATGCAATGTAGAAAAAAGGAAAACTGTACTGTAGTTCTCAAAGATTTTAGGTAACAAAAAAACTGAGGGTGTTATTTTGCAAAAGACAGTCCTGAGTTGTGGGATTCTACAAGTGATTTATTCTGCTACATCATGGGAAAATAAATGCTCTTTCCAACTGACTGAGACTCTTTTCATTTGTCAACTATTGATCCCCTCCCACAACCTCTCTACTTAGTGCCATGATTCTTCTTGAGGTTAAACCAATGAAGCCCAGTCCCATTTATTTCTTCCTACTTTACGCTGTGGTATCACCATGATAACAACAGAGCAGCCAGCCACTCATCTTCAGTTAGTAGCTCTGTGGCAGACACTAGCTAAAAGGAAGCTTTTAGAGGTTGTCTAGGTATTTCCTTTCAGAACCTAATAATATAAATTAAACCCTGAAAGGAACTACAGAATGCATATTTTTAAGAATTATTTCCTTTCAATTTTATAAGCATCTACATCTGCAGTGCCCCTTTGTGTGAATTCTAAGGAGAAAGCAAGAAGGAAAGTCATAACAGGTATTAGCACCTTCTATATTAGGTAGGAGGCGGGCAGCTTCCAAGAGAGATAATGAAGGGAATGGACCAAGTTGAAGGTCAAAGAAAAATCCGCCATGACTCCCAAATGCTCCTGATAATTTATTCCTAGGATCCACGGATGACGTTCTTCTAACTAACTTTTAGTTCCTCAAATCTTGCTGAAGAACTTTTTGCTCCCAAAGGATTTGTATTTATTGTTTCTAATTCATTAATCACTACTCCCTATTTCTGAGCTGTTGTGCAAAGATGCTCATCTCCCTCTTAAGTCCTCCCATTAGGGAATTTCCTGGCAGTCCAGTGGTTAGGACCCCGAGCTTCCAATGCAGAGGGTGATGGTTCGATCCCTGGACAGGAAATGCAAGCGGAGCAGCGCGGCCAAAAAAAAATAAGTCCTCCCATTAAATTGACGTGGTTCTGAACACACCAGGGATCTAGACTCCTCCACAAACACTTAGACTACCCAAACACTAGCTTATATTGTGGAAGTGAGAGGCCAAAAGAAAGTATCTGTGTCTGTCTAAATAATTTTTGTTGATTCCTTTAGATAGATCAGTAATTTTGTCATTTGAGGGACATTATCATTTGAACTGTACTGACTTTCTTTTTGGACTGAAAGCTACATAATTTAAAAAAAATGTTTCTTAGCTTCTTTTCTAGTCTATAAAATATTAATAGCTGCTCATGTGCCCTCAGTGATGCTTGACCAATATTATTAAAAGTACCAGGAGATCAGTCTCTCTATTTATTTACTTACGTTTCATCTTGTCCAAGAAATTATTTAAGGTGGCTTAGAGGGAAAGTTTTTTTAATACAAAATGCTATAGATCAATGATGACAAATGGCTTTTATGCTACATGAAACTTTATTGTTTGGTAGTGGAGGCCCAGAAAATGGTGTTGAAAAGGATTTGCAGCCTGCTTTGCTGCTCACTAAGAATGAGTGACATAACCAATTAGCAATGTCTGCCATGAGTGTGGGAGGGGAAAACAGCAGATATACCATCATAGTTTTTTTTGGGTAAAAACTGAAGCCTAAGTTTTAAATGAAAATATAAGTGAATAATCATGTAGTGGAGAACATTTCCCCAAGTATGATACTAAGGCAGAAACTATAAAAACAAAAGACTGATAAATTTGATCATGGAATTTTTTAAATACCAAAAGAGACCACACAAAAAAGTTTTAAAATGAAAAACTGGAAAAGATTTGGCAATACTCATTAAGTAAGGTGTTTTCATACCCTTTAAATCAAAAGAGCTCTTCGAGATTAATAACCAAAATATGGTCTTCACAATTAAATAGGGGCAGAGAACATATCAGCTCCACCTAAAAAACACCCAGCTTAGAATGGCTTAAGCAAATAAAGGTTTTGTTGTTTTCATGTAAAATAAGTCTGGAGGTAAGCAGGGAAATCTAGGGCTGTTATGAAAGCATCATGATGTAATCTTGCCAACAGGGACCAGGCTCTTCCTGCTGTGCCATCCCTAGCAGGTGGCTTTCCTCTCCTCCTTACCACACAGTGAAAAGGTTTGCATCAATGCAGTCTTATATCAGGCAGGAGGAAAAGAAAAGACAGGGGGCAAAGCCAAAACAATGCAACAGGCTGGTTTATCTACCCCACGTTAAAGGGCTTTCCCCGAAGCCCATCCCACTGACGTCCACGTCACATTCCCTAGGACTGCACAATCCTAGCTGTGAGATAGGCTGAGAAAACAGTTGTTGGTATTGTTTGAGATCCTCAACATTTTCTTCCACAAAACATGGTTACAAGAGTTTGAACCTGAGAGTCATTCTAAGGAGGAGGAAACCCAACAGCTATTCTTCCCCAAACAAACTCTCAGTAAAGCTCTTATCGATTGATTGCCAGTTTTCATCGATGAAAATAACTTTCATCGAAGTTATTTTCTGATGTACTCTACAAAACAAACCACTGCCAAAATGTACGCTGAGGGAAATACATGAAGTTATTTCGCGATAAAGCATTCTTATTTATTGAGGATGTTTACCAAAAATAACAACTTCATTTAGGAAAAAAGCTATAGGCTTTTTCCTGCAAAAATCAGGAAGAAGTTTTTGTTCAGGTCTTTTCTAACTGAATATAATAAAATCCCATCTGCTGCAAATAAAAGAATGGCCATCCTTCTGTTCCCTGTAGTAAAGGTTGGGGAGGGGGGGAAGCAGGCAAAATGCAAGATGTGATTAACTCATTCACAAATAGTATGAATGTGTAAGAAACAAGTGAAAGAGAAAACATTTCAAAACACATGCTGGGGTTACCCAACTGGAAATGTTTAACTCTTTCATCCCCAAACCTTCCCACCCAACTTTCATGGAGGTCTTGTCTAAGTATCAATATAGAGGGTTCCATGCCGAGTATGAGCACTTTAGTCCAAGGGCAGGTCAATAAAACCTCAACTCATCAAATATTATTTTCCATGATTTTCTGTGAGGTGGTAATAAATATAACATGGTCTATGGCAGAATAACTGTGTCCAGAGACCATGTGCTTCTTAATAGATGTTGCATTGAGGTGCAACCTTAGCGACATGATATCTGGCCAGGGTACAATGTGGACACAATGATAAATAGCAGGTATATAATTTGTGTTAAAAAAGCACTCTCCTTTTGACTAGATTGTCCACTTGCTCAGACCATGGATCTCTTCTTCATTGTTCTTATTCATCATTCTTCCCTAGCACTTAGCAAAGTGCCCGACCCCTGGTATGCCCAGTAATTTGTGTTTAATTCACTTGACAATGAGGAGACTACCTTCTGGGTCCCTCCATTTGGGGCCATATTGTGGAATTAGTAAAGTCCACCCTTAGGTGATATAGTCAATAGTCCAGCAGGAAACAAAAGACACCCAGAAGAGGTATTCTGAAAAAAATTTAATGAGGGACTTATTTACAGAGGTATTGCAAGGGTTGAGGAACTACCAAGGGGTGTTGAGACACCCAGGGAAGGCAGCAGTGGGAATTCCCTACTACTCCCAAGCCTGAAGGGAAGGAAGGAAACAGGAAAAAAAAAATCACAAGAACAACAAAAACAAAAATCAGTGAATTGGAGCTACTACCAAAGAAAGTATGTTCAACAAGAGCTGAGCCATGGAGGGAAGAAGACTCAACAGAATTTTAGTCTGGAGCAGGGATGGAGCTGAGGAAGAAATACCCCAACCTTTCTCTCCTCCCACCTTCCAATCTCCTGTTGGTGCTTCCACTGATCAACTCAACCATAAGCCAAAGAGCAATGGAGAACACACAGTACAACATGTAGAGGTCAGATTTCCGTGGCTCAAAGCAGAGCAAAGAAAGGCAGAGAACGGATTGGTTTGGAAGAGGCAGCAGCAAATGAAGACGGACCAGCACAGGGGGAATATGCTTTCCCTTGAGGCATGTTATTAGGAGTGTGAGAGACCATTTCTGAGACTCAGTCAGAAAGAATGAGCAGATAAACTGGACTTGTAAATATGGGAGAAATGAGCCTCTCAAGTATGCATGGTTTTCCAAACGTTACTCATCAGGACGATGTTTTACCATCTCACTCTTTTTTCACTTAAAAAAGAACTACTAAACTTAGGTGCTCCACAAGGTTTTACTCTGCATTTTGAAGAGAAATTTATAACGTGCTTTAAGTTTTGCAAGACCATTTATGAGTAATTCTTATAAACTATACTTTGGTTTTGCTTGGTTGTGAGGAGAGGAAAAATAGTCTTCGCCCTACCCTTCTAGGTTTTTGGCTGAGACCACCCCCCCATAATAAAAGAGAGATTAACAGGAGAAAAACAAATTTAATTGAATTTTATATGTACGGGGACCCCAAAGATATGAGACTCAAAGAGGTGACCAAAGCAGGCAGGTTTTATACGTTTTTAGACAAAGAAATGATAAATTCATGAAGAATTGATAAGACAAAGAAGTTTGAGTATAGGGTAGTAAATTACTGAGGAAGTAATGAAGTTTGTTTATACAGCCTTCTCGGACCTGAATTCCCTGTCTCTGGTGATAAGGATGTCTCTCTAACCCCTGGTACAGGGAGGGTACCTTTCACATGAGAGATTTATCTCTCATTTATTTATCTCTCATTTATTCTTGCACCTGATATTTCTTAAGTAACTTTAAACCAAAATAATCAATATGTCAAAGTGGTATATTTTGGGGTGGTCTCCCCTGAACCTCATCAGTTGGTTTGTTTGTGTTTTGCTTTAACTTTTCAGCTACAAGGCCTTCTTGGGAAAAATCAAGCAATAGGATATTGGAACCATATTTGTTGAGACATATTTTATTAGGTAGGTAAAATCAGTTTTAAGTGATTTTCAATATTCAGTTCCTTTAAAAGAAAGAAAACCTCTACCTCTACATGCCTAAAGCCAAGTGTTATATTGTCCTTAAGTCTGAAAGCCTTTGAATCCATCATATTCAACAGCATCTTGCTCTTCTCAGGCCTGTGGGCTCCCCAAATTTTTGGAACGGCTATATTCAGGACTAAAACAAAAGGGGCCTCTCCCCTGAACTCCAGACCCATACACCCCTCTGTCTATTTGACATCTCCATGTGGATGCCACAGGCATCTCAACCCTAACTAATCCAAACTCAATCTCTTAATCTTCAACCAAAGTTGGCTCCCCCCACAGGCTTCCATCATCTTTCCCGTTACTCATCCCCAAAACCTTGGAGTCATACTTGGCTGTGCTTTTTCTCGTACCTCATATCCAACCCAATTGCAGGTCCCGTTGGAGCTGCCACTTCAGTTGCCTGCCCTGTTCTAAACCGCATCACCGCTGGAATGGATTATTGCCTCCTAAATGGCTCGCCTCCATCTCTTCAGGCTCCTGACAGTATATTCTCAAGTAGCAGGCAGAGTAACCCTTCAAAATGTAAGTCAGGTCATACTACCCTTTTGCCCACAATTTTGCAAGACCCACCTTCTCATTCAGAGAAAAGCCAAAGTCCCTCCAAACAGCCCTCATCATCTGACTTTGCTATTTCTTCTCTCACCTTGTTTCCTTTGGCTTCGCCACATTGTAGGTACACTTGCCTCCTCGGGTCCTACTAACTCAGCAGGCATGTTCATGCCTTAAGACACTGGCCCTCTGGCCGACTCTGAGGGGGCTTCTGCCCCAGAGCCACATGGCAGCCTTCTTCCACCTCCATCAGGTCTCAGCTCAAATATCCGCTCATCAAAGAAGGCTTTCCCTAACCGCCCTATTTCAACTACACGTCCCTCACTCCTCCTTTCCTGCTCTATTATTCTCCATAGCATATGCATCACCAGCAACATTCTATATATCTTTACTTTCATTTTGTTTTCTTTTCAGCACGCTTTCCCCACTCCCAAGAATAAAGCTTCAAGGTGATGGGAGATTTTACCAGCTAGCTGTGCACCTGGCACATAGTATGTACTCGATAAGTAATTATTAGATGAATGAAAGATGGAATGAATGGTAGAATAATGTTGTAGTAGAGATGTGGGTAAACTTTTTTTCTATACCTATTATTTGACTTCTCACACTCTGTTCAATAAAAACTTTAGGATTTTTTTTTCATTTAAATCAGTATATCTCTCTCTAAAATTACATTGCATTAGGAAGTGAACTTCTCATCCCTCAGTTTCTCTAGATTGGAGATTGGCACAATTTTTTCTTAAAAGTCAAGTAGTAAATATTTTTAGCTTGCAGGCCGAAGGGTCTCTGTCACAAATACTCAGCTCTCCCTCTGTATTGCTAAAGCTGCCCTGGGTACAATAGTAGACAAAAGGGCGTGACTGGGAGCCAGTGAAACTCTATTTACAAAAGCAGCTGTGAACCAGATTTGGCTCTTGGGCTGTGGTTTGTCAACTCCTGCTCTAGATGAAATCCCAACAGATTTGTTACTAATCCTGGGGTATAGATTACCACAAATCACCAGCTCTGATGAAAACTACCAATGCTTGAATACACTCAACAGAGTAGAATCTGAGCAGAAACCAACTTGATTCTTGCTTTCACTGCCTTCCAGCCTGCTCTACGAACTATGTTTTCTTTTCTCTCCCCTGGACAAAATCTCGGACTGATCCTATAGCTTTTTCAGTCTCTCTCAGATTAAAAAAGTTTCTGCTCCCTTTGAGATAGCATAAAGTCCACTACAACATTTTAACCACATAACTATGTGACCTGTCCAAATTCTCCCATTCCTTCAGGGCCTTACTCTTCCCTAAGTCTCCTCTGATGGTTTCAGCCCATGGCACCCTTTCAGCTTCTACTCCACCCCAGCTTCAGTGTAGTCTCTGGTCTGCACATTAATTTTGTTAACATATCCTGCCATACAGTTTCACGTTTTGTACCTTTTCTCTCTAATTACAAGCAGACCTCAGAGATACTTCAGGTTCAGTCTCAGACCATGGCAATCAATCAAGCATCGCAATAAAGCAAGTCACACAAATACTTTTGTTTCCCAGTGCACATAAAAGTTATGTTTACACTGTACTGTAGTCCATTAATTGTGCAATAGCATTATGTCTAAAAAAATATTGATACATGCCTCAATTAAAAAATGCTTTACTGTTAAAAAATGCTAACCATCATCAGAGCCTTCAGTGAGTTGTAATCTTTCTGCAACAGTAACATCAAAGATCACTGATAAGAGATCACCGTAGCAAATAAAATAATAAAAAAGTTTGAAATACTGAGAAAATTACCAAAATATGACACAGAGACAGAAAGTGAGCAAATGCTGTTGAAAAAAATGGCCCATAGACTTGCTCAAAGCACTTGCCACAAATTGAATGTTTGTAAAAAATGCAATATTTGTGAAGCACAATAAAACAAGGTACACCTGTATTATAGGAAGTTCTAAATATCGTAGACGTCAGACTGAGGAGTCTCCCCACCTCCCCATATTCCTTGTATGGGAAAGTTTCATTGATTTTACTCCCAAATCATCCACTCACCATGCCATGGTACAACCATCACCGGCTCCTGTGTGCACTGACCTGGGCCCTAAGTAATGACCTCATTCCCTCTTGACCACCCCCCCTTGAATTTTTTCTCCACTCTACAGAGAGAATCATCTTTCTACTTCAAAATGTAAATCTGATTCTCTTTCCAGACCCACCCAGTCTTTGCTCCCCCAAACTCCCTTTAAAACCTTTACTGACTTGCCATTTGCTCTGAGAATTAAGACACTCCTCTTGACTTAAAAGATAACACACTGCTATATTTAAAATGGGTAACCAACCCAACCAAAGTCCTCAAAGTCACTATGGTGTAATGTTCCATCTCATGAACCCATGAATATGCCACCCTAACTTATTAGACAAAGAAGTCATTTCCAATGTTTTGAAATAATTGTTTCAATGATTATTCTCCCTTGTCTTCCTTTGTGAGGTTCATCTTTCTTTTCACCACAGGCACTTTATTTAGCTATTATAAATAGCGATTATAAATAATACTGAGATAAACATGGTTTTGTGCATAAGTATTTTCCGACCTCTCTGATTATTTCCTTAGGATAAATTCATAAAGATGCAATCAATGGGTCAAAGACCAAGGCTGTTGAAATATAAATTGTCCTCCAGGAAGATTGTACCAATTTGGACTGTACAGCAGAACCTCAGGGTGTGATTGTGCTGATTTCCTAACATTCTGGCTAATTAATCCAAGCCCCGCCCCCATCCCCACCCACCAAGAGTCAAGTTCTGTCACCTACATGCCTTTGTTTCTTTTGTATACTCGGCCTGGCTAATGTTACTCCCCTTCCAATGCTTATGAGCTTGTCTTGAAAACATTTCCTCACCAATCTCTGCCAGCTCCTCTTCTATGTTTCTATCATACTTCTGGCATCCCACCAAATATAATACATTGCAATGATTTGTTCATTTGTCTGTCCCTTAAACTAGGCAGTGAATTATTTGAGGAAAAGGACTATATATTTATTTAATTTTTATTTTATATTGGAACACAGTTGATTAATAATGTTGCATTAGCTTCAGGAATACAGCAAAATGATTCAGTTATACATATACACATATCTGTTCCTTTTCAAATATTTTCCCATTTAGGTTATTAAAGAAGATTGAGCAGCGTTTCCTGTGCTATACAGTAGGTCCTTGTTGGTTCTCTGCTTTAAAATATAGCAGTCTGTACATGTCAATCAAAAGGACTATTAATAAATAGTGATTTTTAATATTAATATTCAACCCTGTAACCTCACCATTTAGCACCATCTGGAATACAGAACGTACTCAGACTGTTTCAAATTGAAGAAACCTGGAAGCCAACTATCCTCGTGGTGCGAGCTAAGCACGATCCATCAATTCCCACAGCTCTGTCGCTCCATTCAGCCTGGTCCAAGTAGTGTGAGTCACTTAGGGCTGGCCCAGCTCTGGAGCAGAGTGTTTCTCTCCAGAGTACCACAGGGCTTGGCTGGATATGGGAGGTGGCCAGCCCCTTCTTTAGGTGTTGCTGCTAGCCTGTCTTTGGGGTGCTAAAAGCATCAAGAGATCATCAGATCAGGGAGATGGGCACCTGGGGTTGACAGAGCTCTAGACCAGATGTCACTCCACCCTCTTTCCTCCAGGATCTGTTCACATCCATCAGTAGGATTGGCTCATGTTTTGTTACTCAGAAAAGAGGGGGAAATTTGAATGTTAGAAGACTGGGAAGTAGATGAGGAAGGCCTGAGTGGGTGCTAAGAAACTAGGAGCAGAAAACCATCGCCCCCGATTTGGCCAATAAACTTTATTAGAGTCTCTGTGAAAAAATGGAAGGACCAGAAAAAGACAGAACTGTTTTTGTTGGTGTGAGTGTTTGTTATTTGATGAAAGTACTGGGGAGACATCAGGGCATGAGTGAAAGCCAGAAGCTGATGGAAACCCTGCACCCCGGAGCTCAAGCTGAGTGGCCTTGGGGCCAAGTGGTGGAAAGAGGCAGAGAAGTGCCTTCCCTTCATTGGTTCCAAGCTGTTGGCTAGCGTGCTTGGTGGAGCTGGAGGTGTGATGGGAGGGACCAATGTGCCCAGGGTCAGATTTTCAGCTGGTGTGGTCAGGAGATTGAGCAAATAAGTAAATACAGTGAGAACAATGAGAGCCAGGTTTTTCACTGTCAGATAAGGGAGTTAGGATTAGGGAAATGGGAATACTAATCACTTTATAGCGCTGGACTGGACTGAACTGGCCTGTAATAGAAAGACGTAGGCAGGTAGGTAGATAGATGGATTAAACAGGTATAGGTATATATGTGTGCATCCATACATTGATTGATACATTCAGAGACTCTAGAAGCAACAACACTCTAAAGGCTGCTCTCGCTTTCTTAATGCCATTTTCCATTAAAAGGAACCTGGGCTTCTTGAAGAAATGGCTCTCTCCAGGACTGGGGCAAGAAAAATACATAACGAAACTAACACCTTTTGTGCTAGAAATTAAGGAAACGCTGAAGAGTGATGAAGGAGACATCAGAAGGGCACATGAATAAGGACAATTTGAATATAAAAATAATAATTGTAACATATTGTAACCCCTTGAGTAAAATGGAAAGCCATGAGTACATGCTGATACAAATGAATCAGTAAATGGCGGAGAAGGGAAAGCTCCACCCTACAATAGATTGCCAATTCATAAATCTAGAAGGGATGATGGAATTAGAAAATCTCCATCTGACATCGCCTGGTTCAACCTCTGTGGTAAACAGAAACAGCCGATAGATGAGTTGTTCTCCCTCTCTGCTTTGGCGAGATTCATCTTTCTCTTCACTACATGCACCTTATTTATCATTCTGGATATTTTTTGGTAAGTCCCATCTATTTTCCCACCATCTACCGTTATTTTTCAGTCCCTGGATTTGATCTCTTCGCATTTTGGTTAAATGGGACCTGTCGCTTGAGGCTCTTCTACCCTTTTCCACCATGGCCATCATTTCCATCATGGGTCTGGCCTGTCGTACCTTCCCTCACCCCCAACTGCAACCCAAATCTGGAGCTCTCAGGCAGGGGCAAAACCAGATTAACTTCTGCTCCATGATATAAGGACAATGGACTGAGTTTTCCCTTCTCTTTCTTCCAACAGCTCATCCTACTTTGCCCACTCAATCTGAGATGTGTTTCTTGCCACATTACTATGGTATTGGCGACTGCTGAGGATTCTCCCAGTCCTTTCCTAGTTGAAATAATACAAGTGTTATCAAATACTCTATCCTTTCCATAGAATGTATTCTGCACCTACTAGAAGGGTGAAGACTGGATATGGAAGGGAAGACATGATCCTGCACACTTTGTTTCCCTCCCTTTTTTTTCTTACACCTTATTGATTCCTCTCTCTCTCCTTCAGCACAGGAATTATTATTGTTTTGATTATAAGATAGATGAAGAAGCAGTGGGCAAGCAGCTGCCAAATCTGGATGGTAGTCTAATTCTGCCAGCACAAATTATATGATCTGACATGAGCAACTTAATCATTTGAGCCTTAGTTTCTTCACTGAAAAGATGAGGGTTTAATCGAATAACTTCTTAGAGCCTTTTAATTCCTGAGTCCATGAGTCTATGATTTGAGCTTTAAATATTGGAATGCTCTTGGACATGGTCCCCAAAATTCTTTTCTCTAGGGCTTCCCTGGTGGCGCAGTGGTTGAGAGTCCGCCTGCCGATGCAGGGGACACGGGTTCGCGTCCCGGTCCGGGAGGATCCCACATGCCGCGGAGCGGCTGGGCCCGTGAGCCATGGCCGCTGAGCCTGCGCGTCCGGAGCCTGTGCTCCGCAACGGGAGAGGCCACAGCAGTGAGAGGCCC
>NW_006780574.1:2527768-2532052 GCF_000442215.2 Lipotes vexillifer
AACGGGAGAGGCCACAACAGTGAGAGGCCCGCGTACCGCAAAAAAAAAAAAAATTCTTTTCTCTACTGACACTTGGTGATATCAAGAAGTCTCTTGGTTTCATATACCAACACCCTGACAACTCCAAACATCGTATCTCCAGCCCCAATCTCTCCTTTCCTCCCACCATGAGCTTCCCATCTCCAGTTGCCCACCTGCTATCTTGGCTGGCTGTTCAATAGGCATTACAGACGTAACGTCTAGAAGGGAATTCTTCATTTATGTCTGCTTCTCCTCCTCCAGCCTTCCTCATCTCAGTGAATGGCACGAACTGTTACCTAGATTCTCAGACAAAAAAATTTAGCAAACTTCATTGATTCCTCTGTTTCTTTTACTCTCCACATCCAATTTAACAACTCCTGTTTGCTTTTCCATCAAAAATACATTCAGTCAGACCAACTTGCAGCACTTTACCACAACCATAACCTTCTCCCAGCTATGACTATCACTCCCAATAGACTTTCTTGTCCCTTACTTTGTAGTCTCTAGAGAGCTTTCAATTTCTTTTTTAATATTGAAATCCAAGCATATCACTCCCTTGTTTGAAATCTTCCAGTGGCATCCCAATATACTCAGGAAAATAATACATAGTCCTGACTATGACCCAAAGGTCTTCCAGTGGCATCCCAATATACCCAAAGTGCTACCCTAGCACTTGCCCACCTTTAATCCTTCAGCAACAGTCATTCTGGCTTTTGTATATTCTTCATATATGGTGGGAAGAGATTAGCTAGCTGTTTCCCAAACCTGGATCTCTTCCTCCTGGATACAGAGATATGTTACCTTTCTCAGCCTCCCATGCCATTAGCAGTGGCATATAACTAAGTTCTGACCAGTGGAATAAGAAGAGGTAAGCGACACATACCATTTCCAGACCTAGCTTGTAAAAACCTCCCACATAATCTATTTCCCTCATCTGCCAATGGCATGCAGACAATCTGGCAGAGGACTCAGGCCCCTAGAGGGTAGTAAAGCCACCAAAGGGAAGGATCCTGGATTCCTGAAGCAATTCATGAAAGCACATCCCCTAAAACCATACTAGCCTCTGCTATGAGGAAGAACTAAGCCTATTTTATATTAAACCACTGAGTGTCCATAGTGGGAGTGAATGGTATTTATTAAAGCATAATGCTTTCCTAACTAAATCATGTACCAAAGTTCTTCCTATGTCACTTACTTCCTTTGTTTGAAACCTTTCTGTATTCATACGGCCTACTCATTAGACCTTACTTAAATGTCATCTACTCCAAAAGGCCTTCCTCCTCTGATTACTCCTCTAAAATAATCTAGCCCCTCTCCATCACTGTCTATCATCCCCTTGCCTTACACTATTTTCCTTCAAAGTATATATCATCAGCTAATGTGGGTATATATTTAATTATTATTTGTTTATTGTCTTCTCACACAAAAATATAAGCTCCATTAGGACAGTGCCAGCAGTTTCTTTCTTTTTTTCATTTTTGTATATTTTGTGCTAGATCAGCGCCTAGTACGTAGTAGGAGCTCTATCAATACTTGAATGAATGAATGAATTTTCTCTGCTCTGTAGCAGCATGGTCCTGTTTCTGCTGCTGTCACCACAAATCCAGTTTCTTCTCACACACCTCATTTTCAGAAACACAGCAGCACCCATCTTGTCACTCTCCCATCCAGTTAAGCTTTCGTTTTCCTTATCTAAACAGCTCCAAATGAGGCAGCACGCCTCCTGAAGGGTGATATGCTGTCACGGCTTCAAAAGCTGAGAGAAGTGAAAGAACAAAGGCAAACTCCAACAAGGAGAATCTGAACCAGTCTTGGAGGCTGACAGTAAGGGCTAAGAACACAGCATCTCCATGGACCTGGACCGAGACTGGTCCACCACAAGTGGGTGCCTCCCAGCCCCTGCTTTCATGCAGAAACTTTCAGGCTGCTGGAACTTCCAGTCTTCCTCTCCTCTCTTGCTCCTTGGTAGGCTTTGGACCAGGACACTTTTGGAAAGAACGTTGGTATGCTTAGGAGTCAGACAGCCTCAGGTTCAAAGCCAGGATCTAATCCTATCAGGTTCACCATTCAAGGTGGGGTCACATTCATTAATTCAACAGTACTTACTGAGTGCTTTCTCTGTGCCACTCTATACTAAATGATGGAAAAACAGCCATAAGATAGATGTATATAAAGAATCTTGGGCAAGATACTTAGCCTCTCTGAGGCTCAGTTTCTCTGGCTACAAAACGGGCAAGAAACCAGTTTCATTTCATCTTTAAGAACTAAATATGACAGCATGTGAAAGGAATTGATACATGTTATTTCTTCATTTTCATTAATTGATGGCCTCAAATATTTTTTTTAAATTTAACTTAATGGATGATCTTTTCTATAAGCATAAACAAAATAATAAATACATGCTTTCCTACAAGTTCAATAAATTTAAAAAAAGATAGGTGTACAGAATGTTACTTCAAGGAGTTTATAATCTAGTAGGAAAGATAGGCATAATTTCACAATTCCTTGGTTAACAACTGTGACAAACTCCCTGACAGAGAAGCCACTTGTTGTATGATGTTTTACATCAATCTATAGTCTGTGGGATCAGTATACATTTTCAAACTGTAACTGGACTGACTGAAATTTAAAAGATGAGAAATTAACTAATCACAGCTGGGCAATAAGGCAGAAGGAGGATGGGAGCGCACCAGCGGAGCTGGGACGGCATCTGGAGTATGGTCAACATGGCACAAGCCCGAGTGTCCAGTACCCAGTGAGCAGAGTGGAAACTGATGAAGTGAGGCAAGGGCAAGATGGTACCCAGCCCTGAGAGCCAAGGTTGGGACCTCGGTGTTATACTAAGAACAATGGGAAATCATTGCAATATTTAAGCAAGGGAGGGAGGCCAGGGCATAATCAGTTCTGCATTTTGTAATGATTACTCAGGTTTCTGAGAAGAGAATTGTCAGAGGAACAAGCATAGAAAAAGGGAGTCAACTAGGTAGTAAGCTATCGCAAGTTCCAAGTGAAAAATAATGATTCCTTGGACAAGAGTGTTAACAATGAAGATGGAGAGAAGCAGATGGACTTGAGAGATATTTAGAAGGTAAAATCAATAAGACGTTGTGATGGATTGGATCTAGGCAACGAAGGAGTGGGGCGCACGCCGCAAGACTCCTAGGTTTCTAATTTGAGCAGCTGGGAAGATGCTGCTGCCATTCACTGAGATAGGACTCACTGGAAGAAAGGCAGGCAGAGGAGGAAGATCATAATTGTGATTTTGGACACTGTGAATTTGCAGTGACAAAGTCTGAGCCCATGTGTGCATCGGTGAGGACGTTACTATCCTAAAGAATGATTATGAAACCTGGCTCAGGACCCAGCAGACGAAACACTCAGCTTTCTTTTCTTACACCCAGCCTTCCTTCATTAATTCATTCAACATGTGCCAAGCACTCTTCTAGATGCATGGGTGAACCCACAAGGTCCCTGCTCTCGTGGAGTTTACTTTCTAAAATCATACACGGGTGAACCCACAAAGTCCCTGCTCTCGTGGAGTTTACTTTCTAAAATCATACACGGGTGAACCCACAAAGTCCCTGCTCTCGTGGAGTTTACTTTCTAAAATCATACACGGGTGAACCCACAAAGTCCCTGCTCTCGTGGAGTTTACTTTCTAAAAGCGCAGACAGATGATAAAACACACAGACTGTATTCTAGCTAAACAGCAGGAAGATGAATAGAGTAGTGAAGAGGAGAGATGGGGCTCTGTTTCATGTAGAATGGCCAAGGAAGTCTCTCTGGGGCAGTGACATTTAAGCACAGCCCTGAGTGGAGTGAGAAGGTTGGCCATAAAGATGGTGATGGGGAAGTGGGTGCAGGCAGAGGGGACCAAAAATCGTAAAGACCCTGAGGTGCATTCGATTGGCTTGTTCTAGGAGTGGCACAAAGACCTATGTGGCTGGAACCCAGTGGGCATGGTAGGAATTGATACTAAAGGTGTGGCCAGAGCTAAACCACATGAGAGGAGGAGTTGGCTTTTACTCTGTCAAAGTGAGATGGAAGACACTGGAGGATTGTGAGTTGGAGAGTGACAAGAGGTATGTCCTAGAGTGCAGAATGTTTCAGCCTATGTCAGGAGGCAGAAGCCTTCAACAGAACCAGAATCTCTCCAATGCTCTCTTCTAGTTCTACTTCAATTCAGTGAATGAATATAGAACAGCTGTAGAATTCAATTAAGTTTTTTCAAATGACATTTACGGAGCATTTACTACGACGCTC
>NW_006780574.1:2532062-2539828 GCF_000442215.2 Lipotes vexillifer
CAGGCCCTTTCACGGGTGATAAGTGGTTCAAGAGCAGCCTCCTTTCATGATACCTTTGCTGAAGATGGTGTTCATGACACTAGGAAGTGGATGGATTTTATTACCCTTATTTTACAGATGATGAAACTGAGGTTCAGAGAAGTTAAGTATCTTACATAAAGTCACACAGCCGATAAATGGTAGAGTCAGGATTCACCACATGGAGTTGGGCTTCCCAACTCCAAGTCCACACGGCCTCCATGGCTCCATGACAGGCTGTCCATGACCTGATTCTACCCCTGAGTGTGTTGTGTATTGAAAAGAATGGATCTGAAAACAGGCAGATGACCAGTGCCCGAGTATGTTCACATTTTAAAACAAAGTGCATCACTAACAATGAATGAAGAGGAATATTTTCAAGCAAAGAAGGGGAAAGAACCCTCCAAGCAGAAAGAACAGGAAAGTGTACATACTGTTTAAGGACCATCATACTGGTTCCTCATCCTAACTTCACTTCAGAATCACATCAGATGTGTGTGTGTCTGTGTGTGCACATGTGTCCACACATATACATATGTACTGTGGCTCTATTTAAGACCAATTAAGTTACTATGTTTTAAATGACCCCAGGTCTATTCTGCTATGAAGTCAGGATTGAAAAATACTGAATTATATATTGGTTGTCAAACTTTATGGCCCACATCTCTGGCCTCCTCCTTCTTTATTGGGACACCTATGGGTCGGGGCTGGTGAACGCGTACATTAAGTAGTAACCAGGTGATCCCAATGCAAGAAGCATCTTAATCACAGCTCAGTAAATGGTAACAATGGTCAGATTTGCCAGAGGGAGCCATTTCGCCTGCAGGCAGGAAAAGTGTACAAGGTAGCACAGGTGTTTAGAAGAAGAGGCTGCCAAAAGTCAGCTGGAGTGGAAAAAGCCATGACTCAGCAAAGCTCAGTAGGATCTTCAAGGGCCTTCTGACTTCTAATCTGCCCAGTCAAAAAAAAAAAAAAAAAAAAAAGGAATATCCAATACTACAAGCGGAAGTACAGACTTCACAGAATTTCAAACACTTTCAGAAAAGAAAAGTACTGCCTCTTTTCAGCATTTCCATTTTCCAAGTGGTTTCTAAGTGCTTTTAATATTGAGGGGAATAACTCGGACTTTTTTTTTTTTTTACAGTGCACAGCTAATTACCAGACATACCCATCCTGCAAGGATTTAATGCCTACATAAAACATGGGGCCATAATGAAGATAATTGAAAGTATGACTTTCATCAATATTTAATTAACATTTGGTGCTAACTCATTATTTCGGTACAATTAATTTGACATCTTGCTATATGTCCTGAACAGATTTCAATCCAGAGGGCTGTTTTATTGGCAAGACATGTGTAACACTACACGTGCCCCTATCCAGAGGAAACAATATGAAATATGAGGGAGATGACTGACAGTTTAATCTAGTTCTGAACAGCAGAGCCTAATATATTAAAACCAAATAAGCATGTTTACATAGCAAGGCAAATCCAGAGCTAATGAAAATCCTGGCCCTGCTCAAGAGTCAGGGACAGATCCCCACTGTCTAGCACCACTCTCGGGGTATCGGCTGTTGCACTGGTGTGGGGAAACATTCAGAGCTGGGCACCTGCAAGCAGGAAGTTTAACAACTCACGCACCTGTTCAGTCAAAGAAGCTCGATGTATTATCCTGCTAGAGGCAAGGGATTCTGCAGCAGGAGAAGAGCAAAGAACTCAAAGCCAGGATCCTGAGACCTGGGTTTCTAGCAGGTCCCATGATTTAGCCACATGTTAGCCTTTAAGCAAGTCATTGCCCAGCCAGCCCTATGGCTCAGTTTATATATGTGTGGAAATGGTAAATATGCCCCATTAAACCTGCATCTCTTCAACTATCGGTGGTAAAGGACCAGTTTTGTGTCTTACATTTTGTTTTGTTTTTGTAATTTTCTATTGGCTGTGAATTGATGATCCTTTAAAATACAAGAAAAAAAACCCCACAAAACAACAAAAATACAAAAACAGTAACACTATTCTGGGCACTGATGAGATGAACGAGCAAATAAAACACAAACAAGTTTCCTGAGTCCATAAACCTTATATTCCAGTGCGAAGAAAATACTAGTAAATAAGTAAACCAATAAAGAAAATGGTAATTTGGGATATTGACAGGAGACATGGGGAAAAGAAACCAGGTAACAGGTCAGAGAGAGATAGGGAATGATGGGCTGCTTTTAACTGGGTGGTCCCTGAAGGGAGATCTCTGAGACAAGGGTCTGAAGCCCAAGATCTGATGGGAGGAAGAGCCTGGAGGGCCTAGGTCTTGGGGAGGAGCGTTCCAGGCATCTTTACACGCCAGGCACTAGGATAGATACCAGAGTTGCAAAGATTGATGTGATACAGCCCCTGCCTCTGAAAGGTCATTTTCTAATTAATACTCATAAATAATTGGAACATTTTAATGTAAGAAAATCTGGGTATTTTATTGCTTTTTTTTTTTTTTTTTTGTGGTATGTGGGCCTCTCACTGTTGTGGCCTCTCCCGTTTGCGGAGCACAGGCTCCGGACGCGCAGGCCCAGCGGCCATGGCTCACAGGCCCAGCCGCTCCGCAGCATGTGGGATCCTCCCGGACCGGGGCACGAACCCGCATCCCCTGCATTGGCAGGCGGACTCCCAACCACTGTGCCACCAGGGAAGCCCCCTCTATTGCCCTTTTGATGTGACTACTTGTTAAAAAAAATTATTAACAGATAATACCTTTATTGAGTACCTACTGCGTGCCAGGGTTTCTTCCAAGCAATTTTCATATGCTCATAGAAATACTCTAAAGCAGGTTTGATGATGATTATTACTATATTATTGTTAGTGAACAATAAGTAAAAAGGCACAGAGTAGGTAATTTCCAAAAATCACAGTTAGCAAGTGAGAGAAGCAGAAATGAAATCCCAGTAGTCTAAGGCCAGACCCAGCACTCCTGACCTTTTGTAGTATACTGAAGTTACTTCTTATCCTGTTACTGTGTCAGTAAATATATCCTTCCTACATGGAGTTCAGAAGGTTTATATGTTTTTTAAAAAGAAGGTTACCTTTTCATTTTGGAGCAATAAGTACTTTTTCTATGCCAATATTCAATTTAACAATTTGCAAAATGGAAAGCCATAGATTCCTCATTAAAATAATTTATAACTTGAAAAAAAGAATAGGTAAAATAAAATTAAAATATATGCAAAGTAAAGCCTCAATATTTTATTATTAGATTCGATAGATGTAAAATTACTTTTTTCAAATACCATATGATACCACTTATATGTGAAATCTAAAGATGACACTACTTGGAAGCCACACCATTTTTTTTTCTTTTTCTTTCTTTCTTTTTTTTTTTGGCCATGCCATGCAGCATATGAGATCTTAGTTCCCCGACCAGGGATTGAACCAGTGCCCCCTGCATTGAGAGCATGAAGTTTTAACCACTGGCCTGCCAGGGAAGTCCCTTTATATGTGGAATCTAACATATGATACAAATAAACTTATTTACAGAAGAGAAACAGACTCACAGACATAGAAAACAAATTTATGGTCACCAAAGGGGAAAGGAGGGGGGGAGGGATAAATTAGGAGTTTGGGATTAGCAGATACAAACTACTATATATAAAATAGATAAACAACAAGGTCCTACTGTGTAGCACAAGGAACTATATTCAATATCTCATAATAAACCATAATGGAAAAGAATATGAAAAGGACAAAAAAAAATTAATCTTTCAAATTGCTGTACTCCTGGGCTTCCCTGGTGGCGCAGTGGTTAAGAATCCGCCTCCCAATGCAGGGGACATGGGTTCAATCCCTGGTCCGGGAAGGTCCCACATGCCACGGAGCAACTAAGCCCGTGCGCCACAACCACTGAGCCTGCGCCCTAGAGCCCGTGAGCCACAACTACTGAGCCCACGCACCACAACTACTGAAGCCGGCACGCCTAGAGCCCCGTGCTCCGCAACAAGAGAAGCCACCACAGTGAAAAGCCCGCGCACTGCAACGAAGAGTAGCCCCTGCTCGCCACAACTAGAGAAAGCCCAGGTGCAGCAACGAAGACCCAATGCAGCCAAAAATTAAAAAAAAAAAAAAAAAATTGCTGTACTCTTATTCTCAATTTTTGTACTTATCTTATATGGATCATCAAACATTCACAAACCACACTTGAGGGCCACTGCTTTAGACTTCTCTCAGGGTTGTGAGAACCAGTGAATGAAATGGATTTTAAATAATTTGAAGACAGACTGAACAGCAAGCTACTTCTGAGGTAAGAAGGCAGCAGTGGCATTTGGATATAGGGAGGAGATGTACTTTTCTTATGATCGAAGTGGGAAACAACATTGATCCCCAATTTCTTTTTCTGTTTTTGGCCATGCCCTGTGGCATACGGGATCCTAGTTCCCCGACCAGGTATCGAACCCATGCCCCCTGCAGTGGAAGGGTGGTGTCCCAACCACTGGACTTCCAGGGAAGTCCCTGATCCCCAATTTTGAGTCAGTCTCCTCTCTGAGATTTCCTGGGGCTCATATTCAAGAATAGCACAATTAATTTATGTTTAGTTCTGCTATAAACAGAAAATTTATGAACTAAATGAACTAATTGGTATGCCAATAGTATGTATGATATATCAAAACTTGAAAAGCAGAGAGAAATCTGTTTTACGAAGCGGCGCATCACTGTGAACATCTCTGAGCCTCTCTGTAGAACACGAGTCCCCTCTCCCCACCCCAGGTAAGGAAGCTCCAGTATTTACCTCTAGGCCCCATTGTCATTGGCTCCTGAGATCTCTAACTCCCTGGCACTTCTCTGTCTCTTGCTCAGGCCAAGAGAAAGATGTTAAGCAGAGAATTGTAGGTGCTTGCAGTAGAGTGCTGATCAACCACCTGCACTGGAAAGGTGAGTGCTGGGGGCACATGGTAAGGGTACCTACAGCATCTGCTACAACCTTGAAGGATGAGCACATCTACCAAAGGCACGTAAAACAAAGTCACTGTCTTTACAGAGCAAAGCGGGAAGCTGGTATTGTACAGTGGACAGTTCGTGGAATTTGGATTTGAAAGGAGCATACTTGAATGTTATCTTACTGGTTATGTATATCAGACAAATCTCTTAATGTCTTTGCTTCATCCATATGTTTCCTCATCTGTGGAATGACTAGAATAATAGTAAAACTGACTTCAGAGCAATGCAAGTGAGGTCTATACTGATGGGAAATGCCTTTAAACAATCCATTTTCATTTTTTCTATTAGATGGTTTTAGAAAATAAGATTTCATGTTGTAAGGTATTCAGATTTTACTTGGAAAGCTTGTTAAAAATACAGCATCCTGGAATCCATATTTAGAGTTTCTGATTCAAGGTGCTTAGAGTGTAACCCAAGATTCTGCATTGTTTAAAAGTTCCTCTGTGACTCTAAAGCGGGTGGTCTGTGGGCCATGCTTTGAAAAATGCTGCAACAGCATAGAAGACACAGAGGGAAGAGGACAACTGGATGTGACTGAAAGATAAGGCTGAGTAAGGAGGTGACGGTCACGTGGGAAACTAAGGGGAACTTGGATTTACTCTGTGGGCAGAGAGGCAACAAGTCAAAGGCTTTAAAATAGGGGAGTGATGTGATTGGTACCATACTGTAGAGAAATGCATCTGACTGCAGCACTAAGGATAGATTGGGGGGAGGGGGAGGAAGCGAGGACTGAGAAAACTTCCAGGAGGGAGGCTACTGGAATAAACTGGAAGAGAGGAGCTGAGATCTGGCATTGGGGCAACGAATGTGAGAAGAGAGAAGAGAAGACATGGGGAATGGGGACTCAGATGCTAATAATAGATTTTAAGAGAATGAAACAGAACACAAAAATGTGTACACATACCGTATGCTCCTATTTTGTTTATAAATTTGTGTGTATATATGTATAAACATACACACACACACACACCATTTACATAGAGAAAAGGAAATGCAACCAAACGTTGAGTGGTTATTTATCTCTGAAAGATAGGATATAATGGTGAGCTTAAGGATCTTTCAAATATATATTTTTTTCCAAAATGCTCTATAATAAGCATGGATTACTTTTATGATTATATAAAAAAAGAATGTGGGAATTCCCTGGGGGTCCAGTGGTCAGGACTCCGTGCTCTCACTGCCAAGGGCCTGGGTTCAATCCCTGGTCTGTGAACTAAGATCCCGCAAGCCATGCGGCATGGCCAAAAAAAACAAGAAAGAGGGAAAAACTTTGTTATAATTCAGGAGTTCACAAGGATGAATGAGAAACAGCCAGAGGAATATCTACATAAAGAACAAGCCAGGCTTCCTGAGGATTTGGAAGCAGATTCCGGAGAACCCTTTGGCACTATTAGTTAACTATGATATGACAATTTAGGTGAGACAGGCTTTTTCCAGCTACTACTGTCATCTCATATGCCTTTAAAATACAATTAAATAAAAGTTACTACAGGTTGATTGATGGCTAGAGTCCTGCTTGCTTGCAAAATGGGTAGAACTTGAACTATATATTTATTGCACATTCGAGGGGTGAAATGCTTTTCTATTTCTTTAATGATTTTTAACTTTAGAGTCAGATATTCCCAAGGGAGGAAAAAATCCATAGTTTTCAGAACTGATGGGAAAATATGTAAGCCTTAATAAAAATCATGCCAAGTACCATGGTGTGGTAATATATCTAAGAAAAATCCAATATATGGAATAGTTCTCCTTAGATTAGCATGTTTTACTTTTGGTTGAATGAAACTTGATCATTGATTGGAGGTGAAAAGAGTAACTATAATCCATAGCCACATAATTTGGGGTAACACAGCATGGAGCTTTCAGGATTGGCACTTTTCCTTCCTTGAATGAGCTTCTGATGAAAGTCTCATGTCATAGTGTCATCTTACGAAAGAGGTCCAAAGCTTCCCTGGGCTGCCTAAAGCAGCCAGCTCCCCTGAAAAATCCTCACAGTGCTATTCCATTGACACCCAACAAGGGAACAGGAGACCTCCTAAATAGTGGAAGGGCTAGTTACCTCACAACGTTAAATAACAAAGGATGCAAAGAGGGGTTTTCACCGTAAGCTAGGTTGAGCGGGGGAATCACCATGATGGAGGAAGCAGGGGTCAGAATGAGAGCGAGGTCAGGCTCTGCTATTGTTCCCAACAAAGCAAACGACCCCAGTCAAATTACTGAGAGAGAGAGAAGAGCCTGGTGCATATGTAGGCAAATCCTGTAAAATGGTAGAGTTTGTGTCCTAGAGAATATTAGGACATAGGTGGAAATGTAAAGAAATCAATAACAACAAAAAAGCACTTCTCAAGTCAACACTATGAAAACACTTGCTGTTTGCTGTCTACAGCCCAACAGGTCAAAATGTCTCTCTATAGTCCTGTCCAGGAAAAGCAATTCCTAAATTCAGTGATTCCTACTTCATTGACTGTGGACTTCTGGAGAGGAGCTAGGGGTTTTGCAAGGGACCCTTATACCTGTAGATATGCAAATCTTACAGAAGAAGATATAAGAATGTAGAACTACCTGTAAAGAGCATTGGTATTGCATCTCACCTGTATTTATATACCTACTACTACTTTTCAAGTGTATATCAATTTTACTGAGATTAATTCATAGTAACTTTAGATACTTGATATTTTCTCACAGCACATACCAAAAATAGGTCAACTGTGGTGTGAGGGACTGTGAAACTTCTGACACTCAAGGAGCACTTCCCTGCTCAAAAGAGCCAGGAATG
>NW_006780574.1:2539859-2574008 GCF_000442215.2 Lipotes vexillifer
GAATGCCTGCCTTAAATAGTTTACAGTTATCAGTATAAGACAGTAAAAGAGCTTCTGATAATAGCTTAGAGATGTGGTTCTCAGTCTTGGTTGCACATTCTAATTATGTGGGGAGCTCTTAAAAAACCCAATGCCTAGGTTACGCTCCAGACCAATTAAGTCAGGATCCGTGAGGTGAGGCCCCAGCATCATACTGTTTAAGCACGTGTTTTTCAATTTTAATTTCTCTGAAACTGAAAAGATGCACACGGTAAACGTTTATATGCAAAAACAAGGGTAGGCAATAAACGTCTCCTCCCACCTCTTAATAAAAGATCTATTATCTTTTCAGACACTACCACTATGACCAGCTTCTTGGCAATGAAGCAGAGCTATCCGGAGCATATAGAAGGATAAAAATTGATATTCTTATTGTTATATGAATTATTAACAATTATATTCACCACACATACGACAACCTCTGCTATATGGATGTATGTAGCATAAAGCTGTTAGCCCACAAGTCTACAAAGAAACAAGCTGCTAAGCTGAGCAGAATCAGTTGCTTCTAGGTTTTGTATAAATATTCCTTTGCTATATGTTTATTAATTTTGCCATCCGTTAGCTCTCAGTGACAGACCAGCAGTAGTAGACACCAAAATTTAAAAAGTACTTTGGGAGATAAACTTTAGTTTGAGAAAATTCTATCAATTATCTTAATTTTTATGCAAATGCCTGCCGCTGTTAGAATTCACCCTTGGAACTAGTTTGAGAGCCATTGCCTTGAAGGATTTGGAGATGTGCTTGAGTGAAGGAGGTAGAAATGGATAGAATAGAGAAAGGATGATTTGTCCCAGTTCTGTCCCCTTAAATGTCCAGACCCTAAAAGAAGACGACAAAAGTCAGGTCCCAGGAGTTTCTAAGATTAATTAGAATTTGCTCCAAATCCATGTCTTTATCTTTTCATTCCTCTGGCTATCTCTGGGCTTCCCCTTTAAACAACCCACAGCACTGTGTTCCCCCTTAAGGTCATGGACAATGTCTTGTGACCGATGCATCCCTGATGCCTGGCACAGTAGCTGGTCCTGGAAAGTAAGAGTCTCAGGAGCAGAGTAATGCCAGCTATTAGCAAAAGGGGCTTAAGCTGCTGTGAGAAGCAGGTGTGGAGGCTTGGGAATGAGGTAAAGGGAAATCTGCAGATGTCACCAAAGAAAATGCTGTCCCAGGAATTCTTCAAGGAAAGAATATGGAAATCAGAAAACCTGGATTCCAGTTCCAATGCTGGCACTATCTAATTGGTTGGACAATCGTTATGGCCCTTGAACTGTGTTCTCTGAAGCCTCGGTTTCCTTGGAGGCGTGGTGGGCATGGAGGCATTGTGAGAAGGCGGTCACGTGTATCAGCTGTGGCAATCTTGCCCCATTTCATTCAGAACAGTTCTGTTTTCATCTGGTTGGGAGTTTCCCATAACATCTTATTTGAATAAAAAGTTTTCTCGCTTTAAATTTGGTTAAAATCAGATCATTTCTGAGATTTCCTCTAGCTCAAACATTCTAAGATTCTATAATTTCTAGACATAGAGAACATGCAGTTAGTATTTCCGACTCCTGAATTTTAAAATTCATTTCTTCTTTGGCCTTGGAGTGAATCATTTTCTAGAAGTGCCGTCTGCCTCTAGAGGAATGTTCTCACGCTGGCACTCTAAGTGCATGTAGGCATAAACGCATTAATAGCTTTTCAGGATTTCCCAGGCAAATCAATCATTGTCTTTTCTGGTCAGATTTGTAAAACGGCACATGGGATCTACTAGGGGTATGAGTGGCCCACAAAGACTTATCTCTTCCACTGAAAATTTCCAGTGAAAATCAAAACGTAGAAAATATTTTTGCTTCCCCCCAACTTCCCAGCAAGCAGAGGAAAAAGCACCACTTCACTTCATTTAAAGATAACAAATGAGAGAGATGCTATCCTAATAGGAATCAGAGGACTAAAGGATTAATTATTTCCCCTGGAAGTGACTCCCCCCAAGTAAGAGGCGATCTTTCCCTCCAGCAGTTCTCCTGCATCACCGATAATAATACTGCCTTATGCAGAGAAACAGTAGCAGCTGCAGTTGTCACTCTAGATTTTTAAATTCTCAGATGCTAGGACTTGGTGAAAACTGAGATTCCTGAGTGGACTGAGAGGGGCACTGGACTAACATCTAGGACAACTGAGTTGTGGCCTTGGTTTGACCATGTGACTTACCTGAGTCTCAGAGATGGGAATAATGATCCTGGTTCTACAAACCTCAAGGGGTCTCTGCGAGATAAGATGCATGAAGGTTCATTATTGTAGGTTGTCTTAGTCAGCACTTGCTACTATAACAAAGTACATAGACTAGGTGGTGTCTTAAGCAACAGTCATTCCTCACAGTTCTGGAGGCTGGAAAGTCCAAGATCAAGATGCCAGCAGATTCAGTTATCAGCAAAGTCTCTCCTCCTGACTTAGAGAAGGCCACCTTCTTGTTATATTCTCACGTTAAAGGAGAGAGATTGTGTGTTCTGTTCTCTTCCTCTTCTTAAAAGGGCACTAATCCCATCACAGGGGCTTCACACTCATGGCCTCATCTGAATTAAATTACCTCCCAAAGGCCCCACCTCTAAATACCATCACTTTAGTGGTTAGGGCTTCAACATATGAACTGGGGCAGGGAGAGGGGTGCGGACAGTGGGACACAAACATTCAGTCCATACCAAAGGCCAAGCACTATAGAAATTAATAAACTATGTGTTGGAGAGTGTGGGATGATCTGATCAGCATCTATTCTAACCTCTTTCTAGGATGCCTTCCTATACTGTAGGGCCCAGAAATTAATGACATTCCTCAGATGATCTCGCAACTGGTAGTCTGGGTGTAATTTGAGTTTTGCCAATCACACGCACTTATGAGAGACTTGAGTACGGGATTGGATGTAGTGAAGAGCCCGGGTTTTGCTTGTGCCAACTGTTACAGGAGTGGCATGGTTTTGCAGCAGGCAGCTGGATAGGTAACCTCTGGATAGGAAGGCAGTTTAGTGATTGTGGTTGAAGCGGCTGCTCCTTTGTCAGCCCGGTTCTGGGGTATGGCCTCAGGGAGTTTTTCTTGGAAGCTCTGCCTATAGAATTAGTTCCCTCTGTCCTCCAGTGATTCTGTAAACGATTTAACAATCAGCTATAAATCCTGCCTTAAACTCACTAGAGTCAAAAGTTATTTCGATTTTTCCTAAGTCAGTTGCCAAGGAGAGATAGGACCTCAGAGAGAGGTGGAAACAGGTCTTCAGATTTTCAGATTGATGTTTAAGAGATGTTTAAAAATTATGTATGGATTAAACACAGAGTGTCTCAGGACAGACTGGTGGAATCAGATTGAGGATGTGAACTGTGGACATATTTTGAAGGTCCCTGGATGTCATACTAAGGACATTATGCCCTTAGTTTGTAGCTAATGGAAAGCAATAGATTCATGTGTGTGTTTCTGAATGGTCAGCCAGGATAAGCTAGGATTATATGTAATCCCAGAATCGTAGTGGTTTACAACAGGGGAGGCTTATTTCTTGTGCATACTTCCTACATGTCTGATACAGTTAGACTCCAGCTAGGACCCCCTAATAGAGCACCCTCTATCTGGAACATGGCAAGTCTCACAGCAAAGGAAACAGAAGTTAGAAAACCCCATATGATTTGTGACAAGTCATGATGCCAAATGAAATAAGCCAGACAGAGAAAGACAAAGGATGCATGATCTCACATTCATATGTGGAATCTAAAAAAGCCTAACTCAAAGGAACAGAGTAGAATGATTGTGGCCAGGAGCTGAAAAAAGGGGGAGATGTTGATTAAAGGGCACAAACTTTCAGTTATAAGATGAATAGGTTTTGGGGACCTAAAGTACAGAATGGTGACTCTAGTTAACAATACTGTGTCATATTCTCGAAGATTGCTAAGAGAATAAATTTTAATTGTTCTCACCGCACACCCACACAGAAAAGAAAAAATGAAAGAAAAGAAAAAGAAAAAAGGAAAACTGCATGCAGATCCTTCCAGCCTCCGCTTGGATATGTCACAGGACATCCCTGTCATCATTTCATTGACCAAAGCAGCTTATAAAGCCAAGCCTGACACCAGAGCAGGGAAGAATACCCCTGCCCCCAAGAGGAATGGGCAGAAACATTTTTGAGCAAGGTTACAACTTGCCACACTCTGGAATGCTTGCAGAAAAGGATTGAAGAGATGTTACTCTGTAATGACCTATATGGGAAAAGAATCTAAAAAAGACTGGGTATATGTATAACTGATTCACTTTGCTGTACAGCAGAAACTAACACAGCAGTGTAAATCAATTATACTCCAATAAAAATTAATTGAAAAAGAAAAGAGAACTGATAGTGTTGAAGCCCTGCTAACTTTGTTTAAAAGTCCTAAAAATAATTGCACCCAGTAAAACCTAAAATAAATATTCATACATTTTTATAATAAAAAAAAGATTGAAGAACTATCATAATAACAATGAATTCTTATTCATTCCCCAATACTGAACACTTGTTATCCACCATACCTTCTGCTGTGCTGGTGCCAGAACAGAGTGGGGTCCATAAGATGGACAAGGTTTGGCTTCAAGAAGTTTTTAGGTTAATATGTACTTATTATGTGCCATGCCCTGTTATAAATGCCTTTCCATGTATTATCTCATTCAATCCTCCTAATACTGGGTAGGCCAAAAAGTTCATTCGGTTAGTGAATACACTGTTCAATAAACTTCTTGGTGAAAATGAAAAGAGTCTTTACCTGAAGCCAAACGAACTTTTTGGCCAACCCAATATCATCCCTAGTTTTTAGATTATTAAACTGAGACTTAGGGAAGTAAAATACTTTCACCGAGTCCAGACAGAATATGGCAGACCAGATCTGCACCCTGGCAGAAGGCCATGTGCTTGCCCTTCGTGGTAAATCATCACTCAGCTGAAACTGTCCTAGGAAAGCATGATGGAAGTCTGTGGGCAGGAGAAGAGGCAAGGGCTTCGAGAGAGAGAAAACAAGAAGAAATACCTGGGCCTGACTGTGGAAGAGATACGAGCAGTCAGGGAGCCGGGTCTCAGATGCGTTGGGACACTTGACAGATGAGTGAATGTTTGACTCATCTTTAACTAACATAAGTGCGTCAGAAGAAGCTTGTTTGTGAGGGAAGATGGTGACCACGATGTGGGACATGTAGGTTTGAGATTCCTATGTGAGGCATCTAGATAAATTTTGGAAAAACTAGCTTGGAATTCAGGAAAAAAGTGAGGAATAGAAATATAAGGAAATTTGGTTGTATAGGATTTTCATTGATATCATGAAGCAGAAGAGATAGTATCCCAGGCATAGATTAGCTTAAAAAGGTTAAATAGCCAGTTCTAAACTGCTGCAGCCAGAAGAACATGTTCAATTGTACAAAGCAGAGAGTCACTCAGTGGCTTGTTTCTGTAGAAGGGGGAAGATATCTCAGATGAGGCTCAGTTTGGAAGTTACCCTCTTCCCGTCAAAATTCATTCAGTAACAGGCAGCCGGATTGGACATTTTGCAGAGTAGGTGTTACAGAGCGTAAGCCTTTTCACGCTTCATAATTGCATGGATCTTTACTGCAGCTAAGAGGAACAGAAATAAGTAGGGAGGTATAAAGAGTTGACATATACTCTGTACTTAGTGTCAGAATTAGAAAAACATCTGGAATATCGGCCCTGCTCTAAGTAAGTAAATATTTGGGTGCATTAAATTATGAAATATTGACCAGGGTGGACACCAAAAATAATCAGCAAACAGAGCTGTTCTGAGGGTTGGACGGGAAGGAAAGAGAGATTGCTTTGAGCCACCTTTGATGAAGGCGTTCCCCTTGCCCTCATTAGGGTGAATATGAGTAAAACCTGAAAGGACTGAGGCGTCTTTTTTTTAATGTTGGAAATCTGCCATGTTTTGGTTCTTTGCAATTTTTCTGCTCTGTTGGTCCAGAAAACCATCTTTTGTCCTTGTGGCCTATCTTCTCTTTGTTCTGGAAAGAACCCTTTTCTGTCATGTAAATGCAAGGTAAGTACCCAAATATTGCCCTTAGGGGAGCCTTGTATGTAGCAAATATAGATGCTTAAGACGAAATATTAAGTAAACTGCATAACAATGTAAAGTGGATGTTTTAGCAACGAGTATCCCTGAATTGTTAAATTCTTCACCCTAAAACAGGAAGAGATTGTCCTGTGCTTGAAAACTGCGGCTTGTTCTTGAGAGATGCACGTGAATTCTCACCTAAACAATTATTCATAAGAGCCTGATGCCGAAACTCAGCCTCTGTGCACCGGTGCCGAATCGAATCTCAGAGATAGAGTTGTGGGTGAAGTAAAAAAGAATAGCTTTATTGCTTTGCTAGGGAAAGAGGGACACATCGGGCTCATACTCTCATAAACTGTATGTTCCCCCCACCCCGGGGGGATTTAGTGAGGAGTTTTATAGCAATGGTTCAAGGGAGAGGTTGCTAAGGGTCAGGGTGTGCGCAGGGCCGCACTCCTTTAATCAGGCCTCAGGTGGTCTCTTGATGAGCTCCTGTGGTTCTCGAGGTTATCAAACTGTGACCTTCTCTCTGGAATGAAGAATGCTTCAACAAGTAGTTAACATCTTCCATTTGTTGGGGGTTTTAGTTTTGTAGAGGAGCTCAAAGATATTGTTATGTGTATCCCTTGAGGAGGAACCGGGACCCTGCCCCAAGGCTACACAATTGTTTCTTGGTGATCCTCCCTTGTCTCTGCATCCCCTCATTCCCTGATTAGCAAATATTTGGTCCTGCCCTTTGGAACTCAGGGAAGGTCATGGAGGCTGGAGCCTATTTCCTACAAACAAGAAAAGGGGGACACAGAATGGCTTTCATGCCTAGGAGCCCCACAAGGTCCTGCTCGTTTTCAAGATGAGCACAGAGGCCAGGCTATTTCATGAGATGAGCACAGACTTGCTTTCTGCCCTCGGTGCTGGAGGAAACTGGTGATGATGAGGGCTGCACTTGGCACCTTGCTCCTGGGATGGGACTGTGGGTCTCCACACGTTGGGCTGCATGTCTGAATGAACCAGACTGGAAAGGAATTGTTGGCCAGATTCCATCCCAAGAGTAAGCGCGTGATCCGCTTCATCTGACGGTCAAGTTTTCTTCCAAGAGGCTAATCCCAGGGCATGAACAAGGTAAGGGCAATCCTCTTCCTCTCCCTTGGATTGTGAATACTTTGAAAGCAGAAATGAGGATCTGTAGCCTAAATTCCAAGAAAAGTTGTCTGGAATCTATGGAAGCAAAGACTGGTCCTTCCAGATGCAGTTGTAAGTTTCAGTCTGTGTGGCACTGCTGCTGTCCCCCAGTTCACAGCCAAGTCTACTTAAAAGTCCCACCCAGGATGTCTCAGGTGTGCTGGGAGGGTTACCAAGGGCACTGCCGGTAATCTCCAAAGACCAGTGGGGATTTCAGCAGCCGTCTCCATCAGAGGAAGCTGTGACCAGCAGAGTAGCCGTCCCAAGAGGGCAGCAGCCACAGAGGCCCCTGGGAGGGGTTGTGCCTTCTTCAAACTCATGCAAAGGTCACATTAGCGTGGGCCAGCCCCAGCCCTGCCTCCTTTGGTGGGGAGAACCTCTACCCCAATCTTGTCCAAAGATGATCTCGGGGGTCCTTCTATTTCACACCAGGAAAGCAGTCAGCAAACAGTCTACAACTTACCCTCTCTAAGGATGCAAAAAGGACTCAGCTCAGATACTAAGTCTCCCTGATGGAGGAGGGGGTGGGGAGTCCAGCACAGCCCATCTTTTCTAACCCCAGTGATCTGTAAATCACTCCCTTCCTTTCAGAGTGAATGTCAACCGAACACCCCTACAAGGAGTATACCCGAAAATGCCATCTTTCTGAAAACACTTCAAATGGCAAAATAAAATTATAGACTCATGTCTCCTGATCTTCACATGACTCGAGATGTTTTTACTAGTTCTTCTTTCTCTTTTTATTCTAAATCGGTGCTTTTTTTTTTTTTTTCTTGGTTCTCAGACTTTGCATCCAATAATTTGGCACAAGGTATTTGGACTCTTTTGTTAAATCGTAAGTTTCAAGCCAAGCTATTCATAATGTATCATCAGACAAAGCATCCAGAACAGAAGCAGCTTGAATGGAACAATGATCTTCCAGGAAGCAAGATTGTATTTAAAGTGTGAGTTGTATTTGAGGCTTTCTACCCATTTCGGCCAATGTGCTTGCTCTTTACTTACAAGCACTTGCGTGCATCTCTCCACGTGCTTCTTTATTCTTTTTTTTTTCTCAGTTTTTTTGGCCGAACCGCATGTGGCCTGCAGGAATCTTATCCGACCAGGGATCGAACCCACACCTCGTGCAGTGGAAGCGAGGAGTGTTAACCACTGGACTACAAGGGAAGTCCCTCTCTGTGTGCTTTTTAACAGACTTAGGTCTGGAGAAGCAAGCAGGCAAGTATAACGGAAGAAACCTTGGTTAAAGATGAGAAAACTTAGACTATTTACACTTTGTTCCGGGGCCTTATTATTGTTTGACTTTGAACATGTCAATTAAAACTCCTACTTTCCATTTCCCCTTACGTAAAAGTAGTATTATTTAAAGATATAAAGATAATAATCTGAAAGAACTTTGAAATTATAAAGAGCTTTCCAATGAAAGGCCTTAATTCCTTCTTCACATGGTTTATTTACTATAATCCATGGGAATGCTTCCACTGGCAGGAATCTGGACTTCATTTAAACTGAACTTCCAAAGGATCCCAAAAGCAGTTGGCCTTTCTTTATACTATTTGGCATCAACATCAAAAAAATGTGCACACAATAAATATTTAACTTTCAAGTCATATTTTTCTTTTGATGTTTATCATCATTTCTGGGAGGAAACATTTAGACAATGTTTTATCCTGGGTTCCCAGGTGATAGAGCCGGAGGCAAAACATATGGACTAATATTTATCAGAGAATACGCTCCCCAGGGAGCAGGACTGGCGTCAAGGGCAGCAGAGTGGGCGGGGGGGGCGGTGGGGGAGAAGTCACCAAGCCACCAAGCCAGCCGCCACAGGCTCCATCTCAAGGGACACTTTTCTGAGAGGCCTTTTGGAGGACAGACACTCGAGGTGGTCCACTGTGTGCGAGAGAGAGGAAGAAACTGTTGCTTCTTCGCTTCCATATCTCCTTGGTCAAAAGTTTGCATCTCAGGTTGGCGTTAACTCCACCACCCTGGCAGTCGTGCCTGCCTGAGTGGTCCAAGCATCCTTAGCTCTGCCAGGAGGAAGCCCAGCCCAGGCAGTGCTGTCAGGCTGCACCTGTGTGAAGTCAGGCGACAGCAGCCTCTGGGGCCAAACTAGTGCCCCAAAGCCCCAGTGGAAGGCACAGCTTCGAGGATCTTAAAAGGTGCTTAAGAGGTGTCAGCTCAGAACATAATATTGAAGTATTTCAGGGATTATTTTACTTTGCAAAAATATCCATTTGTGTTTATTTTCTCTGTCACTTTTCTATAAGAATAAGAATATAAGAATAGAGTCAAAAGCAATCCATCAAAATGGCACACTTAGGAATTCTTAGCATCTGTAGATGCTGAACGCTAAAAAAACTAGTGTCGACTGAAAAATAGATGCACAACTTAAAAGGGAGAATTATGTTTTATTCGACAGACTCCCTGAGGAGCTAAGCCTGGGAGGCAGCCTCTCAGACAGCTCTGAGGGACTGCTCTGAAGCTGTGGGGGAGAAGCCAGTGTATACAGGAGTTTTTGCAACAAAAACCACGAGGTCAGAACATCAAAACGTTACTGTTAATTAAAGAAAACTAGACATCTCAGGTTAATGAATTTAGGGCTTTTCTGTATATGGGAAGATGCAAGAGTCTGGGTTCACTGAAGTCATCCCTTTGAGATGCATCTTAACTATCTAGGGCCAGTACCCTGCTTTTCTCCATCCTGAATCCCCGCAGGGTGTCCCACTGGGGGTGGCTGCAGTGGCTGGCTGATGGCTTCATGGCCCCAACATCCTTTGTTTACTGATATGGCAGGTGACATTCTTCATCCATACCATCCAGCCTTGACTTTTCCAGATTCTGTGCCCACGTTTGTGGACATTGGCCCTTCTGTCTTGTCATTCATTCATTCATTCAGCAAATATACTATTGAGCATCTACTCTGTGCCAGGCTGTCTTTTAGGCTCTGGAGATACAGTGATGAACACAGACAACTCCCTAGCTCTTGTGACACTATATTCTGATGGAGGAAGCTGTTAATAACCAGGTAGGCTAAAAAATAAATAAATAATTTCAGATGATGACGAGGGATACGAGAGAAATGTAACAGGGTGATGAAATAGTCTTGTAGGTTCTGTGACTCTAGATCTGGCTTAATTTTTTCATGGCTGGCCACTGGTTTTAAAGTCTTGCTATAACTACAAGAGTATATGGCCTGTGAACTCCTTCACGCATTGAGGGGAGCTTTTATCTTCACTTCTTCAGTGTCTTCCTAAGTGCCCGTTTTAAGCATGACTGTTAATAAGAGATACGTCTAAGTCCAACAAACAATGTCGTCTTGAGGATTGGTGAGATGATCATTTGAGGCATAAGAAGCCTTCTTTCATCACCCCCCTCCCCACATCACATGATGCCTGCAGGTTCTGCCCAGGAATGTTACCTAGGAGATGTTCTGTCGTAAAGATTCAACGGCTTCTAACGAAGAATTTGGCCTGTCCATTTTAACCAGAAGTTTGTTCTTGTACTATTAGATCTAGATGTATATTTGGAATAAAGACTGTCACAACCAATTCCAAATAAGCTCCATTTGTAAACTTTGTTGTTTTTCACCCCAGTGTATTCCTCACACTCTCAAAGGAAAGAGAAAGCAAAGCAATATAACCAAACAAGATTTTTAGAAGTCTGTCTGGTTTTGCTGTATCCACATATTATTGGTCAGAATAGGCTAGCTTATGCTGCAGTAACAAATAATCTCAAAATCTCAGTAGCTTAACGTACCAGAGGTTTCTTTCTTACTCACAAAACATCTGCTGTGGGTCCATATAACTCTTTAGAGCAAACTTTCCTTCGTGTATGACTCAGCAATCCAAGCCGTGCATCTCAACAGGAGTCCTACTCAAGCACCAGGCAGCTTTTCCATGCCTTGGCCTGGAGATGACACACATCATCCCCAACCACTGCCCATTAGCCAGAACCAATCATATAACTTTGTCTACCAGTGAGGATGCTGGGAAACGTAGGAGAGCAATGTGGGAATGTCTGCAGAACCCCACTGTCTCTCCCACACTGGTCACTATGGGTATCAAGGAAAGAACACACGAAGCAGGGGGTGTTCATGGGCCCTTTGCCTGCCTTACTCTCCTACCAGAGTCAACTTAGGTGGTCCTGTGAGGTTCTTACTCAATTTTACACAACACGTCAAATTAGTTGGGAAGGACACCTGGCAGAGTATCTCACCCAGATTCTGCCACCATGCCCCCCATCCATGGTTATGGTTATTATTTCTCCTTGAAGTCGTAATTTCCACAAGACAGCTCACCCAAAGTACAAATGTTCCCCCGAAACTGTTTAAAATACTTTCATGACAAGTTCTGGAAATAAGGCCAAAAACATGTGTGCCAACAACCCATTTCAATCATTTTGTGAGATGGTTATAAATGTAAGCACATAGATTTTTATTTTGTTTTACATTTTGCTCAGATTCAGAAGGGCCAGATACCATGATTTGATATTCACCTTGGGAAAGAGGAGCCTGGCATCTGGCAGATTCTGCTGTGATAGGAACAGGCTTTGCAAACTACTAAAGACCCTCCTTGGGGTCCTGCTCCTGTAGCTGAGGGAAGAGAATAGAAACTCTGTGTGTGTGTGTTTGACAGTGTGAACAATTAGCATCCCAGTCTTCTTTTCTTTTGTCAATTCTTCCAACAACATACCTCCAAATCAGGATGGTAAGCCCTAATCAGAAACTTCCGGAAAAGAAGCGGATTGGGATAAGGGAAGAGACGGAGGAGAGAAAGTGTGCCCATTCTCGAGCTAGTGCCTGCCAAAATGTTAACAGATCATTTTATTCTCTATTCTCAGGCTCTCTTGAATGTCTGTCATTCATTTCATCCCTAATATTAGGGACCAGTCTTGGTCCCCATGAAAAGCACTGAGGAATCAGTGACGGGAAAAATGAACCCCGCCCTTGCTCAAGGAGGTTCAGTCCAGTGTGGGCACCAAGCAGTGTACAGATCACTACAGAAACAAACCTATAACTTGCCAATTGTGGGTCTGTGCTTGTTTGTTCTCGAAGCTGTTTTCTGCTCTTCCCCTGATCTGCTGCATTTCCTCCACCCTCTGGCTTTCTGGTCAGTTCAGCCGACAGAAGGCGCTGGCAAGACTGGAGGGGGGGGGAGGGGAAAAGCCACGAGCTTCTGCTCCCTCACCACAGTGCCTCCCGGCAGCCCTGCCTGTGGCTCTAACTCAAACCATATGGCTTCTCCCCCAAGTTTCCAGTGCCTCCCAGGCCTCCCCAGCTCTTCAGCTCTGATAATATTCTTCTTCATCACCCGTCCAGACCCAAGGATGGCAGGGGCTTCCAACAGTCGTCTCCCCCCGTGTTTAGCATCTCTGGAACCATTCTTCATTAAGTTTCCTCCGCTATGGGTTTACTTCCTGTTTACTGTTATTACTTCCATAATAGTAAACACTGTGATGACGGCCCCCCAGAAAGGTATATTGTGACAAGAGAGAATATATAATGAGGACTCTGTCACTGTTGTCATGGACAGAGGAAGCTTTTTGGAGGAAGTGACATCTGAGCTGAGATTTGAGTGCTGAATCAGTGTTAAATAGGCAAAGGATGTGGGTAAGAGCGTTCCTAGGAGAGAGAGCAGCCTGGGCAAAGGCCTTGAGGCAAAGGAGCTGAGAGCCATCTAGAAATGGAAATAAGGGTAGTGATACCTGAGTATAGGGGGGCAGAGAGAGGGAGTGTCATAGGATGGGGCCGCAGCGTTAGGAGCAGACTGGATCACACAAGCCCTACAGACCATGCTGAGGACTTCATTTGACAATGGGAAGCAACAGAGGGCTTTAAGCAAAAGAAGATGATATGCATTTTTAAAGGGCCACTCTGTCTATAGTGCAAAGGGTATGAGAGAAGCAGGTGAGAGTGGATCTGAAGAGGCTGCCTAGGAGGTGCTGCAACAGCTCAGGCAAAAGGAGATGAGGATTAGAAATGGAGAAAAGTGGATGGACTCAAGAGATATTTAGGAGAGCAATCGACAGGACCAGGTGAATGATGAGTTAGGGAGAGGTGATGGAGAGAGGGACACCAAGGATGACTTCTGGCGTTTGGCTTACACAGGTGGGTGGATGGATGGTGTGCCGTTCACCAGGACAGGAAACACTGAGGAGGAATGGGTTGTGTGTGCACGTATGGGGTGAGGAAATGGATCATGTGTTTGGTTTCGCTCACATTGAATTTAAAGTGCCTTAGCGGTATCCAGAGGCATTTGTCTCTAGTAGGCAGCTGGAGAGATGGGGCTGGAGCAGCTCCATGGCAGGTTGGATTATTGTTCCTAATTCTTCACTCCTCTGGAATAGGATTTTACACCCACATCCTTTGCCACGTAACTTCGAAGTGACTCTCACAGTAGCCTTGGCCATGTAACTGTCTATGATCAGTATAATAATGGTGGACGAGATGTAAACAGAGACTTTAAATATGCTTTCATGTTTGGCTTTTGATCTTCCATGAGCCGTTTCAGGGAGCCCCTGGCCCTCCAGCCTAAGCCCCAGCGTGAAGCCATGTAGAGCTGACCTGAACACAACCTGAAGGCTGGGTCCAGCCTGACCCAGCTAAGGCACTGCCTTGCTTAGCTGACCTGAAGAACCGTAAGCATTGCTGTAAAACACTGAACTTTTGAAGTTGTTATGCATCAGAAACCGAAGAATGTTGTTCAAGGGCAAGGACCAGACAGTCCTCCCAGGGATCACAACCATTATGGAATCTGGGGGCACGTTCATTTCGGATAAAGCTGGACAAACTTTTCTTTGACTGTCCCTCTGTCTTCTGGCCCAGGTAGTTCACCTCATCTGAATATCTTTAACCCCTCCTTCAATTGCACTCCAACTAGGTTGATAATCATGTACTTGGGTTCCAAAACTGTGTCACTGGGTTTGCTCCCAAACCCTACATTCTCTATCCATCTTTTCTTTAAATATTTCTTTATTTTTATTTATTTGGCTGCGCCGGGTCTTAGTTGTAGCATGTGGGATCTAGTTTCCTGACCAGGGGTTGGACCCAGGCCCCCTATGTTGGGAGTGAAGAGTCTTAACCACTGAACCACAACGGAAGTCCCTCTCACTATCCATCTGTTGACATCTATGGTACATCTTGACTCGGTATGTCTTTGAGTGGCAATGGCTATGCCTTTCAAAAATTTGTTCTTTAAATAAGACCTTCAGTGCTTTGGGCCAGAGTCAATCAGAATATCCTGCTATGTGGATTTGACATCTTTGCCAAGGGAAGGCTTCGTCTATATCACAAGCGTGACAGACTACATCCATCAGTGTGGAAACCATTCAACTTTCTCCAAATGAAAGTGGAAGGACTTGAAACGGGATCTTTTCTGAAGGCTCAATTCAGGTTCCTTGACAGGAGGAGGAGAAGGTGAACATCTATGTTATGCACGTTGCTTCACTGTTCCTCCAATTATAATTTGCTCCAGCTTTTTTAGCTCATATTCTCAACCTCTTTCTTTCTCTTTCTCTCTTTCTCATTCCTTTCCTCTCTCTCCACCTATTCTCTGTTCATTAATAAAAGCCCTCTTTACTTAGTTTGGAATAAAGGAAACACCTTAAAATATTTAGGTAAATCTCCTGTCCCGTTCTGTGCTAATTCCTTATATTATTCATTACCATAACAGAAGTTTATATTCATTTCCCTTCATTCCACTGCTTCTCTTTGTGTTTGAAGAATTCTCTCATATCCATTACATTCTGTAATCTAACTCTATTTCATAAATGACTCCCTTCATCTTTCAGAGGACTGTCTAATGAGTTTTTCCCTTTCTCCACTTTAAATCAACCTGCAGTGATGTTTAAGACCCACAATGGTTTTAATGCAAAGGTCAGGAAAGACCTCATGGCAGTCACACCTTCTTCACTGAGTATTTCAAAGAGCCCCCAGGCAGGGCTGGAGGACCTGGGTCCCAGACCCAGCTTGTGCACTGGGTAGATTTGTCACCCTAGGTAATGTTCTTCTTAGCTTTAAAATAGAGGTAATATCATGCTATTTAGTGTATGTGATTGTAATATCATGCTATTTAGTGTATGTTGAGCAAGAAAAAATGTTGATATGTTTAAATATCAGGAACTGTAGCTGTTAGGAGTGTTTGGGGGTAAAAGAAGCAAACAACGCAACTCACAGTAACTTTAAGAATTGGGTTTATTTTTCTCATAGAACAAGCCTAGAGTAGGCGATCACTGGGGTTGGTTCAGGGATCAACAGTCTCCTCTGCCCCCTTTATCAGGAGAGCACAGACTTCCCAGAACAGTGCACCCTGTACAGACTTGCACTTATTTCTCATGGGCTAGGCATGGGTCATATGGTCTCATCTAGCTCAGCGGAGACTGGACAATTGAGTATTTGGAAGTCAGCAAATGGCAAGAAGAAGAGAGTTGAGAATATTGGGGGCAATGGGGCGGCGTGGGGGAGGGATTATTTAAAGTTATCTGGCACAGAAAGCTTTGAATTACAGCCACATTAATGCACCCACAATTCTGGTACTAGTTCCAGTGTGTGGGTTAAGGGCTCAGTCCCACGAGACTGTCCCCCAACCCTAGGACGTCAATCACCAAGTCCAGGTTGTCACCTGTGCTTCTGACTGTCTAGCTATAGACTGGAGTTTCCAATGACCCTCTCCTTGGGTTTGATTAATTTGTTAGAGCAGCTCCCAGAACTCAGAGACACATTTTACTTACAAGATTACAGGTTTGTTATAAAAGGAGCAGCCAGATGGAAGAGATGCATAATTGCAGAGTATGTGGGGAAGGGGCACAGAGCTTCCATGCCCTCTCCAGGCACACCACTCTCCCCAAATCTCCATGTGTTCACCAACCCAGAGCTTCTCTGAACCCCATCCTTTTGGTTTTTTATAGCGGCTTCATTACATGGGCAAGCTTAATTAAATCACTGGACATTGGCAATTGATTCAACCTCCAGTGCCTCTCCCCTTCCCAGAGGTCTGCGGTGGGACTGAACCCTCTAATCACACGTGGTTGGGTTGGCCCCTCTGGCAACTAACCCTCCTCCTTAGGTCCTTTCCAAAAGTCACTTCATTAACATAAATTCAGGTGTGGTTAGAAGGGGTTTGTTATGAATATGAAGACACCTTTATGGCTCTTTTCACATGGGAATTCCAAGAGTTTTAGGAGCTCTGTGCCAGGAAAAGGGGGTGAAGGCCAAATACATATTTCTTATTATAGATCACAGTATCACACACCTAAGACTTCCCTTTTGAGAAGGTGCATTGCTTCCATAGGTACAAAACTTCTATTTATCTAGAGAAAGCAAAAACCAGAAGGAGAGGTTATGTCAATCGTGAGAGCCAAGTGCACTCTGTGTGTCTTCCTTGGGGCTGCATCTCCCCCAGATCTAGATTACGGCTCCAAGGAAATCAGGAGACTCAGTCAGCTTCCTAAATAGAAGTTCTCCATGCAGAGCGTCCTTCTCTGGCTCTCAGTTATTTAACCCAGTGACTCAAAGTCCTGGCTCTAGAGTCAGATAGGCAGAGGTTTAATTCTGACTGCCCTTTCTAGTTGCTGATCTTAGGCAAGTTAATGTTTAATACCCTCATGTTACACACTTGAAATGGGAATAACCATACTACTTACCTCCTTGTACCACTATGAGGATTAAATGGAAAACACTAAATACAATGGCTGACATATAGTAACCACTCAGTAAATAGGAACTATCATTAATATTAGAGATAATAGTAAAAGTTTTCAAATGTACAGATTCCCCAACTCTGTCCCAACTTTACCCCAAAGATCAAAGTTAACAATAAAAATTAGACTGAATAATGATCTTTTATTTGCCTCTAAAATTAAGTCACATGATCTCTTGCTGAAATTCATCCTAGATTCTCTGTAACTGTTACTGTTAGAATGACAAACCCTCCCATATATTTACTAAGGCTTATAAAGAAAAAAACGATGCCATTCTCGAGTTTGGTGATCAGTCCTAATAATGTATCCAGTAAGCTCATTAGTTGCCTGAGGTAGTATCTTGCCAAATCCAATTTGCAAAGACAACAGCTTTATAGACATTTCTTTTTATCTTGTTCGTAATATTGCCCATTAAATAGAAGATGTACCGTGCCAGGTCTTGTTCATTTCAAAGCAAATTATAGGAGGTGATTCAACTGTGCACCAGGAGAAAGAGTCCAGTGTTTCACCAGCAGGGCCACAAAATTAGACGTCTGCTCTCTGACAGGATGACAGATCAGAAGAATTGAACATTGATGAATCTTAATGCAGTCATCTACCACAATGTTCTTCAATTATTTCTTTGTGAATGACTAATGATAATTCCTACTAGAGGATCATTTGCATATTCAAGCTCAAGTGTTACACGGAAGAGAAGAGAATGTCGATTTGTTGAGAGGACAAACTCCTTCCCTCCAGAGTAAAATGCTTATTTTCTACATTAGGCTTGCTACTGAAACCCAGGGAGACAGAAAATATAATTCAGGAGCTGAGTCCAAATCTATTTTCTCATTTCCAAGAACAAGAAAAAACAGTATCTTTTCCTCCCATTTTAGACTAGATTTTTTTTTTTTTTTAATGTGCTCCATAGTTGCTATTGTTCATAGGGGAAAAATGATCTGGATACAATTGGCCTAATCAACTCTTAATTCGAGGGCCTAAGGGGATGATTACACCTAGTGTTACCCACACAAGCAGCTGCTGACACCAGGGTCCTTTTGAAAGTGCTGCTCTCGACATCAATGCCAGGTAGGTGGCCCTGGAGACTTCAGACTCCAGGGCCCAGAGAAGCTGAGACGTTGCATCTGGTAGAACCAATCACAGTGGCGCCAAAAGCCTGTTCTGTCCTCCAGATGAACGGGTATCAAGATATCTGTCCTTCCTAGACTGTGAGCAGATGCTGGCCAAGGTTGCCACCTCCCAAAAGAAGACAGTTGGAAGGAATGAACACGGGCTATGCCAGTCTGATTTGCTAGACTGTTTGATCCCAGGAACAGATCAGGAGGACTTGCTGCTGCTGCAAGACTGCACATGGTTCTTCCTAATTACAGGAGGAAACAACGAGCCAATGCGAGGTAGAAGAAGCAGGAGCATCCTCTAGCGGTCTGCATTCTACTTTCAGGTCTCCCTTGGCTCGCATGAAGCCAGTCCTCCTCTAGACAGTCAACAAAGTCCACTTGGTAGCAGTGAGTGGAATGTGCAGGATGGATAGGAAGTGTCCACATGGATATAGAGGAGAGCATGTTTCTGGTAGAAAGAGTCTCATGAGTCAGGCCCACGGGCTTGAAACACCACAATGCTCGTATCAGTTTCCTAGGGCGGCCATGACAAAGTACTGCGAGCTGGGTGGCTTAACACAACAGAAATCTGTTGTCTTACATTGTGGGGGGCTAGAAGTCTGAAATCAAGATGTTCTCAGGGCCATGCTCCCTCTGAAGCTTGTAGGGAAGAATCCTTTCTTGCCTCTTCCAGCTTCTGGTGATTGCTGGTATCCCCTGGCTTCTGTCCGCATCACTCCAATCTATGCCTCCACCGTCATGTGGCCCTCTTCACGTGTCACTCATGGCCTTCTAATAAGGACACCAGTCACCAGGTTAGGGCCCACTCTAACTCAATAGACCTCATCTTCCCTTGAGTACATCCACAATGACCTTATTTCCAAGTAAAGTCACATTCACACATTCCAGACCTCAACATTTCTTTTTGGAAGACACAATTCAACCACAACACTGGCACATGAAGAACAAATAGGAAGCATCTAAGTGAACACAGAGGAGGAGATATTTCTTTCTTTTAAAAAAATATTTATTTATTTATTTGGTTACGCAGGGTCTTAGTTGCGGCTGGTGGGCTCCTTAGTTGTGGCATGTGAACTCTTAGTTGCAGCATGCATGTGGGATCTAGTTCCCTGACCAGGGATTGAACCCAGGGCCCCTGCACTGGGAGTGCGGAGTCTTACCGACTGGGCCACCAGGGAAGTCCCAAGAAGATATTTCTGATAGACTATTATAAGTCAGGCCCAGAGGGACTTGTAACACCATGATGCTTGTACAGAAAAACAAGCAGTGCAGTAGTCTGGGTTCCCCTCACTCCCTCTTCACTCTCATCAGCCCCTTTCTTCCCCTGTGCTAAGACCTATAACACTCATGATTACTCACCCAATGCATATATAGGGGTCAGCAATATAATCACAATAGACCAGCCCACCCTTAACATTTGCTGGGCTCAGGATAAGACGGCAAAGTGACCCACATGGTATGTGTCTAATTATTTAAAGTCTTATTTCATGCTACAAATTGTCAAATAAATTATATTCTCCTCTTTTGACAAACACACCTTCATTACTACAAACTTTACAAAGAAAGTGGAAAGCTACGGTTTTGATTTAATTGAAAGTTGGTGAAATATCAAAGGTGATCTGCCTGGGTGTTCTGTAGAAGGGTTGGTGATGTTAGGATGAGCAATAAAATAAAAACATACATAATTCATAAATTATCATATATTTATTCCATAGAATTTCTTTTTATTGCCTTAATTTCAGAAAATGTACTAATTATGTTGTTGTTATCAAGCTTTTCACATAGTTTGTATTTTATTGACAGTATTGACAAATTAGAATAAATTCCTTGAGTGGTTATTGTTCTTAGGTAGTTTGTATGAATTTTAATCTTGAGAAACTTTGCTGAGGCATGAGCAACTGGAATATTCAACAAAATGCTTAAAGCAATGCCTACATTCAGATATGAAACATTTTCTGTGTGGTAGGAATACTTAAGATTTACCCTCTTAGCAAATTTCAAGTGCTCAAGACAGTATTATTAACTATAATCAACATTTTACACATTAGATCCACAGAACTTATTCATCTTTTAGTGAAAAGTTTGTACCCTTTAACCAACATCTCCTAATTTCCCCCACCCCAAGCCCCTGTCAACAACCATTCTATTGTCTGCTTCTATGAGTTCGAGTTTTTTAGACTCTCAAGGGTGTGGAGAAAAGAGAACCCTTGTCACTGTTGGTAGGAATGTAAATTGTTGCAGCCACTATGGAAAACAGTATGGAGGTTCCTCAAAATATTAAAAATAGAACTAACCTATGATACAGCAATGCCACTTCTGGGTATATATCCAAAGGAAATGAAATCAGATCTTGAAGAGATATCTGTACTCCTATCTTCATTGAAGCATTATTCACAATAGGCAAGATACGGAATCAACCCAAGTGTCCATCAATGGATGAATGGATAAAGAAAATGTGATACACACACACACACACACACACACACACACACACAAAATGGGATATTATTAAACCACCACAAAGAAGGAAATCCTGCCATTTGGGACAACATAGATAAAACTGGGGGACATTATGCTAAGTGAAATTAGCCAGACACAGAAAGACAGATACTGCATCATCTCACTTGTCTGTGTTTTTTTAATCTTCAAACTACTTTCATATATCTCATTTCCTCCATGAAGTCATAGAGTTTTAAACATTAAAATAATCTTATAAAGTTTTATTGCATTTGGCTGTGTATGTAGCTAGAGCTTCCTCTCGGCTGAACTATAACCTCAAGAGTAGGGACGTTAAGCATTTTACTCATCACAGTCCGCCTTTAGTATTAGACATTTAGAAGGCAAATAGATAAAATTAAAGAGCCCAGTTCAAGTTTTTCTTTGTTAGGCTAGGAGCTCTGGGGACTAGGAGTTCTGCAGCAAAACTACTGACTAAAATAAAGTGCCAATAATACCCATTAATCCAGAAATTCCACTTTCCATTTTCTACATGGAAAATACATGAAGAGGCAATATGTACATGATATCCATTGTTTATAACATAGAAAAGTTCAAGAAATCAAATGTATATTTTACCATTCCTTTACTGACAAGCTGCAGTAGAGCCATATTATAGAATCCATCAAGGCAATTTAAAAAGGATGAAGTAGATATATGTACATTCACAATGAAAGATTTTCAATACATGCATTACATAAAATAAAAAGCAAATTGAAATACAATTGATTTTGATTTCAAAGTTGATGTTTGGGTTATTTTACAACTAAATTTTTTGTCTAGGGTATCTGTACTTCCTGTTCCTCTACCCCTTCCTGAACAGTTCAATTCTGAAGTCATTAAGTGGAAGGGAACAAGGTAGGTGCCCACACCAGAGAAAGGGGGAGCTGTAGTGGCCCAGAGTGGGATGTCAGGGTCCAAACCGGGAGAGGAGAATGCCCACGTGAACTTGGAGGCTGGAGATAGGAGATCGAGTACACTCAAGAAAACCGATCACATAACTAAGTATATTAAAGATAATGGGAGATAGGTTTACCATTAGCTGGAAAAGGGTCTACAACTATGAAAGGGAGAACACTAAAATGAATCCTGTCGTTTCTACTGGATTTAGAAATATCAATGTGACCTTGTGGTTTTCAAAATACACAGATGGACATATAATAAACATAGGAAAAAGGACATAAATATATATGCACATGATATATGTACACATAGACATGTACACGTACATGAACATGTACATGTACATATATTCCCTTGCTCTAGCCCTTAAAAGGATCTGAGAACAGGGATACTCCAGTAACAATGAGCATGCCAATGCTCATATCCTGGCTTCTACATACCATTCTCCACTAAAAGCAACTGGGGTTACTTGAAAAAAATACCTGATTCTAGGGCTGAGGCAGAAGTATATGTCTGAAACATCTTGCTGTTTCAGGAAGCAAGGAAGTGCTCAAAGAATGTCGAGACATGACGAAAGGACACAGAACTCAGCTTGATGAAGCCCTCATTGGCCAAATCAGGGACAATTTGACCATTAAAAGAAATAATGATAGTAAAGGACTGTAACCCATTGGATAAAATAGAAAATGATGTTCATACACATATAAATAAATACATAACCAAATAAGTAAAAAGTTTCATGAAGCTTGGGATACTTACATGGTTTCAAAGTAACTCCTCACAAAAGGCTTATTAATTTCAAAAAGATTAAAAAGTTACATTCTAGTGGAAAAGCCCAGCTGACAGAAACTTAATAATCAAGGTGAATATAATGGGACAAATGGGAGTCATGTGCCACCAGATATGCTACAATGAGAAGAACACAGATTTACTTCTGTGATATTCCTCCCAGTGTATTCCTGCAAGTAACATGAATTTAATCATGAGAAAAAAAAAATCCAAACCAACTCAAATTGAGGGACATTATACAAAATAACTGACCAGGAATCTTCAAAACTGCAAAGGTCATGGAACTCAAGGAAACACTGAAGGAGACTCAAGAGCCATTATTACAATTAAATGCAACATGCAAAGATGAACAGGATCCTTTTGTCATAAAGAACATGACTGCAACAACTGGCAAAATGAGAATGCAGTATCAGTTTAGACAGGTTTAATGTACTGATGTTGATTACCTGATTTCAATGGTTCTATTTGGATAACATCCCTGATGTAGGAAATTCACACAAAAGTACTGAGGGTTATGGATTATCAGGTCAGTAACTTCCTCAAAATGACTCAGGAGGATAAATTCTTTGTTCTGTACTCGCAACTTCTAATTTTGCAATTGTTTCAAAAATATTTTCTTGAAGACAACTATACAAAATAATAGTACATAAAGTCTATTCCAATTATGAAAATAGAAAAAACTACGTATAACTTTACATACAGACCTATGGAAATATACAGAAAGAGCTTTAGATGAACAATGGTTATATTTGGGAAAGATAGTTGGTGGGGCAAGTTAGGAAGGATTCTTGTTTGTGATTCAAAATATTTCTGTATTGTTTAAATTTTTATTCAGTGATAATATATTCATATATTGCTTGTATAAAATGAGAAGGAGAAGATAAAACTATCATTATTTGCAGCTGATACAATTATATATTTGCAAAATAAAATTGATTTGAAAACTACTTTATGCACGCAGTAAGAAAATTCAATAAGGTAGCAGAGTAGAAAATTAATGTACACAAATCACTGGATTTCACATATACCAGAAACAAGTTACAAAATGTAGTAGAAGAAGAACATCCCATTTCTAATTGCAACCAAAAATGATATAATTTCCAGGGGGAAAAATAACAAGTTGTCAGTTCTCAACTACATTGATATAGAAATGTAATATAATCTCAAAAGTGCCAACAGGATACTTTTAAAAAAACTTCAAAAGGTGATTCTAAAGTTTATATGGAAAAATAAACAAGAAAATAATGTGTGAAGACAAGATGAGTTTTTCAATAGGTGATGCTGGAAAAACTAGATAATCACCTAAAAAAAAAGTTGGTTTAAATCTTACATTTTATGATAAATTCCATATGAATCAAATAATTCAATGTTAAAAAAACATATAAAGTTACTAGAGGAAAACTTCAGGAAAATCCTTTGCAAACTTGCAGTGTCCTTTCTACTTGATTCAAAATCTAGAATCTATTAAAGAAAATATGGATAAATGGGTACATTCATCTCCATAAAAATAAAAACTTCTACTCAGTGAAACACAAAAGTACAAGCAATTGGAAGATTGGGATTGACATATATACACTAGTATGTATAAAATGGATAACTAATAAGAAACTATTATTTAAAAAAATCAATAAAATAAAATTCAAAAATTAAAAAAAAAATACAAGCAAAGTCAAAATATAAGTGATCAACTAGGAAAAGTATTTATTTACAATTTATATTAGAAGTATAGTGCTAATTCTCCTAATATATAAAGAGCTTCTGTACAAATGATGAGATTAAGATCGACAACATTAAAGGGAAAAAGAGATAAATAGGCTAAATGGGCTCTCTATAGGAAAAAATGTTCCTTAAATGAAAAACATTCTAAGATTTATTCATGTATATATAGAAATACAAAATAAGACCATACTAAAATATGACTTTCCTCACGGGAAAAATTCCAACCATTTAACAATGTATCATGTTGGTGAATCTGTAGGCAAATAGCACTTTCATTCATTGGCAGGAGCACAAATTGCCCCTGTGGAGGTAACCTGGCAGTGAACTATCATACGCACAAATACATTTACCATTTGACTCAGGAACTTCATTTCTGAGAATGTATCTTAACCATATATCTACACACATATGACACATGGCAGTGTTATCCATTGTAACACTGTTTATAATAGCAAAAGATTTGCCTGATCATATCAATAGTGATCTTAAAAATATCATCAACCTGAAAAATCCATCAATCGGGGCTGATAAAACAAGTCATGTTACATTCTTACAGTAAGATACTTACATACTTGTTTTAAAAAAGGAGGGGCAAGGGGGATTTGAAGCTACTGACACTTAAAATATATATTTTTTAAAAAGCAAGGCCTATAGTGAATATGGTATACTTTTTTTTGCAAGAATAGAAAAAAAATACATATTTTTATTTGCTTATATTGATATAAAGATATTCTTGAAGGAGACACAAAAATCATTAAAAGGAGAATTCAGTTTGGATGGAGGTAGAAGTGAGAGCAATTTTTCCCTCTATTACTAATCTTAACCCCACAAGGTATGGGGTTATCTCATAAGAAATTGGTAATATTTAACTATTTTGACCTACAAAAATGGCAATTTCTAATAGTTACTTATTACTGTTGCCATGTTACAGATTTTGAATATATGTGAGAGTACAGAAGAACATGGGAGGTGCTAATATTATTGGAAAGTTGTAATCTTATCAATTGCATGAAGTCAAAATTCAGAAAGATGTCATCTGAGGAACGAGTATGTTGTCTTCTATGGGATAATGTTAATTCACCAGCTTTTTCTTTGTGCCTTGACCAACTGGAATCTCAAAAATGTTTTGACATTTAATGGTTGTCATGTTTTCTCTTGCTTTTTTTCTTCTTAATTTTTGTGTATGATTTTGAAAAATGAGGGTTTTTTTGTAAAAGGTATAGTATAAAAATAATTGTAGGTGGTAAAACTGGTGATCCTTCCTGTCTAGGGAAAATGGAAGACCTAAATAGTGGTGGGATATACCCTAATAAATTAAGCGAGTTCACATAGTCACCTAAGAGGTACTGGAGATCACTGAGTATATTGTAAGCAAAGAGTCAATAAACACAACATTTTTGCTGTCATTTGGAGCCCTGAAGATGTTACAGTGGTTGCAGGGAAAACAGGAAGATGTACCAGATAAGCTATTAAGGAGAAATTTTGGTGGGGAATTCCCTGGTGGTCCAGTGGTTAGGACTTGGCACTGCCGAGGGCCCTGGTTCAATCCCTGGTCAGGGAACTAAGATCCCACAAGACGCGTAGCATGGCCAGAAAAAAAAAGTACGGAATGTGAATTAAACCCAAATAAAAATGCAGGTTGGACCTCAGGTTCAGGGGCTGGAGAGACATATGATCTAATCCAGGGTTTTTCAAGGTTTTCTGTACCATGAGTATTTTCTCAAAATGACTTCTTATGCAGGATGGGCGTGCTAGCTCTCCTAGAAGCAGAGAGATAAATCTTCTTTTCACAATTCTGAGAAATATTTCCCTCTCTAAGCTGACCATCACTCACTGTGTATTGGAGTATTGTTCTGATTTCACCACTGGTTACAATTCAGTATAAGATCCAAGTGGTCTCTAGGCAGAAGCTGTCTTCTGCCTGATGTCGTCCGTAGTCAACTGGACAAGGTGACTAAATCCCTTCAGGTCCCAACAGAGAGGATGAGAGCCAGTGAGTAATTTCTCACTCTCCCAGTCTTCCCTGAATGACAATGAAATCAAGGGGAAGGGGCCAGGGAGAAGAAAGGATGGAGGAATGGAGAGAAAAGGAGTAGGAGAGAGTCAGCTAAAAAAATATAGGTCTGAAGACTCTAAGCAGAAGGTTGCTTCACTTGAGACAATTTGGGGAAGAAACTCTCAGCCTCCTTTTCACAAAACAAACTCAAAACCCTAAGAGGTACAAACATTGACCAAGAAGATAGGAAATCACTAAACTTAAATGTAGATGAGAGAGATACATTTTATTACACCAAGAGCTACAAAAGGAATAAATATAGCTATCACTTAAAGGTCTTTCCACAAACCTGAAAATCAAGAAACATTTTAGAGGGCTTCCCTGGTGGCACAGTGGTTGAGAATCCGCCTGCCGATGCAGAGGACACGGGTTCACGCCCCGGTCCGGGAAGATCTCACATGCCGCGGAGTGGCTAGACCCGTGAGCCATGGCTGCTAAGCCTGCGCGCCCGGAGCCTGTGCTCCGCAACGGGAGAGGCCACAACAGTGAGAGGCCTGTGTACCGCAAAAAAAAAAAAAATTTTGGAAAGGAAGGCAAGGGATGAAATGCTGCCCAACTGGAAAACACAAATAAGCAGATGTCTGATCCAGGAGGAAGGAATACGACCACGGGAGGAACGCTGAATTTACGGATTAACAAAACGCTCAGCTTCATCTGCTCGCTCTGCTGGCTTTTCGTTCCTATGGCTTCTAGCTCAGGAATTTGGTTCAACATACTTTTTAAGAGTTAAGAAACCAAAGCTTAGGTCTTCTTATTTAAAAAATCTATTGGTTCAGCCTCGATAAAGATAAAAGTCAAGTTTAAAATAAGCAGATCTTGGGACTTCCCTGGTGATCCAGTGGTTAAATCGGTCTTGCAATGCAGTCGACACTGGTTCGATCCCTGGTCGGGGAACTAAGATCCCACATGCCGTGGGGCAACTAAGCCCTCGCGCCACAACTACTGAGCCCCTGTGCTCTGGAGCCCGTGAGCCACAACTAGAGAGAAGCCTGCACCACAACTAGAGAGAAGCCCGTGCACCACAGCGAAGAGCCCACGCGCCACAAGAAAGATCCTGCATGCCACAACTAAGACCCAACACAGCCAAAATAAATAAATAAAATAAAATAAAATAAGCAGATCTTCCTTAAATTGATCTGATCCTCTCCATCTCCTTTTTCTATACTATCTATGGTATTGGAAGTCATTTTTCTCCTAGGGAAATGCCAAGGGATTTGCTCCTAGGACATCAGAGATTATAACTGCAAAACTGTGAACAAAGGAGATTACAGGAAACTACACAAGGTAGGATGACAACTGTCCCTTAAGTGAGAACTGATCCTACTGTAAATCAGTCTATTGGGCTGTCTTGCTCTTTACAATTCTATGAGAAAAAAAGATCACAGTGGAACAGTTTGCTTCCTACTTTCAATTTTCAATGTGTAATTAATGACAAGGTCTGTAGTTTACAGAGACATTTGAAGATTAGTTAACACAGAATGAGTTGAACAAATTCTTAATAGTGGTTTGCATTTGAATTACATTGTGAATATCCTCCATATCAATATTTCATTTGTAATCACTGCAACAAAGAGCACCTGGTTTTATCTCAGAAACAATTCAAGCCCAATTTTGGGTCTAAAACATAAAGAGGATTTCCTAGGTTTGCACTCCATTGAAAAAAAAAAAAGGAAGAGAGAAATTAGGATAAATTCGTTACTTACAGTACTAACAAAGAGAACATCACAACTTTTCTTTTGGTATATCAAGGTCCTCTGTCCTGGGTGCCCCATTTTGCTGGGAGGAAACAAGAAAGCTTGAGAGGTCTCATGCTAATTCGAAAGACAAAGTCGTTAAGCACAAGGGTACCCGAAGGTTTTGGCCAACATCTGCTCTAGGATGCAGTTGATCCATTATGGAGAATTAAGAGTCCGTAGGAAGGTACTAAAATAAAAGTCAATTTCTGAGAATAGTCCAGTCTGTGGAATCACTCATTTGAGTTTAGTGATTAACTGGAAACTCTCAGTGGTGTCAAGAGTGAACTAATGTCCTTTTCTAGAAAAACTGTTCTATCCTGTACTATCTAACTTGTCCAGGGTGGTGTCAGGTTTTGTGAGGCTGAAGTTTATACCACTTTGGGGGGTGCTCTTTAAGAAAGGAAAACCTAAATTATTGCAAAATTTGTTAGAAAAGTGAATATTTATTTTGAATAAGAAAAGAAATCACAATAAATTACACACTTTTAAAAGCTGATAAATACAGAATCACAAAATCAATATAACAATGTTTCTATTAATTAATGGTCTGACATATACTATACTTCTCTTTTTCCCTAAAATTTGCATAACCTTTGAATACTTCTTCATATTGACAATTTTGTAATATATTATCTCTAAAGAAGTAACAGAAACAAATCAGCCTGAAACACGGCAGATGAAATCTGTGTTATAATACTGATAGTTTTTTTTTAAAAAGGTCAGTTTCACAACTTGTTGTTGGTAATGAGATGCTGTATGTTGGGATGCATAAAACATGATTTGACACTCAGTTGTACTGCATCTATAATACTGCTACTGGTTCTGTGCCCTACACACATAGAAATTTTGATAAATTTTACACAAATTCCATCAAGAAATAAAAAATGTGCTTTGATAATTATAGATGGTGCATTATAAGGTACTATATTCTCACAGGACACAACTTCCATCTTTCCTAGGTATTCATGAGAACTGAATTCACCTCTTGCAAATTTGTACATCTGAGGGTTGGAAGACTTTTCCACAGGCCACGTGGCTCCATACATTTCAAATATTGTTTCTCCTTTATTACCCATATACATAATGCCAGGTGCAGTAGGACACGTTTATATCGTGATATAACATCTGGCCCTGAACCTGTTTTTACATTGTTTCAAGAAGTTGGCATGGTAGGCAGAAGGATTATTCCTGGAAGTCATTCCTTCACCAGAACAGCTAGCAATAATTAACTGTACATGGATGCTGTGATCCACCTCCATAGATCCCACAAAACTCAAACTAAATGTGTTCCCAGCTCAATCTTTCCCTGGTCGTAGCCTCAAAATGCCTAGGGCCACTCCAATACAATACCACACCACCCAATACAAGAGGAAGAGTGTCAGAGAGAAAGTTGAAAAGAGGCAACAGTCTTAACCAATTGCAGTCCAAACATCTTATTTTGCAAATTTTATGAAAACACAAGAATATGCAATCACATGACCAGAATCTGTCCCAGAGCCTTGGAAGGAGCCCATGTGTACAAGTGAGGGGCTTCGAAGCAGAAGCTTTATTCATTTCATGGGAAACTCACATTCACACACTGGCCACATAAGCACAGTTTGGAAATATTGGGTCTTCCCCTACGTTCATGCTCATGGCCATCAACCCCAGTTAAGACCTCGGCATCTTTGTTCTGCAATTGCTCTCATACTCTTGTTTTGGTCTCCAACCCCAATCTTTCACTTTTCCTAACTTTCCAGATTACTCTCATCTTTCTTCATTTTGTTTTCCCACTTCCCACATCAGAATCTTAAACTAATTGCCAATTGCCTCATTGAAACGTGAAAACGCTTGATCCTCTAAAAAGTAAGTTTCCTCAAATTTAGAAGAGTTAGTGTTCAGTTTAGCTACTGATTGAACCTGCAGTGGTGATGAGAGCTACTTTCTCCTGTAGCCAAGTATGTGCCTGTATGTATGTCAGTGTGAGAGTTGCATTCACATCCACTCTTGTCATTCAATCCTCACAACATTCCTATAAGGTACCAAAGCCGTTAACATTTTTAAAAATAGAGCATTAAGCTCAGCGTTTAAGTCATTTGCCCGAGAACATACAGCTGGTAAGCTGTGGAGGATTCCACTGCAGTGATACTGACTCCCAGCGGCTTAATTAAATCTGTGTGTACTGAGGGCAGGAAACCACAGCTGGTTGGTGGACCCAAGTTCTAACCATTTGGCTTAGATTGAGTGTCCCTTCAATGTCTATGCAGCTTTCTCCAGTCACTATTATCAGGTTTACTAAATCCTTCCTCTAGGTCCAAAGCACATCTATCTGGCTTTTTAAGACAGAAAGTTACACACAGGAGACTTTGGGCTATACCCCCATTCGATTTTCAGCTTCCCTAGCCTCTTGACAATATACTTTCCAAAGCATAGTAGTTAAGAAATTACAGGGATGACATGGACATTTATAATTTTTCTTCAGATGCTAACAGCCCTCAAATATCCATAAATAAAGCTTATTTTGCATATTCAAAGAACAGAAAAAGAACATGTCTTCAAAGGACTACAAATGTCTTTCAGGGGAGTAAACCTGAGAACAAGCAGATGAAAAACTATGAAAGGAAATACATATAAAATAAACTAAGAATTAAAGTATCAGGCTATAAGGATGAACATGACAACAAAAATACATCCCCAAAATTAATGGAAAAAATTTAAATGACTAACAAAATCCCCTCGCCTTCATCACTGCTAGGCATCAGGGAAAAGCAGCTGACACTTCAAAGAAGCTTTTTTTGTTTTTTTTTTGCATTACGCGGGCCTTTTGCTCTTGCAGCCTCTCCCGTTGCGGAGCACAGGCTCTGGACGCGCAGGCTCAGTGGCCATGACTCATGGGCCCAGCCACTCCACGACACGTGGGATCTTCCCGGACCGGGGCACGAACCCATGTCCCCTGCATCAACAGGTGGACTCTCAACCACTGTGCCACCAGGGAAGCCCCCAGATGACACTTCATACTTCCATTTTACTCTCCTGCCAAGTTTTTATAGCAAATGGAACCAGGATGCCCTTCAGTTAGCCAAACACATAGATTTACGCTCATCTGCTTTAATCCTATTTCCTCCCCTCTTGTTAACAGACTAGAACAACTGTCTTTTCTTCTATTTAAGGCCACTTATGTTACTGAACATCATCCCAATGTGTGTATTCAGAAATCTTACATAGTCCATTAGCCTGTTTCTTATATACTCATATCTTCCCTCTCACTGGGATATTCCCATTAGCTTAACAATTGTTTTTGTTATCAGAGTAGTACAGGTATATAATACAAAAAGACAAACAGTAAAACTAAACCTGTTATGAGAGAGAGCAGCCCCTACTTTACTGCCACTCCTGCTTTTCCCAGAGGCAAACTCAGCCAACTCTCAACTCCTTCCTCTTTCCAAACTCCAAACTTGCTGTTATGGCTATTTATTGTTTCTTTCTTTTTCTTTTTTTTTTTGGCCACGTCACAGCAAGTGGGATCTTAGTTCCCCAACCAGGGATCGAACCCATGCCCCCTGCAGTGGAAGCGCAGAGCTCTGAGCACTGGACTGCCAGGAAATTCCCCTATTATTTCTTATTTATTTAATTTTTTATTTTTACTTTGACATTATCTATCGATTTCCCACTAAGATAGATTAAGAGCATAGAATCCCAGTTTGTGGTTACGGCAATTCTCAGTGTTTACATTATTGTGCTAGTATAAAAACACTGTTCCCAGTTGAGCCCAATAGTATGATCTGACTGCATTTCCTCTCTGTAGGACTATTTTAGTTCCCTGGAGTTAACAAAAGTTTTTGTCTGTATATGTGCTTAGTTTTCTAGTTATCAATCATTAACTTAATTCACAAACTCCCTCCAGAATTCTCTAAATAAGTACACAAACAACAGATGAAAATTCAGATCTACAGGAATAAGTAAAGAACACTGAAATACTAAATATGTAGGTAAATAGAAAATATTTTCTTTCTTCTAATTTCTTTATAAGACATTGGCTGTTTAGAGTGATAACTATAACATGATAACTGTATGTAGAAATAAAGCACATGACAAGAGTGGTACAAGAGATGGAGGAGGCAATAAATGAAATTAAATAGTTGTACTTTTTAATAACTTACATGAAATGATGCAACATTAAGTCAAGTATAAGTAGACTGTGATAAATTAAGGATATACGTTATAAGTCTAAAACTACTAAAAATGCAAAAACGTATAGCTTAAAAAGTAAACAGAGGAAATGAAATAGGATTAAAAACATTAAAAAACACACAAGAGAAGGAAAGGAGCAACAGAGGAACAACAACAAGAAAAAAAAGGAAGAAAAATACAGAAAAGAAATATGAAGACAGTAGATGTAAATTCCAACATATCAGTAATTACATAATGTAACATATGTAATTTTTAAAAATTGACAAACACCAATTAAAAGGCAGAACTTAGACTAAATTAAAAATAAGACAAAACTATATATTGTCTACAAAAGACTCACTTTAGATATAAAAACACAAATAGGATGAAAGTGATGGGGGAAATATATGTACCATGTTAATATAAGCTTTAAAAAACTAGTGTAGCTATATTAAGATTACTAAAGTAGAGTTCAAGACAAAGTATTATCAGAGATAAAGAGGACTTTTATTATGATAAAAAGATTATCATTAGAAAAACATAAAAATCCTAAGTGTGTGTGTATATCTAATAAAAAGAAACTTCAAATACAGTAAGTAAACATCAACAGGACTGAAAGGAGAAATAAACAAATATACAATTATAGTTGGCGAGATTGAGATGAACACCCCTCGCTCAGGATCTTTACCTATTGATAAAAAAAGAATACAAAAAACTAATAAAGGTATAGAAGATTTGAATAGCATTTTCAACCAGTTTGATCTAACAGACATTTATATAGACTGTTACACAATTGAAGAATACATATTCTTTCCCATGCAGGTGAAACATTTACCAAGACAGATTACAGGCTGAGTGATAACACAAGTATCAATAAATATCAAAGGCCAGAGCATATCATCTGGCCACAACAGAATTAAATTAAAATAAAAAAATAAGATATCTAGAAAAATTCCTAACTATTTGGAAATCAAGATAAAACACTTCTAAATAACTCATTGGTCAAAGAAAAAAAATCACAGGGAAATTAGAAAATGGTCAAATGGAACAATAAAGAAACATAACAAAAACCAATTTTTAAGATCAGTTTCAAAATTCTTTTAGAGGAAAAGTTATGGTTTTAAATGCTTATGATAGGAAAGAAGAAAGGTGTAAAATTCATGATCTAAGATTCTATCTTAAAAAACTAGAAAAACGGAGGGTCAAAATAGGGGCATGGGATTAAGAGACACAAACTACTATGTATAAAATAAATAAGCGACAAGGATATATTTTACAGCATAGGCAAATATAGCCATTATTTTGTAATAACTTTAAATGGAGTATAATCTATAAAGACATTGAATCACTATGTTGTACAACTGAAACTAATATTGTAAATCAACTGTAATAAAAAATACATAAAATAAAAAAATAAAAAATTAGAAAAACATGAGGAAATGTAATTTAGAGCAATAAAAAGAAGGAGGGGCTTCCCTGGTGGTGCAGTGGTTGAGAGTCCGCCTGCCGATGCAGGGGACGCGGGTTCGTGCCCCGGTCTGGGAAGATCCCACGTGCCATGGAGCGGCTGGGCCCGTGAGCCATGGCCGCTGAGCCTGCGCGTCTGGAGCCTGTGCTCCGCAACGGGAGAGGCCACAACAGTGAGAGGCCCGCGTACCGCAAAAAAAAAAAAAAGAAAAGAAAAAGAAAATTCCAGAGATTAAAAAAAATCTGACCTTTAAAAAAGATTAATTAAAGCTGATAAACTCCTATGAAGCCCATTCAAGAAAATAAAGGCAAAAAAAACAATATTAGGAATGAAAAATAGGTATCACTACAGATCTACAAACATCAAAAGGATAAAAAAGGGAAATAGTATGAGCAACTTAATTCATGCCAATTAAGTTTGACAACATATATGATGGTCATAAGTGAAAAACACGACTTACCAAAATGTACATGAGAAGAAGTACAAAATCTGAACAGCTTTACATTATTAAATAAATTGCAAAAAAAAAAAATCCCTATAGAGAAAATTTCTGGTCTAGGTAACTTCACTGGTGAATTATTTCAAACATTTAAGAAGGCAATAATGCTGTATTATACAATCTCTTTCAGAAAATAGAGGACAAAGAAACATTACCCAACCCATTTTAGAATAATTTAGCAAGAATAATTGTAGGGCTTCCCTGCTGGTGCAGTGGTTGAGAGTCCGCCTGCTGATGCAGGGGACACAGGTTCGTGCCCCGGTCTGGGAG
>NW_006780574.1:2574107-2632086 GCF_000442215.2 Lipotes vexillifer
AAAAAAAAAAAAAAAAAAAATAATTGTAATACCAAAACCTAATACAGCTACTATAAGAAAAAACGAAAGCACGCACACACACACACACACACACACACACACACACACACACACAGAGACCAAAATCCTTCATAAACATATACACAAAAATTCCTTAAACATATATTAGCAAATTTAATCAGTAATATAGAAAAAGAGTACCTCACAGCCAATTTGGGCTTATTCCAGAAATTCAAGATTGTTTTAAAATTTTTTAATTACTCAGTGTAATTCACCACATTAAAACAATAAAAGAGAAAAATATGTAATCATCTCCATAGATTAAAAAAAGTGTATTTGACTAAATTTCACACCTATTCATAAGAAAACTTGCAAAGCAGGGATAGAAAGAAGCTTTCTCAGTCTGTTAAAGGCATCTGTGATAAACTGCAGGTAACACCATACTTAATGGAAAAGTAGTAAACTTTTCCTCCTTACTTCAGCAACCTGGGAATGATGTTCATTCTCATCACTTCTATTCAACATTGCACTGGAGGTCCTAGATAATGAAATAAGCCCCCTCCTCAAAACAAAACAAAACAGAAAGTATAAAGAATAAGAAGAAGTAAAACTTTCTTTTGTTCCAGAGGATAAAAATTTATGTAGAAAACCAGAAGGAATATATAAAAAACAAAACAATAATATACAAAAACCCCTAGTAGAGTTAATAAGTGAATGTAGAAGGCCATACAAGATAATATAAAAATTGCATATTTATACCTTAGAAGCAAATAATGGAAAATAAATTTTTTAAAATACCAGGATTTCTACTTCCAGTTAGTATTTAGATGGTTGCAAGAGGTTATCACTTTCACCATAACAACAAAAATAAACCAGACAAGGCTTAATTTTTCTAAACCCATTCGAGAACTGAGGATGCAAAAAACAAAGAAACAAAACAAAACAAAACAAAAAAACCCAAAAACCTTAAGAGAACTCCAGAGAGTGACTAGTTCTTTTTAAGGTGGAAGAAATCCATGGTTATTCTCATCTCTGGTGAAACAGCAGGGTAAAGCAGAACCTACTACAGATGTAAGGTGTAACTAACCAAAAAAAATTTAAACCACTTAATGGTTGTCTGTGGACTGGCATGACAAATTATAATTCTGAAATTCTGAAAAGCCACAGTCACAGAGTAAGTCAGACAGCAACCTGCCAAATCTTTCCTATGGGACTTTACAGAGTGCTTTACAGAGTACTAGGCACAGTACACCACAACTGAGGGCAGAGTAGGGCAGGAAAGACACTCCTATGCCAGAGGAGCCTCTCCCAAATATAAGGCAACCATCCACTAAATTGGATGGGCAAAGGGAATGAGGGAAATCAATTCAAGGTACTCAGGACTTTTACTAGTGAAATATTGAGGGCCAAGCTAAAATGTAGAGAGCCCTTCTCCCCTTTCCCCACATTAGGTACTGTAGGTTCTCATCTTCCAAGGTATGGGGGTGAAGTTGGAGATACCTCTCCAAGGCAGAAAGAGATCTCCCAGGGAACTGAAAGCCTGAAACAAGACTGAAGAGCAAATGACACTTCTCAGCTGGCAGCTTGGCTATAAAACACAAAATACATATTGAATATTGTCAGTGCTCAGAAGGAAAAATCTTCATTTTGTTTCAAAGTATTTGAAGCCAGTGGTAAAATGCATTAATACAAAGTCGTGACAAAACCCAGAACAGAATCACTACAGATATTGACTCAGCCTCACTTTAGTGGTGTGACTCAAAAAATAGCATGTACTTTTTGGGAAGTACATATTATTTACTTTAGTTTTGTATTGTTTTTTTTTTCATGTGTGGCATAAAATCAAATATTACCAGCAAACTTAAGAAGAAAATGTGATTCATCGTCAAGAAAAGAAAGAGTCAATAAAAGCAGATCCAGCTATAGCCCAGAAGTTGGAATTAACAGAGAGGGACTTGAAACTATACTAAAAATGCTAAAGGAAACGGAAAGCTAAACAATATACATGAAAAGAATAAGAAACTTCAGAAGAGACACTAAAACATTGAATCAAATGGAAAGTCTCTAAGTGAAAATTACATCATTAGGTGAGATTAGTATCAGAGTGGATTCCACTTAAGAAAGAATCTGTGCACTTGAAAATGGGTCAATAGATAGTACACAAACTCAAAAACAAGTAGGATACAGAATGAAAAAAAAAAGAAAACCAAAACAGAGCATCTGAAATATGTGAGGCAATATTAAATGATCTAACATACACAATCGGAGTCACAGAAAGAGGAGAGAGAGAATGGGAAAGGAGAAATATCTAAAGAAATAATGACTGAGAATTTTTCAAAATTGATGAACAACACCAACCTATATATCAAAAAGCTCAAGAAACCCCAAAGAGGAGCAATTCAGAGAAAAACATACCTAGACACTTTACAGCAAACTGCTGGAAACCAAAGACAAAGAATAAATTTTAAAAGCAACCAGAAGGAGAGGCTTCCGGGAAGATGGCAGAAGAGTAAGATGCGGAGATCACCTTCCTCCCCACAGATACACCAGAAATACATCTACACGTGGAAAAACTCCTACAGAACACCTACTGAACGATGAAAGAAGACCTCAGACCTCCCAAAAGGCAAGAAACCCCCACGTACCTGGGTAGGGCAAAAGAAAAAAGAACAAACAGAGACAAAATAATAGGGATGGGACCTGCACCAGTGGGAGGGAGCTGTGAAGGAGGAAAGGTTTCCACACACTAGGAAGCCACTTCACGGACGGAGACTGCGGGTGGCAAAGGGGGAAAGCTTCGGGGCCGCGGAGGAGAGCACAGCAACAGGGGTGCAGAGGGCAAAGCGGAGAGATTCCCGCATAGAGGATAAGGGCCGACTGGCACTCACCAGCCCAAGAGGCTTGTCTGCTCACCCGCCAGGGCGGGCAGGGCTGGGAGCTAAGGCTCGGGCTTCGGGCGGAGCGCCGGGAGAGGACTGGGGTTGGTGGCGTGAACACAGCCTGCAGGGGACTAGTGCGCCACGGCTAGCCGGGAGGGAGTCCGGAGAAAAGTCTGGACCTGCCGAAGAGGCAAGAGACTTTTTCTTATCTCTTTGTTTCCTGGTGCGCAAGGAGAGGGGATTAAGAGCGCTGCTTAAAAGAGCTCCAGAGACGGGCGTGAGCCGTGGCTAAAAGCATGAACCCCAGAGACGGGCATGAGATGCTAAGGCTGCTGCTGCCGCCACCAAAAAACCTGTGTGCGAGCACAGGTCACTATCCACAACCCCCTTCCGGGGAGCCTGTGCAGCCCGCCAATGCCAGGGTCCCAGGATGCAGGTCAACTCCTCCGGGAGAACACACGGCGCGCCTCAGGCTGGTGCAACGTCATGCTGGCCTCTGCCGCCGCAGGATCAGAGTGCTCCTCCCTCCCCCCGGCCTGAGTGAGCCAGAGCCCCCGAATCAGCAGCTCCTTCAACCCCGTCCTGTCTGAGCGAAGAACAGACGCTCTCCGGCGACCTACACGCAGAGGCGGGGCCAAATCCAAAGCTGAGCCCCGGCAGCAGTGAGAGCAAAGAAGAGAAAGGGATATCTCTCTCAGCAGCCTCAGAAGCAGTGGATTAAAGCTCCACAATCAACTTGATGTACCCTGCATCTGTGGAATACATGAATAGACAACGAATCATCGCAAATTAAGGAGGTGGACTTGAGAGCAAGATTTATTATTTTTTCCCCTTTTCTTCTTTTTGTGAGTATGTGTATGCCTCTGTGTGAGATTTTGTCTATATAGCTTTGCTTCCACCATTTGTCCTATAGGGTTATATCCATCCATTAAAAAAATTTTTTTTTCTTAATAATTATTTTTTATTTTAATAACTTTATTATATTTTACCTTACTTTATTTTACTTTATCTCCTTTCTTTTTTTCTTCCTTCCCTCCTTCCTCCCTCCCTCCCTCCCTCCCTTTCTTTCTTTCTTTCTTTCTTTCTACTTCTCCTAATTCTTTCTTTCTACTTTTTCTCCCATTTATTCTGAGCCGTGTGGATGAAAGGCTCTCGGTGCAGCAGCCAGGAGTCAGTGCTGTGCCTCTGAGGAGGGAGAGCCAACTTCAGGACACCGGGCCACAAGAGACCTCCCAACTCCACATAATATCAAATGGTGAAAATCTCCCAGAGATCTCCATCTCAAAACCAGCACCAAGCTTCACTCAACGACCAGCAAGCTACCGTGCTGGACATCTTATGCCAAACAACTAGCAAGACAGGAACACAACCCCACCCATTAGCAGAGAGGCTGCCTAATATCATAATAGGGCCACAGACATCTCAAAACACACCAACAGATGTGGACCTGCCCACCAGAAAGACAAGATCCAGCCTCATCCACCAGAACACAGGCACTAGTTCCCTCCACCAGGAAACCTACACAACCCACTGAACAAACCTTAGCCATGGGGGACACACACCAAAAACAATGGGAACTACAAACTTGCAGCCTACAAAAAGGAGACCCCAAACACAGTAAGATAAGCAAAATGAGAAGACAGAAAAACACACAGCAGATGAAGAAGCAAGATAAAAACCCACCAGACCTAACAAATGAAGAGGAAATAGGCAGTCTACCTGAAAACGAATTCAGAATAAGGATAGTAAAGACGATCCAAAATCTTGGAAATAGAATAGACAAAATGCAAGAAACATTTAACAAGGACCTAGAAGAACTAAAGATGAAACAAGCAACGATGAACAACACAATAAATGAAATGAAAAATACTCTAGATGGGATCAATAGCAGAATAACTGAGGCAGAAGAATGGATAAGTGACCTGGAAGATAAAATAGTGGAAATAACTACTGCAGAGCAGAATAAAGAAAAAAGAATGAAAAGAACTGAGGACAGTCTCAGAGACCTCTGGGACAACATTAAACGCACCAACATTCGAATTATAGGGGTTCCAGAAGAAGAAGAGAAAAAGAAAGGGACTGAGAAAATATTTGAAGAGATTATAGTTGAAAACTTCCCTAATATGGGAAAGGAAATAGTTAATCAAGTCCAGGAAGCACAGAGAGTCCCATACAGGATAAATTCAAGGAGAAATACGCCAAGACACATATTAATCAAACTGTCAAAAACTAAATACAAAGAAAGCATATTAAAAGCAGCAAGGGAAAAACAACAAATAACACACAAGGGAATCCCCATAAGGTTAACAGCTGATCTCTCAGCAGAAACTCTACAAGCCAGAAGGGAGTGGCAGGACATACTGAAAGTGATGAAGGAGAAAAACCTGCAACCAAGATTACTCTACCCAGCAAGGATCTCATTCAGATTTGATGGAGAAATTAAAACCTTTACAGACAAGCAAAAGCTGAGAGAGTTCAGCACCACCAAACCAGCTTTACAACAAATGCTAAAGGAACTTCTCTAGACAAAAACACAAGAGAAGGAAAAGTCCTATAATAACGAACCCAAAACAATTTAGAAAATGGGAATAGGAACATACATATCGATAATTACCTTAAATGTAAATGGACTAAATGCTCCCACCAAAAGACACAGATTGGCTGAATGGATACAAAAACAAGACCCATATATATGCTGTCTACAAGAGACCCACTTCAAAGACCTAGAGACACATACAGACTGAAAGTGAAGGGATGGAAAAAGATATTTCATTGCAAATGGAAACCAAAAGAAAGCTGGAGTAGCAATTCTCATATCACACAAAATAGACTTTAAAATAAAGACTATTAGAAGAGACAAAGGACACTACATAATGATCAAGGGATCGATCCAAGAAGAAGATATAACAATTGAAAATATTTATGCACCCAACATAGGAGCACCTCAATACATAAGGCAAATGCTAACAACCATAAAAGGGGAAATCAACAGTAACACATTCATAGTAGGGGACTTTAACACCCCACTATCACCAATGGACAGATCATCCAAAATGAAAATAAATAAGGAGACACAAGCTTTAAATGATATATGAAACAAGATGGATTTAATTGATATTTATAGGACATTCCATCCAAACACAACAGAATACACATTTTTCTCAAGTGCTCATCGAACATTCTCCAGAATAGATCATATCTTGGGTCACAAATCAAGCCTCAGTAAATTTAAGAAAATTGAAATTGTATCAAGTATATTTTCCGACCACAATGCTATGAGACTACATATCAATTACAGGAAAAGATCTGTAAAAAATACAAACAAATGGAGGCTAAACAATACACTACTTAATAAAGAAGTGATCACTGAAGAAATCAAAGAGGAAATTAAAAATACCTAGAAACAAATGACAATGGAGACACGACGACCCAAAATCTATGGGATGCAGCAAAAGCAGTTCTAAGAGGGAAGTTTACAGCAATACAATCCTACCTTAAGAAACAGGAAACATCTCGAATAAACAACCTAACCTTGCACCTAAAGCAATTAGAGAAAGAACAAAAAACCCGCAAAGTTAGCAGAAGGAAAGAAATCATAAAAATCAGGTCAGAAATAAATGAAAAAGAAATAAAGGAAACAATAGCAAAGATCAATAAAACTAAAAGCTGGTTCTTTGAGAAGATAAACAAAATTGATAAACCATTAGCCAGACTCATCAAGAAAAAAAGGGAGAAGACTCAAATCAATAGAATTAGAAATGAAAAAGGAGAAGTAACAACTGACACTGCAGAAATACAAAGGATCATGAGAGATTACTACAAGCAACTCTATGCCAATAAAATGGACAACCTGGAAGAAATGGACAAATTCTTAGAAATGCACAATCTGCCAAGACTGAATCAGGAAGAAATAGAAAATATGAACAGACCAATCACAAGCACTGAAATTGAAACTGTGATTAAAAATCTTCCAACAAACAAAAGCCCAGGACCAGATGGCTTCACAGGCGAATTCTATCAAACATTTAGAGAAGAGTTAACACCTATCCTTCTCAATCTCTTCCAAAATATACCAGAGGGAGGAACACTCCCTAACTCATTCTACGAGGCCAGCATCACCCTGATACCAAAACCAGACAAGGATGTCACAAAGAAAGAAAACTACAGGCCAATATCACTGATGAACATAGATGCAAAAATCCTCAACAAAATACTAGCAAACAGAATCCAACAGCACATTAAACGGATCACATACCATGATCAAGTGGGGTTTATTCCAGGAATGCAAGGATTCTTCAATATACGCAAGTGAATCAACGTGAAACACCATATTAACCAATTGAAGGAGAAAAACCATATGATCATCTCAATAGATGCAGAGAAAGCTTTTGACAAAATTCAACACCCATTTATGATAAAAACCCTGCAGAAAGTAGGTGTAGAGGGAACTTTCCTCAATATAATAAAGGCCGTATATGACAAGCCCACAGCCAACATCATCCTCAATGGCGAAAAACTGAAAGCATTTCCACTAAGGTCAGGAACAAGACAAGGTTGCCCACTCTCACCACTCTTATTCAACATAGTTTTGGAAGTTTTAGCCACAGCAATCAGAGAAGAAAAGGAAATAAAAGGAATCCAAATCGGAAAAGAAGAAGTAAAGCTGTCACTGTTTGCAGATGACATGATACTATACATAGAGAATCCTAAAGATGCTACCAGAAAACTACTAGAGCTAATCAATGAATTTGGTAAAGTAGCAGGATACAAAATTAATGCACAGAAATCTCTGGCATTCCTATATACTAATGATGAAAAATCTGAAAGTGAAATCAAGAAAACAGTCCCATTTACCATTGCAACTAAAAGAATAAAATATCTAGGAATAAACCTACCTAAGGAGACAAAAGACCTGTATGCAGAAAATTATAAGACACTGATGAAAGAAATTAAAGATGATACAAAGAGATGGAGAGATATACCATGTTCTTGGATTGGAAGAACCAACATTGTGCAAATGACTATACTACCCAAAGCAATCTACAGATTCAATGCAATCCCTATCAAACTACCACTGGCATTTTTCACAGAACTAGAAAAAAAAATGTCACAATTTGTATGGAAACACAAAAGACCCCAAATAGCCAAAGCAAGCTTGAGAATGAAAAACGGAGCTGGAGGATTCAGTCTCCCTGACTTCAGACTATACTACAAAGCTATAGTAATCAAGACAGTATGGTACTGGCACAAAAACAGAAAGATAGATCAATGGAACAGGATAGAGAGCCCAGAGATAAACCCACGCACATATGGTCACCTTATCTTTGATAAAGGAGGCAGGAATGTACAGTGGAGAAAGGACAGCCTCTTCAATAAGTAGTGCTGGGAAAACTGGACAGCTACATGTCAAAGTATGAGATTAGATCACTGCCTAACACCATACACAAAAATAAGTTCAAAATGGATTAAAGACCTAAATGTAGGGCCAGAAACTATAAAACTCTTAGAGGAAAACATAGGCAGAGCACTCTATGACATAAATCACAGCAAGATCCTTTTTGACCCACCTCCTAAAGAAATGGAAATAAAAACAAAAATAAACAAATGGGACCTAATGAAACTTCAAAGCTTTTGCATAGCAAAGGAAACCATAAACAAGACCAAAAGACAACCCTCAGAATGGGAGAAGATATTTGCAAATGAAGAAACTAACAAAGGATTAATCTCCAAAATTTATAAGCAGCTCATGCAGCTCAATAACAAAAAAACAAACAACCCAATCCAAAAATGGGCAGAAGACCGAAAAAGACATTTCTCCAAAGAAGATATACTGACTGCCAACAAACACATGAAAGAATGCTCAACATCATTAATCATTAGAGAAATGCAAATCAAAACTACAATGAGATATCATCTCACACCAGTCAGAATGGTCATCATCAAAAAATCTACAAACAATAAATGCTGGAGAGGGTGTGGAGAAAAGGGAACCCTCTTGCACTGCTGGTGGGAATGTAAATTGATACAGCCACTGTGGAGAACAGTATGGAGGTTCCTTAAAAAACTACAAATAGAACTACCATATGACCCAGCAATCCCACTACTGGGCATATACCCTGAGAAAACCATAATTCAGAAAGAGTCGTGTACCAAAATGTTCATTGCAGCTCTATTTACAATAGCCCAGATATGGAAACAACCTAAGTGTCCATCATCAGAAGAATGGATAAAGAAGATGTGGCACATATATACAATGGAATATTACTCAGCCATAAAAAGAAACGAAATTGAGCTATTTTGTAATGAGGTGGATGGACCTAGTGTCTGTCGTACAGAGTGAAGTAAGTCAGAAAGAGAAAGAGAAATACCGTATGCTAACACATATATATGGAATTTAAGAAAAAAAAAAGTCATGAAGAACCTAGGGGTAAGACAGGAATAAAGACACAGACTTACTAGAGAATGGACTTGAGGATAAGGGGAAGGGGAAGGGTAAGCTGTGACAAAGCGAGAGAGAGGCCTGGACATATATACACTACCAAACGTAAGGTAGATAGCTAGTGGGAAGCAGCCGCATAGCACAGGGAGATCAGCTCGGTGCTTTGTGACCGCCTCGAGGGGTGGGATAGGGAGGGTGGGAGGGAGGGAGATGCAAGAGGGAAGATATATGGGAACATATGTATATGTATAAGTGATTCACTTTGTTATAAAGCAGAAGCTAACACACCATTGTAAAGCAATTATACTCCAATAAAGATGTAAAAGAAAAAAAAAAGCAACCAGAGGGAAAAAAGATATATTACATTTAACAATACAAATCACCAAAAACAAAAGAGGCCAGAACATATTGCAATAACATCTTTCAAGTCTTGAAAGAAAACAGCCGACTTAGCATTCTATATCCAGTGAAATCATAATTTAGAAACAAAGGAGAAATAGATACCAGTTTCAGGCAGACAAAAGTTGAAAGAATTAGTCTTCATCATAACTATACTAGAAGAAATGCTAATAGAAGCTCTTCAGAATAAATAGAAATGATGAAAATAGAGATCTGAAGGAAGGGAAAAAAGGATAAATACCTGGGTAAATGATAATAACTTTTTGTAAATAATATCCATATACACAGATATGTAATATTTTATATGTATTTAAAAAACTATTACTGCCTTTTTAAAATAAAAAATGACAATGTATTCTGGGTTGGTAGCCTGTGTAGACATAAAATATAAGCAGAGAAAAGCAGAAAAAGTGGAACTGAACTGTACTGCTGTATGTGAAGTATTATAATACTAGTTGAAGGCAGATTGTGATAAAGATGCATATTGCCATCTCCAGAGCAATCACTCGAAAACAGATTGAAGGAACTACAAGAATTTCAATATAGAAGGTAAAATAAAATATTAAACAAAAACATATGATTCCTTCACCAGAAAGCAGGAAAGGAGGAAGAGAGAAACAAATGGACAAGATAAATACCAGATATCAAGATGGGAGAGTTAAATCCAAACATATCAATTATCACATTAATTGGAAATGGACTAAACACTCCAAGTAAATTGCAGAGATTTTCACACTGGAACAAAAGCAAGATCCAACTATACCCTATTTATAAGAAACACACTTTAAATTAAAGACAGAGGCAGTCTGAAAGTAAAAAAATCGGAAAAGATATACCTTGAAAACAGTGTAAGAAAGCTGATGTGACGATATTCATCATCAAAGTGACCTCAAAAGGAAGAGTATCACTAGAAGTAAAGATCTTTTATGAAGATAAAAGGATCAACTTATCAAGAACATGTAACTCTAAATATATGTGCCCTTAAAAACAAAGTTTCAAAATATACAAAAAATTGGGCTTCCCTGGTGGCACGGTGGTTGAGAGTCTGCCTGCTGATGCAGGGGACGCGGGTTCGTGCCCCGGTCTGGGAAGATCCCACATACCGCAGAGCGGCTGGGCCCGTGAGCCATGGCTGCTGAGTCTGCACATCCGGAGCCTGTGCTCCGCAACGGGAGAGGCCACAACAGTGAGAGGCCCATGTACTGCAAAAACAACAACAACAACAACAACAAAATATGCAAAAAATTAACAGATAAGGGAGAAGCAGACCAATTCACTGATAAAGTTGAAGATTTTAATACTCATTTTTCAGTAATTACTAGAAAAAAGTAGACAAAAACTAGTGAACATATAGATGTGAACAGCACTATCAATCAGCTTGACCTTACTGTCATATATAGCATACAGTACTCAATAACTGCAGAAAATACATTCTTTTCAAGTGCATACAGAACCTTCAAGATAGATCATATTCTGTGCCAATGAAACAAGTATCAATAAATATCAACTTATTGAAAATATATGGGGTCTATTCTCTGACCACCATAGATTTAAATTAGACAGTAAAAATATAATACCTAGAAAAATCCTCCCAAATATAGGAAGTAAGCCCATGGACCAAAGAATAAATCACAAGGGATATTAGAAAATATTTTGAACTGGTGATAATGAACATACAAAAAATTGTAAGATGTAATTAAGGCAGTGCTTAGAGAAAAATCAATAGTTTACATGATTAGAAAAGAAGAAATATGTAAAAATTAACAATCTGAGCTTCCATCTTAAGAAACCAAGAAACGATGAAGAAGTAATAAAGTGGGGACATTGATGAAGTAGGAAGTGGACTAACAACAGAGAAAACGTCAAAAGTTTGCTTTTTATATTCATGTAGCAAGGCCGATCATTAATTTTTTATGGATATTTAAACAACTTTTGTTTTAAATTAATTTTAAACTTACAGATTTATAGATTGTTTTTAAAGGTCTGCTCTTAAATGGTCCTTCTATGATGCTGAGCATGGTGAAGTGGTAATATAAATGTGTGGTAGAAACACGAGGACTGAGCTCCCTGTTTCCTTCTTGCTTATCTTGTAAAACAACTTGCCCACATGTATTTATATAGGCTTTACATATTTTAATTTAGAAAATTGCCACCATTTACTGATATACAGTGTACACTCTATTTTTGTATGCTTCAAAATATGCCAGTCAGCTTAGTTGGTGGAGGGACCATGCCATATTCACAGTATTTAAATTAAGCCCTAAAACTATACAATTTTAGAACACACTCTGAATATTTACCGCTAAATTTTCCATTAAAACAACTGTTTATAAGGACGGATCATTATTGATCCATGACTGTTCCTCTACTAATCTGTGAGAAGGTGCATGAGAGTAAGGGGTCTGTCTTTGAATTTGTTTTGTTTTGCTTTACCATCACTGCAACTTGTATAGAATAAGGGCTCAACTGTATAACTGAGGAAATACTGCTCCATTCAGCCCCAAACCTGAAAGGTCCAAGATGAATGCATCAGATCAAGACTCCAATGTGCTAGATTCTCCTAAGTTTGAGTGTTACCAGTTCTCATTAAAACAAACAAAAACCAAACAGCATTTAATTATCATTCATTTTATGGAAAAAAAAACCCAACCCTCATTTCATAGAAAATGTTATGTATTGAAAATAAGAATTTACATTATTCTAGCAATTGCATGCCACTTTATTTCCATATGATTATCTAACGGTGGTCTCCCTAAGAGTTAAGTACAAACTAGCAAATCAGCTTACATGACCATAATTATCTTCCCCAAGCAGAAGCTGTATCACTAACTTCTGTTCTCAGTGTTACCAAATTTACCATTCTGGATAGCTTAAAAAAAAAAATCAATTTACTGACTTTCCCAGAATGTACATTTTTTAATGTTTAATCTTTTTTCTCATTAGTAATACAAACATATATTTGTTTTATGGAAATTTTGGAAAATGCAGTCCATTGGAACAAATGATTCCCAGTACATAATCCAAAGACAAATGCTCTTATTATATTCTTATATTTCCCTCAAGTGTATTTTTATTAAATATTGGTATATAATAATATGGTTTATCTAAACAAGATAAAAAAACCAACAGGTTTTTTTTTTTCTTTTTTCCTACTTCACAATTCATTTCTTTCCCTTTCTCAGTATAATAGGATAGGTTCATTTTCCCCATTGTAGTGCTTTTACATCTCAACCTAAGGTCATTCCTAGGCCTTTTCCATTTTATTTGCTGCTACTGTAATTGGGATCTTATTTCTCATAAATGGTTTCTGCCAGGATATATTATCTTGCAGATTATCTCTACATTTTCCTAGCCAGTTTACTATGAATTTGGGTCTTCTAGGAAAACAACTGTATATAACTTTCAAATATAGGCTTCCTTTCCCAAATTTATATTGTTTATTTATTTCATATATATTTCACTGACTAAAATTTCTAGAATAATTTAAAATAATCATATTATCAAACTACCTGTGTTTTGGTTGACTCTAATGGGTCGTCATTATAACGTTTTTGGCTAATGGTGTGAGAGGGTGGTAGTCTCAATGGTGTTGAAGAATTATCTCCCATACTAGGTTTGTAAGGATATCTTGTGAAAAAAATAAATGTTCCATTTTGCTGAATTCCACTAGATGATCATGGCTTTTACTTTACCTTTTGATGTGGTACAAAACTGTTACCGTAATACTGAACCATCCTCAGAGTCCTAGGTCAACCTTAGGTGACTTGGTTTTTCTTTTTATTACTAAATTCTAGCTATTAGGATTTTATTTAGGATTCTATCACTCATATTTATAATAAAGATGGGTCTGTAAGCCTCCCTTTTTGGGTATTCTCTCAGGAAAATGGGGAAAGGGATTAGGAACCAGCATTTACTAGGCTACTGCTACCTCTAGGACAATGTACTAGTGTCTTACATATATTTTTTTTTTTGCAATTTTCTAAGGTTATCTGGTTTCATACTAGTTTGATTAAAAGTATTGCTTAAATTTATTTTTCGATATTTTCTTCAATGCACATATCATGGGAATTATCAGTTCCTAGAAAGTTTGAAGAAAGTCAACCTAGTTCCAAGCCTTTTCTGGAGGTAATTATTTTATAATTGTTTCCATTTTTTCCTTGATTGTGAATTTGGGCAATTAAGAGCTTAAAAGGTCTTTCCTGACTTAGTCCTATGTACTCACATATTCAGAGTTCTCTCACTTGGATTCATTTTTAAGCCCCTCAAAAAAAAAAAAAAAAAAAAGACCTGCACACACAGAGGCACTACACATCAACAAAAAGCACTACTTTTCAGCTCTACTGAATTTCAGTAAAATCACCAACTCCTCTGACCCCTGAGCCTCCATACTTATTTCCTTATATAAACACTCTCCTCTATGCCTGGCTAGCAGTAATTTACTCTTGAGATGTGCTACACAACACCCTCTATTCCCCTTTCACAGGCTTATATTTTATTGTTACTGATTTTATTAAATTCCATCAGAACAGGGCATGTCTATTACATACCCACAAAAGAGATCATTACTGAAAAGGTTTTTCTGATAGTACACATGTTTAACCTATTCTGTTTGTCATACTAGTTCTGCTACATCTCTGTAATGTTATCTTTGCCTTCTCCCTTTTTGGTATCCTAGTTGATTCTTTCCCCTGACTTTGCCACACACACACAGTATTTTGTGCTTTGGAGGATATATAGTCTATTTTAAACTCTACCAGTGGATAGTTAGAGCCTCAATTATTTTTTTAAAAATGCTTTAAATGTTTATAATTCAAAGTTTAAAATCATTGAGCAAACATTTTAAATTCTTATTTTATGGAAGAGGAAGAATTTTGCACTTTTGTTTTCCAATGCCAGTTCCTCCCTTCCTCTTGTCTAATTTCCTTTTTACTTCCAATAGATGATCACTTTCACATTTTACATTTTACAGTTGTGAACCAGCCAGGGTTCATCAGTGAGGGAAGGGAAGGAGGACCTTCTTCCGGGAGGACGACAGCTATCTCTGAGTGTGATCCTGAGGTGGGAGAAGGGGCAAGCAGGTGGGAGTGTGGAAGGTTGGGGAGAGGGGTTGCATTCAAGTTTACAGCGTTACAATTAGTCAGTCTTCCCTCTAACAGTTTAATACTTATTGCCAGTCCTTTTAAGCTTCAGCTTCCTATGCTTGGATTACTTTTGATCAATGTTCCCTATGCTTTGGGTACTATGTTAATATACTACCTCTATATAATTTGTTTTTAGAAATGAATCGCTAAACAGCTAAGAGTTTTTGGGTCAAATTTTTTTTCACTTAAAAGTATTGCCTGAGAAACATGACTTAAAATTTTTTTTTATTGCTTGGATACTCACACTACTTATCTTTCCAATTTACAAGTCACCCAGTATGTCTAGGTTTGGACATCCGTTCATGAATTCCACCTGGAGCACTATGAATTTTCTTATTTCTAAAACTCTTAATGTTTTAAAGAAAAATGATGAGTACCTTTGATCACTGCTTCTATTCCAATTATTATTATTATTTTTTGCACCAATTATGCAAACACTGAGTCTCCTTAACTCATCCTCTGTAAAGTCATGGCCTCCAATTGCAACTGGGCCATCATGTTTTTTCTTCACATCTGCTATTCCAAAACTCCTCTGCTCTTCTCAAATCTCTGAAATCAGCAAACTATGGCACCAAACTTAAATCCAGCCCACTGCCAGCTTTTGTGAACAGTTCTAATGGAAACAGCCACCTCGTGAGCGTACATATTGTCTATGGCTGCTTTCACATTACAATGGCATAGCTGAGTGGGTAAAACGGTTACTACCTAGTCCTTTACAAAGTAAGTTTGCTGATCCTTGATCTAAACCCATCATCCACCCCCTTTACTCTGAATAGATGACTTCACAAGGAATAAAAGACATAAAATGAGTATACCAACTTTCAGGCAAAAAAAGAAAAAGTATTAAATCTGACTCTGTATCCTATGCATTTTCCCTTCACATGCGTTAGGGGCAGTCTCTCTGTCTGGCATCTCATTCCACTGCTCTTCTCTTCAGACTAGGACATCAGTAATCCCTTTTGTATTCTATTTTTCTGACTCCTTATTATGACATCCTAATATACTGACATTTCTCCCACCATAAAGGAAAACAAATCAAAGTAAGAAACTGAACCTAAACCCCATCTTACAGCTACGGTTTCTGCCTTGCCATCTTCGCTGGACACCCCACGGTCTATACTCAGAGCATACATTTCCTTACTCTAATCCTACTGCTTTCCCCACTCCAAAGACTCCTTTCATTTGCTCCCTCACAAATTGAATTTATATTTTAGTTGCCTATTTGACTGCTCAGTAGCACTTGACACTGTTAACCATCCCTTTTCTTGAAGCATTCTCTTCTCCAACTGCTAGGATGCACAGTCTTCTGGTTCTGGCTTTGTGATCACTCAGCTTCTTTTGCAAGCTGCTCTCTCTCTGTTCGCCCCTGTCTCTGCCCTGTGCTGCCTTCTCACCTCAGCCTGCATACACTGGTTACCATCTGTAGAATACTAAGGATTCCTGACTTTATAACTGAGATCACTCTCATGTTTATGATTCACATATCCAACCAGAATGCCCTATAAGAACCTGAAGATCAACAGGCTCCAAATCAAAATAACCTTTTTTTTTTTCTCCACAAACTGCTGCTACTCTTGTGGTTACTGTATCAGAGAATGTATCAGTACCATCCTCCACCCAGTTGCTCAAATATCAAACCTGAGAGTCACTCTTGACTCCTCCATCTTCCTTCTACCATATGAATTTCCAAGTCTTCTCAGAATTTCCTCTCAAATCTCTCCATCCCAGGTCTCCTAGCCTAGCACAAAGCACTAGTATTGCTCACCTCTTAAGAGGGTCTCCTTACCCTCTCTCCTCTAGCCCCCTCCAACCCATCTGAAGATTGACAGATTGTTGATGACATACTCAACACTCATGAAGGTTAAGTTCGACTCTTCTAATAAAATCTTTAAACAGTCGTGATCTTTGCTAACTGTTTTACAACATGAGATTTCTCTTCCCTTTATACAATGGGATATAGCCACACCTGTTTTTACTCCCATAAATGTTCCATATGAACCTTGCCAACACACAATCGGTTGGATGATAGATACCACCACTAAACTGCCTAACTCCCACTCAATTTAAGATGAGCATCACTTCCTCAGGAAGGTTTATCAAGTTTAATGCATCTAATTTCACTACTCTTTTTTTTTTTTTTCTTGCGTTATGTGGGCCTCTCACTGCTGTGGCCTCCCCCATTTGCGGAGCACAGGCTCCGGACGCGCAGGCCCAGCGGCCACGGCTCACGGGCCCAGCCGCTCCGCGGCACGCGGGATCCTCCCGGAACGGGGCACGAACCCGCGTCCCCTGCACCGGCAGGCGGACCCCCAAGCACTGCGCCACCAGGGAAGCCCAAATTTCACTATTCTTTTTCAACTGCATGCCACTTTCACTTTTCCTCATTTTTGCCCAATTTTCATAATGACCTGCACATTTTGGGGGCATTTATAAAGTATACATCCTAAAAACCTTCTGCTGTGGCAGTTATATCAGAGCCCTCAGGACACTGGTTGCCTTTGTGTGTGTGTGTGCTGCAACTGTTATTCCTAAATCTCACAATTTTTCTTTCTTTGCACTTATCCTGGTTTGAATTTGGACGAAAGGCCTGGTTTGAATTTGGACAAAAGGGTGAGATTAGATACCATAGGAATTGTTCGGCTCTGATGTCATAGACTGAAGCAGGACTACACTTGAATCCTTTACAAAGGAATTAAGGGTGGAGGGCAAGAGATGAGGGAGAGGTGGAAAGGAAGCACTCCTAACAGGAATGACAAACTTTTTTGCCACTAATCACTGCAGACATCTGCATGCAAACCTCCCTGGTACAAAAAATAAGAAGGTAGCAATAATGTGAACATCTCTATCAATGTCTTCTATTTAAAAACAGTGATCAAAAAGCAAATGCCAGTCTTGGCTTTCTCTTAGAAACAAATGATTCTGAGGTGATAGAACAGAGGAAACACAACATTCCAATTTTCTCAAATAAAGTATGAAGGGTGCTGGCTGCTGCAGAGTAAGGGAAAAGGTTATATACAGTTCATTTAAAGTTTAGAATATGACCACTTGTCCTATCTTACTATAGTTGTATAGGTAATATTTTTTAAATGTTTCAACCCTTCTTTTATTCTTTTAAGGGTAATTCAGTGTGTGTGGACATGTGTATGTGTGTGTTGAGAATATGGAAGGTTTTTTCACTGTGCATTTCTGTGGCTTTGGCCGTAATTTTTAGGCACTAATTATGTTGCTGTTACTAAGCTGGTGTAGGAATACACTGCCCCAAATTTGCTCTTTTTGAGAGCAGCAAATTAAGAAGGGGTAGGCGGACCAGGGAAAGGTGATCTAAATTACATAACATTAGCATAAGTCACGCAATATTGATGGTATGCATGTTAAACTACATATACATGTAACATCTCAGAGTCAAGGAATAAGTCTTTAGTAGTTTCCAAAAAAACACTAGCTTTCTTATGTAGAAAAGACAATTACTAAGCATAATTCTAAAAGTTACCATATCAAATACATGGCTCTTTTTGTAAAGCATCACAGTAATCTGAAAAAGAATTATTCATATTTTTCAAATAAACACAAAATAAACCAATTAATTCTGAATAAGTAGTAACAACTTTATTTTAACTCAATGTGCTGAAATGCAAAAAATATTTTCAGCAACAAGATACAAAAAGTATGTATCTCATCATTGACATCAGCTGATTAAAAATGAGGCTGAAAAGTTCAAAATGTCTTTATACATTTGAATCTTGAACATCAATTTGCCCCAGAACTGATTTTTAAGTAATTTCAGCAGAATTTTACTTTCAAAAATGGGACTCACTTAAGTTATATCTTCAGTCTAAAAAACTGAACGCAAAAATTAACTGGGTTACAGTATACAAGGATAAACCCTTAACAACAGAAAAAGATTTAAATATAAGAATTCTTTTTTCAAACGTAAAGTCCACATACTGCAAACAGAAGACACAGTGTGGTGATTTCATTCCTAGTGAAGAAGTCTCGCATGGTAGGCACTCAATATTCGTTCAACTGGACCTAAAATTTACATCATTCCATTTAACACTTAAATAAACTAGAGCTCACAATCTGTATAAAAGAGGTTTGCAAAATACTCTTATGTGTGTTGAAAGTGCTGTCTTTATAATCTGAAAAACACTAAAACCCAACCATCCACGTTGTTTTGCAAGAATACATTGAATATTTTCATTTTATCCATCAAAGAGCATGAACATCCAACTCCGAACAATTCACCTCTTCAAGTCTACTTGGCTTTGAGAAAAGCTTGAGTTGGATTTTAACAAAACAACTTACTGAAGTCCCTAGTGTTCTATTTTAGTAACACTGGGTAGCATCTATGATCCACAATTTTATAAACAATTCTGCTTAGGTTTTAAATTTATGCACAAAACAAATGGGTAAATAAATTAATAACTATACTTTTGGCAATTTAAGCTCTAACTTAGGTCTCATTTAAAAATAAACCAATAATGTTCATGACAACTTTTTAAGAGATCTTTGTTAATATTTTAAAACTTAATTTTAAAATTGATGTCCTTAAAAGGCACTGTTTTCACATTTCATCATGCAGTAAATTGGTCACATTTTTGAGAATTATAATTTCCTCTCAATTGTCCCCTCAAATAAAGCACATTTAAATGGAATACATTTCAACGAATCTAAACTTTCAACATTTAACTGAGTTCTATTTTCAGAAATTCACTCTTTTGAACATACCACACACAAGTCCAAGCAAATACAAGTACATGTACACACACACGCGTGCACGCACGCACACACACATGCCCAAATGACCACAGAATACATGCAAGAATCTCCAATTACTATTTCAAGACAATGACACATGAGTATTCAAGGAGGTAACAATGGCAGGCCATAATGTTATGGCACCTTCATATCTGTGCTCCAAATACCGATACACACTAATATTAAAAAATGAAAAAGGCACAAATACAGTGTTTCTGTATCTCAATCTAAAGAACAGTTCTCCAATAGTTACTTTTATAATATGGAACATTTAAGACCAGTTACTACATTTCTAAGAAAAAGCTCTGTTTAGGTGACAAAAGGGAAACAGGAGCAGGCTTTACTTCAAAAGGCAACACTGCTCAGGACAGAATCTGTGCCTACTGAAAACAATGTCTGTAGTTTAAAAATGAAAAAAAAAAAAGTTATTAGAGCACTCACGTCAGAATACATTAATAGTTTTGTATCATTGTCTCAAGAACCCACAATACCAAAAATATACATAATAAATAAAAAAAATAAACCAACTACCATATGATTCTGTTAGTATAATGGTAGGAATTATATTATCTGAAAAGTGGACATTTCTACAAATGTGGATATTCTTACAGCACAGTGTTGGACGTTTTTGGTACAAAATGTGCTACCAAACTAAAAAAAAAAAATCTTTATAATAAAACCCTTCAGATTTGCAACAAACACTAAAGTAAGTATGTAAGTTAGGGTAAGCTGAAATGTTCATTATAATAGGTGTTATCACTGAAGTCACTATGGTTAGAAATGTAGATCCAAGCAGTGAATTAATTCAGAATGCGCCTGTGTGCATCTGACATAAATGAATACACCAGTATTTTTTTAATATATGACAACAAAATTCTAGGGCCTGTGGGATTAATTTTTGTTTTCTTCTAAGACCCTGGCAAAATCTCAAATTCTTAAAGTGTATATGCATGTGTGTGTGGTTTCTCTTTTAAAATGCACATTTTAAATTTAAAGGGCTCAATCTTATGGTGAAGTTAAGGAAGTGAATTTCTGCTCCCTATAATACTCTTACATAGGATGGAATCCATTCATACGTAAGAATGTTTCTTCTATCCGAAGGGAGTCTTCCAATTTCAAATTTAGGTTAACACAACAAAGACTCAAGCTACACAGGAAAAAATGAAGATATCTGAAAATATGATCTTTCTGAACTCCAGTTTGATGTGGATAACAAATGATTATTTGACAGTGTTTGTTCAATGTAAATATGAATCACTCTTGGTATATTAGGATTGCTTCGGTAAATACCTAACAGACAGATAACAAAAATAAAATCTATTTTAAAACTTCATGCTTCATCTTTTTCCTTTTGTCCTAAATTCAAAAACTAAATAAACGAATTATACAAATTTTAATCTGGAGAATAAAGTTATATATGTAAATATATAGGTATATGCATTTTTTTTCCAGTGAAAAAAATTTTTCCCTTGTGGTCAAATGTAAATCTTGCCTAAGAAGCATACTGCCACTGTCACAGGAAATCAGATGCAGTGACTTGACACTGATTGCTCCTGCTTCACCAGGACAATGCACCAGAACAGACTTCTGTTGTAAACAGAGCTATCAAAAACTGAAGATGTGTATGTGTTTAAAGCTAAAATTCATTTATAATAAAGAACTGGCCTGTGAAAAGCAGTTTATAAATAGTTTATCCTGTTCACATTATGCAGAATTTCACTATCATCCACAATGTTGGTACAGTAACTGAGACAGAAAGGAGAAAGCTAGGGAGGAAAAAAGGTTTCAGAGTGTAGCCTGACGTATTTCTAAGGGTTCTCTCCTTTAGTCTGCAAATAATAGCAGTTCATTGCTTTTAGAAGGAGAGTAGGCTGTCCAGGATTCATTTACTGTCAGGTGCCTTCTCCAAAGCGTGATAAACAGGTGTGAATTCAATAATGAATATCTGGAAGTCAAACCAATTTAACTATAATCGAGAATATCTTCCTTATCTATTATCACAAACATCCCAGTTGCCTCCATCTGTCTTAAAAATTCTTTCAAAAGTTAAGACAATTAATTATACCTTATCAATTCTCTCAAAAGCAAAAAAAAAAAGTACCATTCAGTATTAAAAAGTTACACATTAAAAGTGCATATATATCTTCTTAATTGGCCCACTCATTAAATTTACATTTGGTCATCCTTACTTTTAACATGTACAGAATTCTTCATATAAATGTAGGTCACTATAAATTAAAAAAAAATTAATTCAGCACAAAACATGCTTTCTTCTTATTGAAATCTTAACCTCAATCAGTTCTCAATCATTGTAAACTTGGATAAACTCACAAAGAAACACAAGCAAAGGTTTGTTATGCTTCTCTTAGTTTGTTGGACAGATAACATACAAACTCTACAAAGTTCACTAAAAATTTGGGCCAACTCATTGCATATTTGCCCCCTGAAATGAAAAATAAATTAGAATTGAAGCAGTGTATTGCCATAACTTACCTTGAAGGTAAGCAGGTTCTCCTGTATTTATAGAACTTAGACTGGAGACGTTACCAGTAATCTCCAATACAAGTGCTTTTTTAAGGAAAACCTAGTTTTAAACTTTGAGATAGCATAGGACAAACCCTGTAATATTCATTTGCCTTTCTCAAACTAATGGAAGATCCTTTTGAAACTTATTATCTTCAGTTATCAATATTACTGCATTATGGAGCTAGTGCAATCCTGCATAGCCTTGGTCACAATGACAAGGCACAATAAAAAAATTAAAGTATATATATGAACAAGAGAAGTCACTGAAGATAATTTAAGGCCTTGAAGTGAATTAGAGTATAATCAGTCTAATTTAAAGCTGAAGAATAAACCATAAATTATCCACCTGAAATTCAAGCAATATGCTTTCTCAGCTTCTGTTCTGTGGACAAGACAACAGAAACAACTCTTGCTTATGGTTTGTGTATTAGAATCCTTCTGGACCTGGAGGAGTAAAAGTCAGTTCCATTTTTCTACAGTTCATGGAAGATTTCAAGACTGTTTTAGCCGTTTTCGTGGAATACCAAACTGTGGACACTGTGCAGATGCTAGTGCTCGGAAGGCTTCTGCTACCAAATGTGGGTGAGACTGAATCATGGACTTCCACCCAGATGTTTCCATTATGTCTGCTGCTTGGCTGAAAAATAAAATTAAGAGATGTTTACTAAAGAGTACTTTTCAAAATGCACTGTTGCACTGTCAATTTTTTTTTTTAATTTACAGATTTCAAAATGTTTTGGAACATTTTGTTTGCCTCTCTATGTATTCAAACCATTTGAATTCATTAAAATATCATCTTTACCTTCCTGGTATTTTCTTTTGTAAATGAAACTATTCAATTTTTCTGGAAATTCTACTCTTGGAAGTGTGTGACACTTGCCTGCATAGTTCTACTCCCACTGTTACCATTTCTATACCTGCTCTTCCAAGAGCTCTTTTCCCTGGCTCTTACATGCAGGTTTTCTCTAGAGTTCCAAGTTTTGCCCTCGACTCTTCTCCCTTAACATTCTTTACTTATCTTATCTCATCCACTATTCACAATTTTAACTATCATATTCAGTGATGATAAATAATGATTTGCTAAGTCCTAGGCCTCCCCACAAAGGTTGTTCCCAACCACTTGTTCTCTTTACTTGGATGTGCCTGGAGACCCATAAATTTGGGACTGTTGGAAGGGAACTCAACACGTTTCTCCCAAGGCCCAAATTCTTTCTCTCTCATTTCCAATCAGCTAGTGCTTCCACCATCACCCAGTGATTCAAGTCAGAAACCTGGAAGTCACCCTAGATGCCATCCTTTCCAATCAGTCATCAAAGCCCTATTTTAATTCCCAAAGGTATCCTGAATCCCTAGTTAAGGCCCACATCATCTCACATTTGAATTATTACGGGAGTCTCCTAATTTGTCTTCTACTCTCCTATCTTGCTCCTCTCAAACCAGCTTCCATGCTGCCTTAGTAACATGAACACTAACATGAACACATCCTCTTCTACTCTTCTCCGGTGCCAGTACACAAGTTCTTTAGAAAGAGAAATAAAGTTTCCTAGTTCTTCCCCCTAGCTTTCTACCTCCCACTTCCATGCTCTGGCACTTTGTATAATAATACTGAACTGTTTATTATACCTGATGTACAACATGCTCTGAGTAAATACAATTACCCAAACAAAAAACCTAGTTATCCTTCCTTGTCTCCTGTCTTCTCTCCTTTGTAACTACCCTCCATCCAAATAATATCCAAGTATTATAGATTGTCCATTCAAAATATTATATCCTTTTATTTCCCTCTGGCCGCACTGTCGCCAGTCAAGTCTAATTTTGCCCTCATCTTTTGCCTGAAACACTCCAATAACTTTCCAACTGGTCTACCTATGTATAACCTTGCTCCTCACTACCACCACCAACTCAACCTCCCCACAACCATGCATGTGGAGACATTGCTACAAACACACACCTGATCACATCCTACTCTAGGTTAAAACCCTTTACTATATGCCCATCCCTGTTCGAATAATGTCTAAAAGGCCTTCCGTGATCTGATCTTTGCTTTCTTCCTCCAGCTTCTCATGCCCCACCCTCCAAACTGTTCTTTCTTATCACCGAAACTTTGCACACCTGAATATATTTTTCGGGATATACTTTCCCACCTCTTCGCTCTTCTTCATCAGGTCTTTATTTATACAACAATTCTTCAAAAGGGCTTTCTCTGACCCCTAGATTAGGTTCGGTCCCTTTGCTATATGCTCAGATGGGTATGCTCTACATTACCTATTATTACACTTAACTTCAACTACTTGTTTAATTCTTATACATCTCCTGCTAAAACATGAACTCCATGAAGGCAGGGAAAACACCTGTCATGTTCGCCATTACATTCTTTGTACTAAGCAAGCACAGTGCCCTGGGAATTCACTGGATAATAAACATAAATATCTATCAAACGATTGATCAACTATTGCTTCATGTGTTTATACTTTGATTCAAGCTATGCTGTCTGCAATACTTGTTATTTCCTTCCTAGTTTGCTAATTCCTATTCCTGTTTTAAGACAAGCCTCAGTCATCTTCATCCCTAAACCTCCAGCCTTAGTCAAGTGTCCTGCACATAACCTTCTTTATCACATTACTTACCATATTATAATAAAATGATATATTCATGGATGTGTTCCTATCATTAGATCAATTTCTCAAGGACAGGATTTTTCTCCATTTGTTTTTATATGCAGGACCCCAGCATGATGCTTGAGACACGATAGATGCTACACAAATGTTTGCTTCACTAAATAGCAGCTAATAACAATTTTTAAAAAAATTTGCCTAACATCCAATTACCAGTGTGTCGTCATGTTTATAATTTCAACTTGTTTAGAATCACACAGATACTTCTTAATTTACCCGACATTTTCATTTATTTAATTCAACAAATAGCTATTGAAGGTCTCTACGTACAATACAGCTTCTACACGGGATATAAAATAAGCTTATATTTTTTGACATTGAAAAAGCTATACAAGGCAAAATATTTTCTTAACAGAATAAAACTAGAGCTTGAAAGTGGCAAAGTACAAAGAATCACAAAACAGTCATTTGATTTTTTTCTAGGATCACATACCCTGAAAATGTATTATCACACACTGACCAATATATAGAATAATCAATATCTTAAAAATAGCCACTAATTTTTACTTTCATAAAACAGAATTCACAAACTGTTAAGAATTCAGTTAACCAACTTCAAATCTATCAAAACAGATGAAAGCAAGGGGCCATAAATCAAACATTCATTTTCTTGTCTCTAACGCTGCCTTTTTTTACTTTCTTGTATCAACTTTTGATAAATTGCAAAAATGGAGTTTAAGGGTTTACAGGCAAAAACTAATCAAAAGCAGATGCAAATCTTCAACCTCCTGACTCCTGATACTGAATAATCGCAAAGAGTAAAAATTTCACTCTAAAAATGAGTGAAGGGCTTCCCTGGTGGCGTAGTGGTTAAGAATCTGCCTGCCAATGCAGGAGACACGGGTTTGAGCCCTTGTCCGGGAAGATCCCACATGCCGTGGAGCAACTAAGCCTGTGCGCCACAACTACTGAGCCTGCGCTCTAGAGACCACGAGCCACAACTACTGAAGCCTGCGCACCTAGAGCCCGTACTCCTCAACAAGAGAGGCCACCGCAATGAGAAGCCCACGCATCGCAACGAAGAGTAGCCCCCGCTCGCCGCAACTTGAGAAAGCCCGTGCACAGCAACAGCAACAAAGACCCAACTCAGCCATAAATAAATAAATAAAATGAGTGAAGAAGAAAAAAGAAGGGAATAATAAATTCTAATAGTTACGTCATATTCCGAAGATCCAGGCTTAGAAAGATGTTTCAACTACCCTGCTCATTATAATCTACCAGGGAAAGGAAAGATCAAATTGCTACTATTTCTGGAATGGCAGGCAGTTAGCCTAATATAGCATGTGATGCAAGTTATCTGGCTACCTTAAGAAGCAGTGGGTTAGCGTTCAAATGTCAAGAGTTTCTAGGCAAATATGGAGGGTACATTTCCTCATAGGATAAAATAAATATTTCCCACATTTATAGAAATACTTTCTGAAGGGGCAAGGGCAGGATCTCCAGCCACTGAAATACCTGGACTCAGCTATACACTACATGAACATACATGCTTAAGACATTAGAGCGTCCATCCCAATTCACATTAGAAGCTGATCTACAACAGAGCATAGCCTCAAGAATCCACTAAGTAGTCAAATTATTATTTTTTAAACTGGCAGTTTGCTTCATATAACTAATATCTGGATTCATACTTATTGTAGATGAACAAAAGGCTATGCAAACACTTAATTTCATGTATGCAGATCAACTTTAAGTCAGAAACTGATGTCATCTTACTTGCTGTTCCAGTTTTTCCCATCTTTACACCCAAGCTGTCGAAGTACACTGCACCTGCATTGAAGATTTAAAAACACTTAAGAAAAAGACCGGTGAAGAATTGTTGAAGGTGTCATGTCCACTGAAATACAAGCATAGCTTACCTATTAATAAAGTCTATGGCTTGTGCTTTCAACTGTTCCGCACTGTGCAAATCTGCAAGGACAAGGGTATCAGCAACATTTTCTACTGAGAGGTTACTACACAAAGCTTCTTCACACATGACCTTCAGCCGTTCCAGTGCATACTATCCAAAAGGAAAACATAACATTAAACATTTACTCAAACTAGCAAGTTTTTAAATACACGATATTTGTAACTTAGAAAATGAAGTTTAAGCCCATTACACATTGAACTGAGGGTACTTTAAAAGTCTTTAAATTACTTTAAATATAAAGAAAGTATGCATTAATGCATTCAAGAGAAAGACTAATTTTTCTTAAGAAATTTCTATTTGCATAAGTGCAAGATACAGGCTATTTTTAAAGTAGGGTTTTATTCTTTAAAAACCCCTTATTACTCAATACTCTTAATGAGTAGATTTCTCTTTTCTACTATTTTAAACACCAGTCAGTACACTGCATGTTGTCACTACTTAATTCTGAAAAATAAATTATAAAGCTAAACAAATCATATTCATAACCATTAAAAACTTAGTATATGTTATCAGAACATCCTTGGCAATTTATTGAGGTAAAATTGACATACAATAAGTAGCACATATTTAAAGTATATACTTTGATAAGTTTATACAGCCATATAACCATCATTAAATCAAGAGAGTGGATATATTCATTACTCCCCAAAGTTTCCTTCTCTCTCTGTAACCCTTCTTCCTCACCCCACCCCAGGCAATATCTCTGATGTGTTTTCTACTGCTACAGTCTGCATTTTCTGAAGTCTTCTATAAATGGAATCATACAATTTGCATTTGTTTTTGTCTGGCTTCCACGCATTGTAATTATTTTGAGATTCATGCATGTTGTTGTCTATGTATCAATAGTTCTATGCTTTTTATTGCTCAATAGTATTCCACTGATCTATCGACAAACATTTGGGTGTTTCCAGTTTTTAGCCATTACAAATAAAGCTGCTATAAACATTCATATACAAGTCACTGTATGGGCATATGCTTTCTTTTCTGTTGAGCAGAGACCTATAAGTAAACTCGCTGAATAATATGGTAAGTGTAAAACTTTAAAAAAATTGCCAAATGGTCTTTCAAAGTGGTTGTATCATTTTACATTCCCATTAGCAGTATATGAGAGTCCTAATTTTTCCATATCCTTGACCATACTTGGTATGGTCTTTGTAATTTTAGTTATTATAATATAGTTACAGAAGTATCTCACAGTGGTTTTAATTTACACTACCCTAATGTGGTTGAGCACAAGAGAGGCCGCGACAGTGAGAGGCCCGCGCACCGCAATAAAGAGTGGTCCCCACTCACCGCAACTAGAGAAAGTCGTCGCATAGAAACGAAGACCCAACACAGCCAAAAATAAATAAATAAAAATACAATTTGCTAAAAAACAAAACAAAACAAAAAACAGAAACAACCCCCAAAGTTGTTCATCAGATATATGCTTTGCAAATATGTTCTCCCAGTCTGCGGCTAGTCTTTATTTTCCTATGTCTTTTGAAGAAAAGAAGTTTTAAATTTCACTGAAGTCCAATTTATCATTTTTCCTTTTATGTATTATGTTTTTGGTGTCATAGCTAAGAAGTCTTTGCCTAATGTAAGATTGTGAAGACTTTCTCCTATGTTTTCTTTTAGAAGTTTAAGATTTTTAGGTTTATAATCTATTTTGCGTTACTTTTTGTATATGACGTGAAGTTCGCATACTAAGTTTTTTCAAATAAGTTCAACCACAGTTTATCTGTTTGGACATAGGCTATCCAACTCCTATAGCACTATTTATTGAAAACACTATCCTTTCTCCACTGAACTATCTTTACACTTTTATCAAAAATTAAGTAGTCATACATCTGAGTCTATTTCTGTACTCTATATTCTGCTTCAATGAGTTATTTGTCTATCTTGTCACCAATACTATGCTGTCCTAAATACTGAACCTTTATGACTCCTCCACTTTGATCTTCTTTTTCACAGTTATCTGACTATTCCAGGTCCTTGCACTTGCATATAAAATTTTTAAATCAGCATGTCAATTTTTCCCCTGCAAAAGCATGCTAGGATTTTGACAGTGACATGTTTGTTCTACTAATCAAAGGAGAATTGACATTTTAACAATGTTAAGATTTCTAGTCCATGAACGAGTTTTTTCTCTCCATTTATTGAGGTCTACCTTAATTTCTATTAGCAGTATATTATAATTTTCAGCATACAGGTCTTGAACATATTTTGTCAGATTTATGCCTACGTATTTCAAATTTTTGACTCTATTATAAAGGCATTTTTACATTTAAATCTTTATTGAGATAGCAATATACACTTGGCCCAGTTTCTCCCAATGGTAACATTTTTCAAAATGAGTATAATTATCACTATATATACATATACATATGTACATACACACACACACTTACATACACACACAGACAGAAGTGGCATGGACATTAATACTTTTGGAGAAAGCTCCCAAAGTGCTTTAGTGCTTTGAGGATTGAGAACTACTGGCTTTGAGATTTCCTGAAATTTTTGTAGTTCCCCTACCTTCAGGAAATCACCATTATAAAAGAACATTATAAAATTAACATTTTTTTTTCTCTATACTCTTATATTAAAAAAGAAATCTGTGAATACAAGATTAAATTAGAAAAAAATACGCAATATTTTTTTCCTTTTTTTAGACAAAGGTCATGCACTGTATCTTAACACTAAGAATATCTCAAAATTGCAATAGATTATATATGCTATTGTGTGTGTGTTCTCATAAAACAGGGTAATGATACACTCAAAACTATTGAGTCTACAGTTAATCTGCCATTTCTGTAAATTGGCTTAAGATATTTTTATGTCTTACTGATTTAAAAAAATTTCATTTCTATATTATCCCACTGTGTGCTATTTCATAATACTCTCAAGAGCCATCCACAAACAGTATAAATTAGTTCAATATTTCAAGTTGTTGGGGGTTCTCATTTGATGATAGTTTTCTAGATACATCAAGCTTGAGGACATTTTTGAGCTCTTTAAGACCGAATTACTTACTTTGTCTGCAGCTGCCAACAAGTTGTCAGCCATTTTGTCAAGATTTGGCGCTTTCCCTGTGTAAATGAATCTCATCATTTCTTTAAAAACCTCAGGGTCTACATCATTTATTTCCACTCGATTCTGGTATTGAAAACAAACAAACAAAAGTTATATTTCAAGAACACACACATACACAAATGAACCAAAACAAAACTGACAGCAACTTAAAAGCCCCAAGGTGTATTTTAAAATTGAGGTAAGTAAATCTTCAGTAAGCTAAGTAAGCAGGCAAAGTGAAGCAGGCAGATCTAAGAGAAGTACACCAAGTCAAGCACTACCATGTAGGAATATAAACCCCAATTTCTCAGTTAAAAAGAGTTCAAACAAAAACAAAAAAATCTGTAAGGCCAAACTAAATACATCTGAATTCAGTTTCTGACCTCTATCTTAGAAGAACATGGTTATTAACCTGTTTTGTTGTTGAAAAGAATTAGGTGGTAATACAATGCCTAAGACCCAATAACCAACCACTGGTTCTAGACCAAGCTTTAAGCAAAGGTAAGGTCAGGTATTTGAGAACATACCAGAGCCCACTACCTCAGAACTCTCCTACAAAAACGGCATGTAATATTATCTACGGGCACCTCACCTCTTTACTTGAGACACACTCAAGTCCAAAGAGGACCAGCTGCTTTTTTACTCCTGTATCTTTGTATTTGGTTTCTCTCCTGTGATCAATGAAGCTAAACAGTTAACACTAGACAATACCAAACTTTTCTGACCCTTTGATGACAATAACATCTGACATCATTGATCAGAAGACTGATCATACTACCTGCCCACACCAATAATCAAAGGAAAGAAAGAAGCTACTTCATTGCAGCTTCTAGTTCTGCAGGGAGAATAAAGCTGAGACATATAAATAAACTCAGGAGTTGCCTAGTTGGAGCAATAAGGCTCACATGTAATGCAACCCGCAAAAATCAACCTCTGGTCTTTAATCTGACTACATTTCAAGATGATAGGTGAAAGAGAAATATCTGAGAAAACCAATTAGGTAATATCTTGATTACAATTCATGCATACTAATAATGACATAATTTATGTCCTTTATTAAATCCAATAAATATCCTCTTATTATAGTGGTAAAAAGAATGTAGGAATTGTCTTTGTTCTAGAAATCAACTCAAAGTCTAGAAAGAAGGAATATACATCTTAACTGGAGAACTCTCAAATAGTTATGGACCAGTACAGTCCTTTTGGACAGCTATCCTTTTGGATAACAACTACCCACTTATTTTGCTACCAGAAGGGTGCTGAAATAGCTGTTATGTGGAATATTCACCCACAGTAAGCTACATCTATTTTTCTATGATAGAACATATTTCCCCCCATCCTTCTATTTCTTTCTAAAATCATAATAAGAAAATGCACCTTTACTTTTAAAATATACTTTCCACTATTCTACATTTGTACAAATATTAGCCCTTTAAACCATGTTTACCTTTTTGCTTTCTTCCATTTCATGTTCAAACATTGCATTAAAAACTGGGGATCGAGCTGTAACAAGATTAAGCATCATTATTTAGTGTACAAATTTATGAAAGAAAGGTACTATATGACCCAAAAGTAGAAAGTACCTGCAAGTACAGATTTATGAGCTTTAAATTCTTGTCCTCTCACGAAAAAACTGCAATCTGTAAATCTTGTGTTTTCCCAGAGATTACCTAAATCATCTGCTAGTCGACATTCAGGCACCTTTAAAGTATTTGTATTAGTATGTCCTGATATATTTACTGAATCTTGGACCACACTCACCTAATAAAAAAGGGACAGCAAGAAAAAACACTTTTATAAATTAATATCAATAATAAGCTACTAAGTCTAAACTTAAACTTATCGTTAAAATCATGCAGAAAATTCAATGTACTCCTGATCAAAAATGGTAATACTTGGGAACTGAATTTAAGGACACAACTTAAAGGAGAGAAATAATATAGAAAAAAATTGAAACGAACTAGATCATTTTAAAGTGATATTTTATGTAAATAAATGGCTTAATGATTCCTTGGAATGCTCGGCTACTAATCACAAAAAGTATTTCTCAGCAAGAAAAAAGTCATAATATGATTCCAAATTCAAACAAAGAGAAGGTATTTTTGTGAGGAGAAATAAATTTCTTTAATTTTTATTTCCTCACACTACAGACCTATCAACATTTAAAGTTTATTATACATTCAATAAACACAGCATCACACTTATGACTTTTTAGAGTATTTTAAAATGTTTTTAAAACTACAGACTACAATATGCAATTTGGGAAGTATTTTAAGTGTTGTCCCTATATGTTTCAACTCTAAACAAATTGATTTAAATATCTAGTAATATTGATTTAAATTTTAAAGTATAAGAATTCTCACAAAACCAATGTAGTTATTAATGTTCATGGAAATCTTTTATTTAAAAAAATCAACAGTAAGAACAATATAAATATAATTTAATTCGATTTGCAGACCTTTTATTTACCTGTGAAATAATCAATAAATAAAACTTGGTATGACTGCAACATTGCTTTTATATGGAGTCCAATATATATGGATTAAATTATCTCTCAGATGACTACATACTGAATAAAGTCTTAAAACACTACTAAGTTTGGCACACTAATTTTTTAGGAAAAGGAATATACTATTACTAGGAATTTATTACATTTAATAAATTGAAGAAAATACTACCTCAACTAGTAAATCAAATGTGTCAAGAGTAAATGAACCATCTTTCACAAAAAGTGCTATATTAGTTATCTACTATTTCAAGTTACTAAGTTTTATTGTTGTTTGTTATGCAGCAATAGATGACTGTGTTCATTTAAAAACGTATTTCATAAGGCTTTTGTTAATTAAAAGTAAGTATAAGTAAGGACAAATACAGTAAACTATGTAGAAATTGTAAATTGGAAATGGATAAATTGGACCAAACTACTGACATGCTAAGAAGTATAATGGGCCAATATAAAATGTTTGAAGAATATTAAATCTCATTAGTCCTCACTCACCCAGATGTAATAACATCTATCTCATATGAAAGAATAGACGCCTTGTAAAGAAAACTTTATTTTCTGAGGATATTTTTATTAACCATTTTGTTTGTCTGCTTTTATTAACCTTTTGGAATCACACATCATAGGAATCATCTAATCCAATCACCTCATTTTTTAAAAAAAGTTTGAAACAGTGAGATCCAGAGAAGGTAACTAAAGTGTCCTAAATCCACTGCTAGTCAGTATCAAGGAAGACTAGACCTACATCCCTTTTTATAGCATTCTTTGTATTAGACAGTATTTCTTTGGATTTTTAAAGAAATTACTAGTACGTTAATGCAATTATGGTTCTGAAGGGATTTATCACAACAATCTTCTGAGATGTTCTTCTAAATATAGGAGCCAAGACATTGTGCACATAAATAAGTTTATGAATAAAGATTCTTCTATTAAGTTTTTAATTATTCAAATTGTTTCTAAAATTTTACAAACTACAAAACAGAAAAAAAAAGCTTCACTAATCCTTACCTTATTGCTCTGTTACACCATACATTATAACTTAACGATACATAAATCAAAAGTGTTGGTATTAATATTCAGGGTTTAGTTAGGATCACAAAGACAGTGTTTACTTGTTCATATCAGCACTGCTCTTGAAATTTCTAGAGAGCAGAAACTGGATTAAACCGAACAGTTCAATTACTTGCATAAAGTATGCAGTGGAGTCATGAAAATGTGACCATATTATTTAAATTTAGGAAAGGATTTCTTCAATTCTACTTATTGTCTAATTATCTTAATTCAAAACAATATATTTAATGTAAAAATTTTACAAAAATCAGGTGATAGAAGGAAAAAAGGATCAAAAAATAAAGCCATTATTATCGGGCATAGATACTGATGATGATATATTTGTACTCTGTATATATAATCACAATTCAGAAGAATTTATATTATTGGCATACACATCTACATACTATTATCACAGCAACCACAAATTTTAAGTAAGACATAATTAACATTTCATATTCTGAAGAGTATTCAAGGAACTATTTATAGAGCAGAAATTAATGATCTAATTAAAACTGATATGCAATGAATTCTGATGATTATTTTCTTTGATACCTATAATTAAGAAATTGGTAAAATTTTCATTTTTTTCTAGTACATATTCAAATATAGGTAATGAACATTCTTACTGAATGGAAGCTAGAGTAAAAAATTCAGAAGAAAGGCTGAGATTCTTTCCTGAGGTTAAACTGTTGTTCTTTCAAAATAAAACAGCAAATGCACAATACTCAAAACTGACAACGTAAAACCTCAAACTCATTTGACAGCTCTTTTTCAAATTTGCTTTTGGATCAACTCTGAGAATATAATTTAGACTAAGGATGAACATGTGCAGGCTCTAATCAGCTGTGACTTCCCTGGAAATCTGGGACTACTGGTTCCTATTTTTAAAACTACCAATTCTCTAAACTAATTCTGAAGGCTAGCTATGAATATCCAAAGGTGCACAGTACTACAAATTTTGCCACTCTAATCAACTACCTAACCATCCCTTACACTGGCTCCAAAGTGAGAAACTTTTAGTAGTCCAATTTCATATCATCTTCTAGAATACTGGGTCTTAGACTTTCTGGCTTTCATAGACAGGTATCCTTTTTTAGAATGCAGATGATAGAAATCGGGTTGTCAGTTTTCCATTTTGTCATTTTTAGAGAATAAAACCCAACTTCCATCCACTATCAAAAGTATTTTAAAATAGAAAGGTTAACTTAGCAACAGAAAAATAGGAGGGAAAAAAGAGTCCTTCTAAATGAATTAATTTAATTTTATGAACAATTCATTACATATATTCTACCTGTATATATAGTCTTCTGTATACCATAGAATAGCATGGGTTTTTGGACCATAAGATTATTTAAAATCTGCTGGATTCCAAAAGATAAAGCAATTTAACCAATTTTCTATTTTTCCTACTAATTCCTCAATTCCTGTTTTCTGCATCACTTTGGGAGAGAAGGGGCAGAACTGTTTACACTGCCAGAAACTTCTACCTCTGGCTATTTGACTCATAGTATGGAACTTGCAAGATTATTTATGTCTTGCACCAAAGGGTAGCACCAGACTGCCTTACCTGTCTACAGCACCACTTGCAGGGGAGGGGAGGAGGCAGTTCTTTAGGTAGGCCAGTGCAATGCTTCCTCCTCTTCTGCAAGCAGTGCTGGAGATGCTGTAGAAGGAAGGGCATCAGTGAGAGGTACGGAAGAAAGAGGGAAAGGGCACACGGAATGTTTGTTCAAAGCACTTTTTGCCCACCTATGTTAAATACAGTGCCCAGGGTATAAAGGTCTACATCAGTAAAGGTATGTATTACAGTATCCAAAACTGAATTTGATCAATGTCAACTTAAAATATATGTCATGGTGGGTTCGATTTTTAGGAGGTCACTAGCTTGTATAATTTAGCATGTGAATAAAAAGTATACTTCAAAAACTTGTATCAGAAAAAGATCTTAATTTCAGCCTTCATTCTGAACTTTTTGGTTGTCTAGGTTCCAATAAAATATACTTAGGGAAATATACTTAGTAAACAATATTTCAATTCTAAAAAAAGAAATATTTTCTTAAAATGTTTATTCACAAAAAGACTTTTAGCCGCAGTAGTTTTTTTTCTTAACTGGATTACACAACCTTTCAGATCCTTTAAATTCTAAGATTATGTGATCACAAAAAATTAACATGCTGAAATTTAAGATAACTGCTAAAATTATGAAAAGATTCTACATTAAGAATGCTTAAATAAAAAATAAGAATGCTTAAATAACATAACCTACAATTATTTAGAATACTAAGAGCATCTTATCTATTGGCAACAAATGCTTTAGTATATATTTTTATCAAATTATTTAATGATAAGCTCTGCTCAAGACACTTGCGGTATGTGCTTTATCAACCAAATAATTGTATTCATAACAAATTCATCATACAGTTCATTTAACTTGTCTAAGTGAAAAAAAGATGCACTATATTTGCACTATGTAGTCTCTGGGGCCATATTTCAATTATTCTTCTGACACAGTATAATATATAATTAGTTTGTAAATCTTGCCAAGAAATTTTACACATTTTCTATATAAAGAGTAAAGCTACCTTAGTAGCAGTTAAGGAAGTTATTGTGCTTCCAAGACACTCATCTGTCTACAATAACCTACTGAAATATATTTAATGCTGAGGTTACCTGATCATCTCAACAATTCATATAGATAAAGCTACGTAATAACAATGACAGAACCAAGTTCAAGCCTCAAATTAAGACAAATCATAAGTGTAAATTATTAGAAGGGGCAATGCTGGTAAGTTTCAAAAGATGACATTTCATGCATATATCTTATAAGTCTGTCAACAGACATAGGTGTATCTTAAAAATTTTGAGATGCTTTTGCTTATAATGCTAACATCTATTTGAATAAATGAATCTAACTGCTTGAATGAACAAAAAGCTTCCCAGTCTTTTTTCAGGCACTTTCACTACCGTTCAAGTACGGATTCAAACTGATAAACTAGTAATAATGTTTAATATCATCAATCTGAATATGACAGAAAATACTGACCATCTATTTAGAATTATTCAGAATGAAGAAGATATTCAGAAATCTTGATATGAAGCTATACACATCCATAGTCTTCCTATGAGGAAGAAGTATTTAGTATGTGGTAGTATAACTGTATATACAATTTATAGCTTAAAGACATGACAGAATTTTTTCAGACTGGGCTACTACATTGATTTCTAAGAAAATCCAGTCAGCTTTTACATGGTTAAATATTTACATATAAAATATTACCAATTATACCAGTTACTTAGTGTATATTTTTGCTTCATCACTAAATATAGCCAAACACTGAGTTCCCTGAATAAAAAATGTACCCACCTCACAAAATAATGTAAGCTTGTCATCTGGTAAAAGACCATTAGCTTCATCAAGCAAAAAATCCCTTCGAATGAATTTTTTAAAACCCCAGTCTTTCCCTTGTACAAATCGATATGCTCTTTGGCTTTCTGGTGGAAAACAGAGTAAAAGTTTAAATAAACAAGTATCCAAGAAACATTTTGTTAATGAAAACACAGTTAAATGAATGTGCAAAAATAGGACTGGGCCAATACATCCATCATAAAAACTACAGATATGTGTGTTCATAGGTAAAATGTCAAAAGAGTTACATTAGGTAGAACCAGATCATTTCACAGCCTACCAAAAATTCTGGCCATTATCAATGAGCTCACTTTCAGATTCCTAGATATCTAAGTAGAAGAAAAGCCAGATCAAATGTCAAGGAGAAGGAAGAGATCTTTCAAACAATCTAAGCCCTTTAACAATGAAGTAGGATTTAAATACATTGGCATAGGCATACTATTCATCATCTAATATCAGAACCAACTTAGAAACATACCTCTCATTTCTTGTTTCTCCCTTTAAAAATGGATGCTCTATATCACCAGGGCATCCTGTAAGCTTTCCTGGGATAACCATCCCACTGATTTAAGTTGCATTAACTAGAGAAAAATCCATTAACTGGTAAAAAAGCTAAATAAAGTCCCCTATCATTTCTAGGTCTTCAGACATAGTCCCATTACCTCTAAAAACAATTTTCATAAAAGTCCAGAAGACGGTCTTAGTATGATTAGTAAAAGATTTAATAAATGTCTGAAGTAAATGTTTCAAATGTCTAACATACTGATTAATAACTGTATACTATGAAATAAACAAGGTCCTTTACAGAAGTATTCATTATCTGTTCTACAAGCTGAAGGTAGAAAACCAGTAATAAATTTAACTGAGATACTCCATGTTAAGGACTGAACATTTGTATCCCCTCAAAAGTTTCATGTTGAAACGCTATCCCCAAAGTGATGATATTAAGAGGCCAGTGACTGGGATTAGATGAGGTCATGAGGGTAGATACCCTCATGAATGTAAGGATTAGTGCTTCCTAGCCCTTTCCATCATGTGAAGACAGTGAAACACAGTCAGACTAGAATCTGACTATGCTGGCACCCTGATCTTGGATTCCCAGTCTCCAGATTTGTGAGAAATAAATGTCTGCTGTTTATAGGCCACCCAGTCTATGTTACTTTGTTATAGCAGCCTGAACTAAGATACTCGCCTGTCTTAAATGTCAGACAATGTGAAAACACATATGGAAACTATGTATTACCTTAGTAACAAAATATATTATTAAAGTGTGCATTTGGAGGGTTTTTTGTAGTGAGGTTAGTACTTGATTTTTGTTATTCACTTCCAGAAATCACTTCAAATTCAATGCAGCAGTTCATGATATATTTTCCTACTATGCACACTGTACATTTCCTACAATGATCTTCTGTTATGAAGTGCCAGGCTACATGGTTTCAGCTGGCTATAATTCAGAAGCTTCAACTGAATTTAACAGGTCCTGAGACTAAGAAAAACTGATTTCCTTTCAGTCAGTGTTCAGCCCACTGCTCAAAAAAATTCTAGTGACAAAATATCAGGACATTCAAACTCCTTTCACATTGTTCTTCAGATTTTATTACCTGGCAAAAATGGCAAGGAAGAAAAAGAAATGTTTCCTGAACACCTATTATATATGCCAGGCATTGAACCAGGCATCTTGCCCTGACAGTAGCTGTTTTTACAAGTGAAAAGTGAATGTCATTTTAGGGCATAAAAAATTTAAATTTTAATATGATTTAAAACTAATTTTACATGTCTTAGGAAGTCTAAGACTTAGTAAAACAACTGTAACTGTACTCTGGCATTTAAAATTAACAGCCAAAATGAAATGTTTTGGGTTAAGCAGATTTTAGTTTCAGGGAAAAAAATCCTAAGTTTTTCTAAGTAAAAGTGTGGAAGTCACAGTACATAATTACACAGAGACTTCTTCAAGTCAGTTTGGAAATCACTTACCCATTGCTTTTGTTTCTTCCCTTTTAGCGTTCAGAAGGGAAAATTTGAATTTTGCTCGAACTTCACTTTTTGGACAGCTGACTAAAAGCAAATATAAGGACAAGTAGTCTTTACTTTCATCATCTAATCCCTTTGGATTTACCCTCAGGCACCTAAAATAAAACAATAGGCTCACAAGGAGGAAAATAATACTTTAAACATTCAAGAGAGAGGCAATACTAAAATCATTTGTTAAATCTTTTTTTTTTTTTTAAGAGAACTGGTTTTAATTTAGAAGAGTGTCTTCAATTATCCACTAATATATATATATAATATATATATATATATATTTTACGAAGTAAGTTTATCTTATTTCTTTTATGTTAAATCTTAATAATAGAACAGCACTCCTGTCAACATCCTCACAGTTCTTTACAATTCTCTATACTATTAGGAACTTATTACAAATCTAATATAAAATTAGACAAATATCCATTCAGAAACAGTAACAACAAAATTTTAAAGTAGCTGATGATCATATCAAAAACAAATACCCAAAACAAACAAACATCTTACCATTTCATTTTGTCACTGGGGCTAGATGAGAATGTTGAACTTTTTAACACTTCACCCATTTCCTCTCGACAAAAACTGAAGTTATTAATGGTCCACATGTAGGAAAATTTTACAACTTTAACCTAAAACATTCAGAAAAGCACTTTTACAATGATGACTTTTACACTCCTGACCTGTCACATGTTAAACATTCTTTGACCCACTCTTCTAACACTTCTAGTAACAATGCCAAAGTGCTTCACAATGTTCTCAAAATGCTACACAATTTGTAAGTGACATAAAGTAAGACATTTTTAACAGCATGTACCTGTGTGTAACACCAGCTTTCTGCTATAGGACCAGTAGACATATCTCCAGAGAGAGGTGGGGTGGGTTCCCGAGACATTGCCACTTTATTGCAGTCTTCTAAGATTTATGCAATATCCCACACAGTTGAGTGCTTTACTACAAAGAAAAGAAGTTTCATTTACTAATCAAAAAGTTTAACTAACTGAATCAAGAGGGAAGAAGTATTTAAACAGTCATAAAACAATTACTTTCTCAAATTACATTATGAGGAAACGTGAGGATTTCATTTAAATTAATGAAAATTAATGTTTTAAGAAATAAAACCATAAAACTTTATGCCATATAACACTTGAAATCTGAATGAAGTTAATACTTACAGATTTTATTATACAAAGGCATGCTTTCCAAAACTGTCACAAATCAAAAAATAACATATAGCTTAATAGTAAGATCAAAAACATAAAATCACAAAATAACGTGGAAACTTGTAACAATTAATATTTGATTCACCTTCCTTCACCTTTCCGTTGACATATTTATGAAAATCAAAAGGGCTACAAAGTTAGAACAGCCCTGGAAACTACAAATATTACTCGTCTCTCAGACCCCCAAGTTCTGACCAACTAAAAACACAGAATGAGACATAACAGGCAATGCTGAAAAATTATATTCCACAGAAATCTACCTCTATCTCAGACACACAGGCTCTCAGATAAGACTTTGTCCCTATCAGAGTGTTCCCTACCAGATAATATGTACCGTCTCATAAAATTTCCTCCCAATTGGCTGTTCTTGAACTACATCTATTTGGACACATAATTAATCATCATAACCTGGCCAGGACATTAGTGACTAGAGGGTGCTTTGCAACTTGGAAAAGTCTATAAAAGAAAAGAGGCAAAATCCAGAAGAGCTACATAAGTATTGCACTTTGCAGGGGTATAGGTGGCGGTGTTGAGATTACATTCCAGTAAAAGGAATCAAGTCTGGAGAACACTGTTTTCATTTAAAAATAATTAATGAGTGAAGAAAAGCACATGAGTCCTATAAAAAGAAACTACTAAGGGAAAAAAAAGGAAGGACTTCATTCAAAATGTAGAAGAAAATATCTGCCCTGTGTCTACAACCAATGAAACAACAGTATAAGGAAACAAAGACTGAAGAAAGCTACCTGAAAGATACATAAAAACAAAAAGAGGGCTTCCCTGGTGGCGCAGTGGTTGAGAGTCTGCCTGCTGATGCAGGGGACACGGGTTCGTGCCCCGGTCCGGGAAGATCCCACATGCCGCGGAGCGGCTAGGCCCGTGAGCCATGGCCGCTGAGCCGGCGTGTCCAGAGCCTGTGCTCCGCAGCGGGAGAGGCCACAACAGTGAGAGGCCCACGTACCACAAGACAAAAACAAAAAAACAAAACAAAAAACAAAAAAGATATGAAAGGTATAAAAAAATGTCAAACTACAAATGAAGACGCACATTCAAAATCTGTACTAGAAACAAACAACAAAAATAAGAAACCACCACCAAGATTAAAAAAAAAATCACAAGTATCATGTTTGATTAAAGGAACAAAAATCAGGATGGCCCCATTTTTCTCCTCATTGTTAAATACATATAGAAAACAGGATTAATTACTACAGAGGTCTAAGGGGAAAAGGGCTGTAGCACAAAGATTCTGCACTATATCATGTTTCTACTCCTTTATGATTGGATTGTTTGAGTAATTCCCCCTTTCAATAATGGCATCTATACTAATATACTCACCCAAATGTATTTATGTAGGTTCCTCACATACAAGAGTTCCTGTCGCATCATGTACTTGCAGCATGACACCACTAGGCAATCAGCAAAGTAGCCAGGCAAGAAAGTCAGGAATGATAACATTGGGAACATTCTATGATGAGCACTTAAGTCACAATCAGCATTAAAGGAGAGGTGAAGAAAAGTGGATGTCCCTTACTTAAGTAAGCTAGAGGAGATAAATGGTTGAAAGAAGGAAGAGTGCCTCAAAGAAAAGTGAATACACAATTTAAAAGCATTGTATACTGTCACTTTAACAAGAATTATTCACTTCTACATAAAAATTAGGTACTGCTTGTAAGTACCTCCAGTTGTTATCTTCAGTAACTTTTATAAACCACAAATGGTTATTTACGTTTGAAAACAGAACAGCAAACAGGTAGTCACAACAGGGAGAACCAGAGTACCATCAAAGATGTTGGTTCCCCCTCCATATTTAACGGCTTTACTGAGGTATAATTTACATATCATGAAATTCACTCATTTTAAATGTACAGATCAATGATTTTTAGTGAATTTATACAGTTGTCCACTCATCAATACAGTTTTAGAGTACTTCCAGCAACCCAAAAGGTCCTTCCCACCCCCAAATTTAGGGAACCACTCATCTGCTTTCCATAGTTACACCTTATCTAGAAATTCCATGTAAACAGAATTGTACAACATATAGTTTTATGTGTGGCTTCTGCTCTTTCCCCTGAGTATGTATTACAGTTTCCTGTTTCTCTGCATATCTCATATTTGGCTGAAAGCTGGACATGTTAGTCAATACACTGTAGCAACACTGTAGAAGCCCCTTCCTCTTTTTTTTAATGGTGAAATTTGTGGCAAAAGGGAAAGGAAATGATGCTAATAAATAAACTACTATTTTACAAGTATAAAAATGCTGATGGTTCTCACTGACATCAAATAACACTAATTATATGGTTTCTGTCAACTAAGAATGATTTTAAAAAGATTCAGAAAAAGTTAGTGAGATGAAGAAGCAATTTGCAGAAGAATAGCTAAAAAGGGGGAGAGTGGAGTTTAACCTCCTTTGTAATCAGTTATAAAAGAAGCCATGGGGCTTCCCTGGTGGCGCAGTGGTTGAGAGTCCGCCTGCCGAAGCAGGGGACATGGGTTCGTGCCCCGGTCCGGGAACATCCTACATGCCACGGAGTGGCTAGGCCTGTGAGCCATGGCCGCTGGGCCTGCGCGTCCGGAGCCTGTGCTCCGCAACGGGAGAGGCCACAACAGTGAGAGGCCCACGTACTGCAAAAAAAAAAAAAAAAAAAAAAGAATCCATATCATTTTTCATCTATAGTATTTATTTTCAAAGATAATTTTAAACTGTCAATTCCTATAGCCAGGAAAACTGCAGAGAAGCAGATATTACTTTACTGGCAAATCTTTTCTGTAGGACAATCTTACAATTAGTATCAAAAGAAATTTTTTTTCTCAGATTCATCCTAGAAATTCATCTTGGGACAAATATCACAACTGTGGGAAAAGATAACTAAGTATAAGCGTAGTATGTTTTCGTGATATATTTATATACACAGAACTATGCAACCATTAAGAATGTACTTAATTTTCTTAATGACAGGTAAAGTATTCAAAATATGTTTAAAGTAAAACATTAAAAAGAGTATGCCTTAAAGGACCTCACTTTAAATAGCACATACAGGCATAGCTCAAGATACTGAGGGTTCGGTTCCAGACCACCACAGTAAGGCGACTATCACAAAGTGAGTCACATGAAATTTTTGGTTTCCCAATGCATATAAAAGTTATGTTGACACGATGCTGTAGTCTATTAAATGCTCAATAGCATTACGCCTAAAATATGTACAGACCTTAATTAAAAGATACTTTATTGCTTAAAAACATAACCATCACCTGAGCTTACAGAGAATCATAATCTTTTTGCAATAGTAACATCAAATATCACTGATCAGATCACCATAACAAATGAAAAAGTTGGAAATATTTTAAGAATTACCAAAATGTGACACAGAGACATGGCATTAGTAAATGCTGTTGAAAAAATGGCACTAATAGACTTGTTTGATGCAGGGTTGCCATAAACCCTCAATTTGTAAAAAGTGCAGTATCTGTGAAGCGCAAAAAAGTGAAGCACAATAAAACGAAGTATGCTTATAGAGTTATTACAAGTATGGGTGCATAAAGAAAAACAGACTGGCACATAGACACACTGAGTTGAACTGATAACGCTGCTAAGATATATATCTAAGTATTAACAGAGGCTACCTCTGGGTGGTGAGATTTTTGCTTATTTTTATTTGTTTATATTTTCTAAGTATTTTATTATGTTTTAATTAACAGAGATACAAGTTATTTGCATGCTTACATTAGCCCACAGAAAATGTGTGTGTGTGTGTGTGTGTGTGTGTGTGTGTGTGTGAGAGAGAGAGAGAGAGAGAGAGAGAGAGAGAGAGAGAGAGAGAGAGATTCCAAGTAGTAGACATTGAGAGACATTAGGTCAAAGAAGATGGTAAGTCAAAGAAAACTTTAATCATAATCTTTAATACTTAACTTTCTATAAGATGCTAATTTAACACTAATAAAATAAATAAAACATAAGTTTAAAGAATCTAGAGTAAAAAACAAAAGTTCTTTAATGCCTCTACAAGAGTTTTCACCTTGCTCAAGTGTAACTCACAACATAATCCATATATATATATATATATATATATATATATATATATATATATATGAACCAAGTAAAAGGTTACAAAGATTTTTGTCTTTTTTCCAACTACTTCAAATGCTGTAGTTATGTAATGGGGGTATGAAGAATGCTGGTGAGCAGACTGCATTTGTGCATACTTACAAGACATTATGAACCTTGTTTATTCCTCCACAACTCTATGAGATGGATGTTAATAACCCCAATGAGATGGATGTTAATAACCCCACCTTAACCATGAGAAAATGACTAGACAAGTTAGAAAGCTTACTTTAGACTTTATTAACCAGAAAGTGGCTGAACACAAATTTGCCTGGCTCCAAAGTCTATACTCTTTCCATAGAATAATGCTGCTGCTCCTGATATAATGGAGCTGAAACAGCCCTTAACCTGTCTGCTTCAACTCTTACTTTACAGTTGAGGACCAAGATGAGAGAAATGGACTAGAATAGAAAAATAAACTGCCCACGTTTACATTGCTGGATAAATATCAGAAGAAGGACAAAGATCTCCTAATGTCCATTTCAGTGTTATTGCCAGTATTCTATTTTCTTTTTCTTCTCTTCAAATGTTAAAAAAAAAAAAAGATGGTAGACCATCAACTACATTCAAGACCTTCAGGACTTCCTATTCTTGTTCTTGCAGAAAGAGCGCAACTAATATAAAATCTAGAGAATAACTGTAGACAATCTACACAAATAAAGGTTTCATCCATATTCTAAATATGTTTCTTTTAAAAAATTTAAGTGTGATGTTTTATAGCTTTATTTTAAAAAGCAAGACTTATTAGAATAAACACGTATGTAATTTTCTACTTAAAAATGTTTGAATGCCAGACTTAACGTTCTATTATAGGGGTCCCCAAGCTTTTTGGCACCAGGGACTGTTTTCATGGAAGACAATTTTCCCACGGACGGGGGTGGGGGGTGGTGACATGGCTCAGGCATTGATGTGAGCGACGCGGAGCAGCAGATGAAGCTTCACTCGCTTGCCTGCTGCTCACCTCCTGCTGTGTGGCCCAGTTCCTAACAGGCCATGGACCGGCACTGGTCCACGGCCCGGGGGTTGAGGACCCCTGTTCTATTAGGCATACATAACAGACTCACACTCAGCTACATAAATTCACCATAAAGAATGTCAAATATCCAGAATATATATAAAGAACCGTATGTCAAACAACCATCTTCCTACCACCAAACCTCTTCTTCCTACCAGAAGTTATCTGTATCTTAAAGTTCTAGCATAGCAAAGAATTTCTTCACATTCATGTGTATCTGTGAATCCCTAAACTATATAGATAGAAATTTACAGATGTAGTAAAGTATATGCATATAGACCTCACTGAAAATGGCAAAGTGGGGTGTGCTTTGTGCAGGCTGGTAACCTTCCTGAAGGATCAGCTTAAGGGCTTGCCTTTGTCTCACTTGTCTTGGAGCTTCTGCAGGGTAGAAGCAGCATTCTGGGTGGCAGCATTTGTCAAAACCATTTAAAAGCAAATGTATTACTGTACCTGCCTGGAACAGGGGTAAGTGTTGGGGCAATCATCAGCCAGATAGGAAAGCATGGGGAGAAAGAAACTGAGAAAGATACTTGGGAGAAAAGGGCTTTTAAAAGCTCTCACACATACAGGGGAAGTTAGAAGGTCATGTGCATAACTAAGTCCAAACACATCCTTGGAAAAAATGTGAGACGACCCTAAGCTATCAACTCTGGCTGACCTTTAGGTGTCACGCAAGCAGAAAGTGAAGACTAAGGCAGAGCTGTAAATGGTGAAGTGTTGAAGGAGTGCTCAAAAGAAAAAGCCAATTTCTACAAAACTAGAAAAGTACGTTTTTGGCTCCGTGTATTTATGGAAATCAAAAATAAGTTGAAAAGTAAAAAGATGAAAAAAGATATTCCATGTGAAGAACCAAAAGAGAGCTGGGTAGCTATAGTAATAAGACAAATGGACTTTAGTCAAAAGTTATCACAGGAGACAAAGTAGTATAGTACATATTGATAAAAAGCTGAACCATGAAGAAGACATAACAACTATAAACATATATGCAAACAGAGCTCCAAACTATATCAAGCAAGAACTAATGAAATTGGAAACAGACAATTGCTCAATAATAGTTGGAAATATCAATACGTGACTTTCAATAATATACAGAACACCCAGGAAGATGATCAATAAAGAAACTGAGGACTTGAACAACATCATAAAACAACTAAACCTAACAGACATTCACATGTCGACAACAGAATACAAATACACATTCTTTTCAAGTGCACATGGAATATTCTCCACTTAGACTGTATGCTATGCCACAAAACAAGTCTGTGACAAATTTTAAAATACTGATAAAGTATCTTCTCTGATTGCGCTCCCTCTTCCCTCTTGGGGCTCAGGTATCCACCTTACTGGGAAGAGCAGGATGTCAACACTTCCCATTCTATTGCTGAAGCTAAGTTCCCAAGTGAATGTGGCCAAGAGATGGCAGGGGTGGGGGGGCGGGGGGGGGAATGTAGGATCTACCTTGGGTGTGGTGCTGCTGTAGCACTGACTGCTACTGTTGCAGCCTGTAAGGTGGGAGTTCCATACTGGGAGGACCAAGCCAGGAGGACCTGAGGGTGCCAATCCCCTCCTCTACCCCCATTCCACCAAGTGCTTAGCTCCTAGAGCAGAGATATCACTGGGATAGAAATACATCACTGTACTCACTCCAGACTCCAGGGACCTGACCTGGAGATACTGCCTGTGGGGAAAGGAGGCCATAAAACTGATAGCTTCAAATCTTTTCCTAGAGAAATAGCAATTCATTTGCAAGGTAATGAGCAAGGGTGCTCTGAAAAACAGGAGAGGTTCTGGTGAAAGGCAATTGAGAGGAGATTAGAGGAATCTTGGGACGTAAAAGCTAAACTGTAGACCGCTTTGTTTGCTAGAGAGCAATGGAAACAACTAGGAGGAGCCTTCCTGGGGTCAGAACATATCTCAAGCACTGATTTAGGAAACCTTTCCTCCAAAGGAACTCAAATTTGATTAGTACATGCAGCAATTAATGCCTCAGGCCATTGCTAAAATTATAGCGCAATTAGCCTTAGATTAGTGGACTGTAACAGTTCTATGTCAAGGAAAGAGACAGTCAAGAACCCTGCCAATACCATTGTCATCCCAGCGTTAACCGTTGGAAAACGTAGGGCTATAACCCTAGAGAAGTAACATCAGAGGTTGTGTGTGTTCGCGCACATGTGTGCGTGTGTGTGTACGTGTTGGGGGGTGTGGTGGGGGAGTGGGGTGGATGGAAGGAGAGGAAAACAAACTCCACTAAAATAACCCCGCAAGTCACTGAACAAATAAACAAGCAAGTAACAATAATATGCACTGGAAGGGAGAAACCAGATCCAAGAATTTCTAACATTATATAAAATGTCCAGTTTCAAACATAAAATTATGCAGATTTTCTTTGCAAAAAACATGCAAAGAAACAAGAAAGCTTGACCTATATAATGGGGAAAAAGTAGATAATAGAAACTGTCTATGTAAGAGATGTTGTATACACATGTGAAGAACTAAAGGAAACCGTGATTAAATAAGTAAAGTATGTTGACAATGTCACAAAAAATAGAGCATATCAATGTAGAGGTAAAAATTATTTTTTTTTAAAGGAAACTCTGGACTTGAAAAGTACAATAATTGAAATGGAAGAATGACATAAGGGGCCATGTTCATATACAGCAGATATGAACTGGTAGAAGAATTACTGAACCTGCTGAGAGATCCATAGAGATTATGGGGCTTCCCTGGTGGCGCAGTGGTTGAGAATCTGCCTGCTAATGCAGGGAACACGGGTTCGAGCCCTGGTCTGGGAAGATCCCACATGCCACGGAGCAACTGGGCCCGTGAGCCACAACTACTGAGCCTGCGCGTCTGGAGCCTGTGCTCCGCAACAAGAGAGGCCGCGAGAGTGAGAGGCCCGCGCACCGCGATGAAGAGTGGCCCCCGCTTGCCACAACTAGAGAAAGCCCTCGCACAGAAACGAAGACCCAACACAGCCATAAATAAATAAATAAAGCAAACTGTCAACAAGTAAAAATAAACACAATTATATATATATAAAAAAAGATTGGGGTCGAGAGGAGCCAGTGGGTGGGAGGACATCAGCTTAAAAAAAAAAAAAAAATAGAGATTATGCAATCCATAGATGAAAGAATGAAGAAAAATAAACAGAGCTTAAGAGAAGTGTGGGACCCTATTAAGTACACTGACATACATATAATGGGAAAAAAAAGACAAAATGGAGCAGAAGAAAAAAATATTCTAAGAAACGCTGAAAACTTCCCAAATTTATTGAAAAACAACAATATATACATATTTAGGGAGCTCAACTAACTCCATGTAGGATACACGCAAAGAGATCCATAAACACATCACAGTAAAAATGATGAAAACCAAAGACAAGGAAAAAATAGTCACTAGGATGGTTACACTACAATTAAAAAATGGAAAATTACCAGCATTGGTGAGAATGTGGAGGAATTAGAAACCTTGCATATTGCTGGTGGAAACAAAATGGTTCATTTCAGCTGCTGTGGTATATTTGGCAGTTCCTCAAAAAGTAATTCCATTCCTAATTATACATCCAAACTAACTGAAGACAGGTGTTCAAACAAAAACTTGTACATCGATGTTCACAGCAGCACTATTCAAAATAGCCAAAAGTTTATTGGCTAATAATCCAAATCATCAACTGATGAACTGATAAACAAAATGTATATCCACGTGGGGCTTCCCTGGTGACGCAGTCGTTGGGTGTCTGCCTGCCGATGCAGGGGACATGGGTTCATGCCCTGGTCCGGGAGGATCCCACATGCCGCGGAGCGGCTGGGCCCATGGGCCATGGCCGCTGAGCCTGCGCGTCCGGAGCCTGTGCTCTGCAGTGGGAGAGGCCACAATGGTGAGAGGCCCGCATAACGCAAAAAAAAAAAAAAAAAAGTAGTATATCCACGCAATGGAATATCATATAGCCAGAAAAAGTAATGAAGTATGTGCTATAACATGGATGAACCTCAAAATATCATGCTAAATGAAAAAAGCCAAACACAAAAGGCCACACACTGTATGATTTCATTTACATGAAATATCCAGAATATGATATGACATATGGACAGAAAGCAGATTAGTGGTTGCCAAGGGCTAGAGGGAGGGTGAGACATGGGGAGTGACTGCTCAGTGGGCATGGGGTTTCCTTTTGGAGTAATTAAAATATTCTGGAACTAGATAGTGGTGTTGGTTACACAATACTGTGAATGTACTATAAACACCAATGAACTGTATACTTTAAAACTGTTAAGGGACTTCCCTGGTGGTCCAGTGGGTAAAAATCCGCACTCCCAAAGCAGGGGACCCGAGTTCAATCCCTGGTCGGGGAACTAGATCCCACATGCATGCCACAACTAAGAAGTCTGCATGCTGCAACTAAGAGCCCACATGCTGCAATGAAGATCCTGCATGCCACAAATAAGACCTGGTGCAGCCGTAAATAAATAAATAAATAAATAAATAAATAAATAAATAAATATTTTGGGACTTCCCTGGTGGCACAGTGGATAAGACTCTGCGCTCCCAATGCAGGCGACCCGGGTTCGATCTCTGGTCAGGGAACTAGATCCCACATGCAGGCTGCAACTAAGAGTTCACATGCTGCAACTAAAGAGCCTGTGTGCTGCAACTAAGGAGCTGGCGAGCCACACCTAAGGAGCCCACTTGCTGCAACTAAGGACCCCACGAGCCACAACTAAGACCTGGTGCAACCAAATAAATAAATATTTAAAAAAAAACAACTGTTAAAATGGTGAGTTTTATGTTATATGAATTTTACCTCATTTAAAAAATATATGCATATACATGTCCATATCTACATATACACACATATTTTTTTTGTCATTAAAAATAATGGAATTATAAAGTCTCTTCTGTAACTGTTGAGACTAAATTAGCTACTATTAGAGAATAAAGTACTAAAGAGATTATTTTTAATAACTCAAGAGAGACATTTTCAACAGCTGTGTAGTATTCCTAGTGTGTTAGCTATCAAGCTTCCAGACTAATGGAATATATGAATTATCCAGCAAAGTTCAGGTTTTTTTCTTTTTTAAAGCCATACTGTCTGAAGAATATTATCGAAATTCTATCCAGTTATAAAATGTGACTAGCGTATTTACGAGGTACCTCTTTTGTACTGTCATCTGTAATCAGCGCAAGTCTTCTAGGAGCTTTCTTAACCAAACGTGATGTTGATCATAACATTTTTGTGTATTAATTCTTCAACTAACAAAATGTAAATCACGCTGCAACTGTGAAATAATACCATATTTATCCTAAAAGTTATAGAACTGCTTCATGAAGTTATAACTGAAAATACTGCCTGAGGTCAAGGCAATTTTATATATATCAGCTATAATTACATAATGAAATAAGTTAGTATGTAACTTAATATATAATAATACATAATGTTCAACAGTTTTGTTAAGACATCAGGAAGAATAAAGATAATAAAATAATAACAATACATGTATCATAAGCTTCTTAAATCTCTTTAAATCAAGCATATGGGGACTTCCCTGGTTGCGCAGTGGTAAAGAATCCACCTGCCAACGCAGGGGACATGGGTTCGAGCCCTGGTCCGGGAAGATCCCACATGCCGCGGAGCAACTAAGCCCATGTGCTACAACTACTAAGCCAGTGCATATACAAGTTATTTTTACACTATACTATAGTTTACTAAGTGTGCAGTAGCATTATGTCTAAAAAAAAGTACATACATTAATTTAAAAATATTTTCTTGCTAAAAATGCTGACCATCATCTGACAACACAGGGTTGCCACAACCTTCAATTTGTAAAGACACGTTATCTGTGAAGCACAATAAAGCAAAATGCCATAAAAGTTGTGCCTGTATAAGGGTAAAGAAAGGTTTAGGTTAAAAATAATGAGAATAAATATATAACTGACAAATCCTATCCAAGACAAAGCAGGTACAGCTACATTAGCCAAATTTAAAATTTAAAAGAAATTTTAAAGCAAGAAGCATTCAGAGACATAAAAAGGAAAATAATAAAATGAGAAAAAAGGTCAATCATAAAAACATAATACTAAACGTGTCTGTATGCAATAGGATGATTCCAAAAATCACACTGGGAGACTTTAATTCACTTCTCTCAGTAAGTGAAAGAACAATCTTAATGACATATATAGGTAAATATACATACACATATTCATATATATATGAGGGGCCAGAGGGAGGGAGAGAGGCAGGAGTTGAGGGGAGAGATATGGCACCCAACAGCAAAAGAATGCAAATTATTTTCAATGGCACAGGAATCATTTGCCAAAACTGACCATATAACTGCAAGATAAAGAAAGCCTTACAAACAAATACTGGTCAATGAAATCATTCAAAGTATAAACCTTAATCACAGTGGGATTAAGTTAAAAATCAATAAGCAAAAAGATAACTAGAAAATACCTAACCCCCAAAAATTAAATAATAGCTTTCTAAATCTGTGGGTGAAAAAAGAAATCACAATGAGAATTAGAAAACATTTTGAACTGAATATTAAAGATAAGAAATTTCCAAACTTGTAAGATGTAGTTAAACCAACGCTTAGGAAATTTGTGCCTTTCATGCATATATCAGATAAGGAAGGCTGAAAATCAATGACAAGCTTCTATCTAAGAAAGCTAGAAAAGAGTATGTCAAACCCAAAGAAAGTAGAAGAAATAATAAAAGTATGACCTCAAAGCAATGACTAGGAAAAAAAATGTACAACAGACAACAGAAAAAAATGCAAAGCCAAATGCTTTGTATTATTTTTGAAAAAAATAATGAAATCGATAGTTTTAGACTAATCAAGGGAAATGAGAGAGGACACAAATTTACAACACCTAAAATGATGCTCTGAAGGATAATGAGGCTATCATGAAAACGTTACACCAACTTAATTGATAATTTAAGTAAAATGAGAACATTACCTAAAAAAATCACTTTCCAAAACTGACATACAATATGAAAGAGAAAATTATAAAGTCCTATTTTTATTAAACTTTAATTATTAAAAACCCTCTCACAAGGAAAACTTATAGGAATGGCTTCACTGCACAAGCTCTTCCACAAAATGGAAAACAAACTTCGCAGCTTGTCTGATGAAACCAGTGTAACTTTTATACCAAAACCTGTCAAGCACATTACAAGAAGGAAAAATATAGGAAAGTCTGTCTCGTGAACATACATATAAAAATCCTAAGCAAACTAATAGCAAGTCAAACCTAGGATTGCATGAAAAGTATATTTCATGACCAATGAAGTTTTATTTGAGTAGTGCAAGGGTGATTAACATCAGAATCTATTAGTTTTTTCTATTAACCAAAAAAGGGGGAAAACAGATCACCCTGACAGATGCAGAAAAAGCATTTGATAAAATTTAATACCCATTTGGGATAAAAACTCTTTAAAAAACTGCGAATAAAAGAGAACTTCCAAAAAAAAAAGAACTTCTTTAATTTTACAAAAAGTGTCTTAAAACACATACCCACACCCCTACAGTAAGAGTTCCAGGTGAGATGAGACAAGAAAGACCACTATTAGCACTTTCACTCAACACTGCACTTGAAGTCCCAGGCAGTATCTTAAAGCAGTAAAAAAATAAAGGCATAAGAATAGGAAAAGAAAATCATCATCATTCCCAGATAACACACATGATTGTGTACAAACTAACAGAATTAACAAGGAATTTTGTACAAGTTGCTGTGTAACATATAAAAATCTATTGTATTTCTATATGTTAGCAACAATTAGAAAATAGAAAATTTAAAAGATACCATTTATAATTAAAAAATACACTTTTCCTAGAAGTAAATCTAATGAAAGATGCTCACAAACTCTATACTGAAAACTACAAAATGGTACTGAGAGAAAAGTAAAGTAAAAAGAAATATGCCATGGTTCTTGAAATGTAAAATAAATCTTATAAAGAATTCTCCCCAGATTGACATATAAATTCAGTGCAATCACTATCAAAATCCCAATTTTGCTTTTTGTGGAAATTGTCAGATGAATTCTAAAATTTATATGGATATGCAAAAGCATTCTTGAAGAACAACAAAGCTAAAGGACTATAAGTATGTCAAGTGTATGACATCAAGACTTAAGTATAAAAAATAAGTATAAAATTTCAAGACTTAAAATATAGCTATTGAAATTAAGACAGAGTGGTACTGGTGAAAAAATTAGAGAAATTGATCAATGGAAGAAAACAGAATCTGGAAACAGATGTACACATATTTAGCATATTTATGACAAATAACGAAATGCAGTAAGAAATGATGGTCTTTATGGTCCTGGGTCAAATGGACGGTCATATAGAAAAATAAAATCTTGACTCCTACCTCATGTCATATACAATGATAAATTCCAGATTTAGTTCAGATATAAATATGAAAGTAAAGCAATAAAACTTGGAGGGGGCGGGGAATGGGAGAATATCTTTACAACTCTGGGGTACGCAAATATTGCTTAAGCAGGACACAGGGTAGAAAAAGATATTTGCAATACAGGGATCTGATACAGGGCTTATATCCAGAGTATACAGAGAATTCCTACAAATTATTATAAAAAGTGCAGGGAATTGAACATAAAAATTGGCCAAAGACTTAAATACTTCATAAAAAGTAAAAAAAAAAAAGATATCCAAAAGGTCAGTCAACATATGAAAAGGTGTTCAACTTCATTAGTCATCAGACAAATATATTAAGACAACAGTGTGATAACCACTAGTCACACAACAGGATGGCTAAAATTAAAATTAAAAAAGATAATACATGTTGCCAGAGAGGGAGAAATGAATCTCTAAAATTACACTGATGGTGAAAGTATAAATTAGTCTAGCCACTTTGGAAAACTGCTTGCAATATCTATTAAAGCCAAACAATTGAATACCTTGAAACCCATCAATTCCACTCCTGGGTATACAGCCAGAAGCATACATTCATATGTTCTTCAAAATATGTGTACAAGATTGCTCATTGATGGGCTCTACATATAAATATAAAAACAAAGCAGTAAAGCTCTTGTGATTGTCAAAAACTGAAAACTACCCAATTATTCCTAAGTAATAGAATGGGTAAACCATGGTACACTCATATAGTGAAATATTATACAGCAATGAGAATGAAGTCAGAAGAGCAGAGGTATAAGTGACAAGGTTTTGAGGAATTATGGATATCAAGGTTTGTAGTTTAGAAAACAGACTTAAGTCAATGATAAGGGTGATTCATGTAAGAGACAATAATAAGAAGCTGCGTTTTTGGACAATTTAAGAATTTGTGGGTAGGAGAGGAAGTGGAATTATCATCACATTCAAGAAGACCATAAAAATATACATGTTTATTATAACTTTACAGAAGTACACACACATAAAAATGATACAATGAGATGAGTGTTAGTTATTAGCTTCCTATGAGTCCATTCATGCAAAGAACCCTATTACTATTCCAGTAGGTGCTTACTAAGAGGGAACAAAAATCTCTAGCAGTTACTGCAAGTATGTTTGCTACCGATTCCACCAAGTCACCAACAGACTTCTTCATCCAAGGTTTTCCACTCATGGAATTGAGGAAGTTTTCTCTGCAAATGCATCTTCAGAACTATACAAAGAATCATTGTGAAAATTTATTTTATAATAATCAACTTCATAGCCAACTTTAGAGAAACTTATCTGTTCTATAAGGAAAGAGTTATCTAAAATGTGTAACTTTTTCCTGAATAGAAGCAATCTAACAATATCAAGAATAAATATTTTGTAAAGGCTTTCTATATGCCAGGCCTAAGTATTTCTCTAATTTGATTCCCAAAATAACTCTACGCGGAGAGTAATCACTGCTTCTGCCAATGTTATAGGGGAGTAAACTAGAGTGCAAAAAGGCTACATAATCTACCCAGGATTATAATGCTAAATTTTGGCAATGTCTGCCTGCCTGTCTGGATTCAGCCTAAGCTTATAATTCTTAAAGACGACCTTTCTAGCATGTTAGTAACAGAAAAAAACAACAAAAACCAAAACAAACAAACAAAGGGGTTTCATACTCTCTTCCAAACTCATGTGACAGATTATATGGCCTTCCATCAACTTTCTAATTTCTAGATGTCTGGATCAGATATTGTACCCAGGATGGAACTTTGAAAGCAGTACGCAGTTCAAGGCAGTCAAATGAGCACATTTATCTGTCTTTTTTATTTCTCAACATACCAATGAGATGAAAACAAATTTCTGCAAAAGAATGAAGTCATAACTGGGCTGGAAAATACAAAAGGATGATATTGGTGGATCAGAAATTTTGAGAAATTTAAGGAAGATAAATGGGAACAAATTAGCAGATAAATCAATTAGATAGGAACAAGTTAGCAGAGAAACTTAAAGGAGAAAATCACAACAGACAATTGGGAAAAGGTCCAAAACTGTAAAATAAAACAAAATAAAACAAAATAACCCCGGTAGAAATGGAGACAATTTAGGGGACAGAATGGTACACTTAAATAAAACAGGAATAAGCTGCTTTGAACAAGTGGTTAGAAAACAAGAATTCTTGTTAATTAAAAATATAAATGGGGGACTTCCCTGGTGGTCCAGTGGTTAAGAATCCGCCTTCCAACGCAGGGAACGCTGGTTCAATCCCTGGTCAGGGAACTAAGATCCCACATGCTGGGGGGCAACTAAGCCCACGTGTCACAACTAGAGAGCCCAAGCATCGCAACGACTGAGCCCACACACTGTGGGGCCCGTGTGCCACAACTAGAGAGAAGCATGCACTCCACAACTAGAGAAAAGCCTGCACACTGCAATGAAGAGCCCGTGTGCCGCAACTAAGACCTGACGCAGCCCAAAATAATAAATATTAAAAAATATATATATATTTAAATGATAATTCCAATGGGTAAAATAAACAATAAAATGTTTATAATTAATGGAGAATAAAAGATAAAGACTACTTTTGAAGACACAAACTAAATACACAAAGAATATAGGAAATAAGAGAAGTTAGGGACATGGAGGTCAGACAGAAGAGATCCAGTATTCCAACAGGAGAGCCATTAAATGCTCCTGAAGGGGATTAAGACAGAAATAACAGAGATACATCAAGAGAAAAAACCAGAAGACTATTTCCACGATCTGAAGGAAGACACAAGTTCCCAGTCAGCCCTCACCAAGTACCAAGAATGCTTACTGAAAAAAGATCTATACCTAGACACATCCTGGCAAAATTTCAAAGTTCCACCAAAAAAGAGAAAATCCTAAAACTTCTCATGTTATCTACAAAGGAACCAGTCACACTGAAATCTAAATGCTGTTAAGATATAAGGAGAAATGCTTTTAAGGTTTTTAAGAAAAATTTTGAATTTAGAATTTCATACTCAAAATTCTTCAGGAATGCAAGCTGAAGAAAGGACATTTTCAGACAGCAAATACTTGAAAAGTTTGTCATTCTATATTGAAAATTACTCAATGAACCCAATGAACTCCTAACTTTTTTGTATAACATGCCTTTATGAGTAAAAAACCATTTGCTCTCAGCATGCATGTCTATTTATAAATTAATGTACTATTATAGTAATATATTTACGTATATTATAAAGCATATCAAAATTAAAATTTAAAATAATCAGGTAAAAATTAAATAATTTAATTTTTAATATATTCTGACAACCCCCCAAATTATCTTGTGTAACCCATTTATGTGATGCTTCTTTTTGAAGACCACAGCTCTAACCAAATGAAAACGAACCCTAAAGAAAGAAACCATGGGCTTGAAAAAACAACAGAATTGAACAGGTCTCAGTAGAGAAGGAAACTAAAAAAGAACTAGGAGAATTCACTACGATTTGACACTTAGAAAAATTTCCACTGGTAAAGATTTTATGTACATAGGATTACATTTCATTTTCTGTGAGGCCACCCTACTTTGTTCTATAGTAAGTATTCATATAATCACATTATAAATATTTCCAGGTTTAAAATTTTTAGAATTGGTCTGCAAATAAAGCAAAAAAGAAATTAAAATGCAAACACATTGATGATGTAGCCTTAACAACGAATAATAACTGGGAGATTGACAGAGTGAGGAGAGAAACAGGACTATCATTCACAGAGGTAGGCAATACTGTCTAGAACTAAAAGCAGGCACAATTTACAGTGGGAAGTGGAACTGGGGGTGGGAAGGTGACTTCCTATTCTTTTTACTCTTATGTAATATGAATCACAATATAATTACGAATTCTATTTTTAAGAAGCATTATAAGCAGGAGGAAAGCAGTACATAACACAGTATGCCCATTTAGAAAACTGAAATTGGTTACTGATTGCCATAGTCAGCTCCCATTAAATACACCTACCACCTCCATCACCCTCCGTTCATTTACTGCCTTTTACTACTGAGTTTTACGTGCACAGAACAGCTGTGTTTTTACCTAAACTATGATCTTCTTGAAGGTTTTTCTGTTTTATTCATTTCTGCAATGCAAAGCCTAGCACAATGCTCAGTGTTTATTTTTTTAAAAAGAGGGAGGGGACTAATTAAATGTTCTGAGGAAAATAATGGAGAAAAGCCATCTTGTAGTTCCAATCACTTAAAACCAGTTTATCTCAAGTTTACTAAAGTTCACTAAAATGCATACAACACGGAGAGAAAGGCTCCTCTTTGAAACAGAAACAGCTGTGACTCTCAGGAGAGTGATTCAACTCAGTGGCAGCACATCTAGACACAGGTCCTAGTAAAAATCTTAGGGGGCAGGAACAGGGGCTGATGAAGGATATAGCAACGGAAATATTCTGAACCCTCAAGAAAAAAAATGGCTGGGGGTTGGAAGACCATTCCTGCTTCCTGACTATGTATAC
>NW_006780574.1:2632425-2635928 GCF_000442215.2 Lipotes vexillifer
CCTGCTTCCTGACTATGTATACTCCTATAGAAGAGGAAAGCTAAAAGAGCTGGGGGGGGGGAGTGGACGGGCACACAGGAGTCACGGCTTATGATGAAATTACCCAGGGCATGCGCGTGAGCGCGCGCGCACACACACACAGACACGTTGCGCAAATACTTCCATTTACCTTATAGTCTCTTACTGGGGCCCTTAATTTTTTCCTACTTTGGTTATTGAGAGGCCTAAGTGAAATAGCAGTTTTACAGTTTGAACTCTCTGCCCAAAATAAAAGGTGACTTTTCTTTAAAACTTGGTAATTTGAAATTTTGGTAAATCAAAAGCAGGAGACTATGGGTAATTTGATATGGTCCAACCAAATAGTGCCAGCCTCTAAGTGATTACAAATGGTAGACTCACAGGTTTATATTTTTCTAGGGCAGTGATTCTCAAATTTAACTGTGCATTAGAATCACCTGGAAGCCTTGGGAAACCAGAATACTGAGCCCCAACCCTAGGATTAATGATTCAGGGGGTCTGGGTCAGGCCCCAGAATTTGCATTTCTAACAAGTCTCAGATGGTGCTGATGCTGCTCATCTAGGGGTCTCACACTGAGAATCACATTTCTAGTGTGAGGATTAGACCAGAAAGCTATTATTACCAATAATACAAAAATCTCATCATCCCTGCTCAGCTATCCATCTGTCCTCTACTTATGACTAAGTCTTCCATTTTACCTGAGTGTTATCCTGAGAGGTAGACCTCTTGGGCTAGTTTTCAACTTCTTTGTTTCAGGGTCGTATTCCAGTGTTATGGAATCTGTTTTGAAATCTACAACATCCTCTAACACCGATAGTAAGGAGTAACATATATATGGAAACTTTATTAGTATAGGCAAAATACAGACATTTTAAGACGAACTCTTTCTCTATTTGATAAATCCTAAAAGCCATTAATACATGTTGGTGACGGTTTGTACACAAGCATGGATTTAAAGCCTCTGCTTACTGCTGCCTTGTCATTCAATGCCAAGGTTCTCCCTTAAAAAAAAGAAAAAACTAAAAGTCAACTCCCATGTACACACACTGTAACCCCAAAAAAATCACTCCATTTCTGTCGCTTTAATGTATTTTTTTAAAAAAAGATTAAAACTAAAAGTTATTTAACATTCCTTGACATAGATGCAATGTCATTTTCCTTAACAAAGGTAAAAATGGAAAGAAGCCCTGGGGTCCATGTGTTGAGAGACCTGGATTCTATCCCTGGCCGTTTTTGGTTTCAGAACACATGCCCTTTTGCACATCACTGAGCTGTTGGCTAAAAAAAGCATTCAGGGTGAGAATCACTAAATCCTATCCAGTTCTAACATAAGCTTATACAGTAAGACTCGTACACTGTAGACTAAGATGTACTCGATATCACTACATGATTTCCTCACAGTGCCATGAACTTCTTGGGAAAAAAAAAATCGACTACAGATCACTTCAGAACCTGACTGCGTTTCCTGTAGCATTACATATTAAGGACAGTCTGGCTCTTTGGCAACCATTAAAAAAAAAAATCACCATTTAAAAACAACTAGATTTATATGTCATGCTAGTTGCTACAAGTTCAATTGTTTCCATATTACTTGTGTAATAACATATACAAGGCACAATAAGAAAATTATAAGCCTATGTGCATCTATATTAATAGTCATATCCCCTTAAAATGTATGAAGCAAATATTTCACCTTTTAAAAGGAGGCTATTTCCAGAGGAGGGTGAAAGAAAAAATATGAGTAAAAGGAAGCTATTTCCAGAAATCTTATAAAGACAGTATTGGGATTTAAAAAAATCAGCCTTATTTAAATACTTAGCATGGCAGTTTATGACTATGGTCATTAAACTTCATGAGGTAAGATTTTAAATTACAGTGATATATAAACTGTGGTGAACCAAAACAGGGCAAGACTAGCAGTCAGGAGACTACTCACTATGGCCAAGCTGCAAGACCCCACCCCACTCCCCATTCCTTTGGGGCTTTTTTACTCATTCATTTGTTTGTTTATAGTCTCTCTCTGTCTCTTATTCACTGACCTGTTTGAGTATCTTGGGAGGTTCTATGCTGAGCTAAGCCCTGTGGAGAAAAGGAAGGATGGCATTATTTGAACTGATCTCAGGGGTCCCTTCAGGTAGAATCTTTATTCAAGATCTAATTTATAAATTATAGCAACACACTCTTTATCAAATACAAGAGGAGTAAGTTATCTCAATCAACAAACAATAGATAACTTAACCTTATTGCTTCTTTAAGCACCAACAGTGTTTTAATCTGTTGATCTTGATTGCCACTTCTGTAAAATATTTACTAACCAACTGTTTGTTTACTCCCATACCATTTTCTTCAGTAAAATGAATTACTCCTTAGCTACCCAAGCACTTTCATAACCAATGCCTCTCATATAGAATTAATCAAATTTATTGTAATTATTAGTACAATAATCTGTAAGATTTTACTTCACACTTTAGAATTTTACTCCTACACATATTGTCTCATTTGATCCTCTAAACAGCCCTGTGAAGTAGTTACTTCTATTTTACAGACAGGGAAACTGAAACAGAAGCAATATGATCTAAGGTCACAGAGTTTTTAAAAAAACCCAAAAAGACAAAAAAAAAATTCAGAAATTGAATCCAGGATTTTTTTTTTTGTTCCCACTTTTTGGCCATGCCCCACAGCGTGTGGAATCTTAGTGCCCTGACCAGGGATTGAACCTGCGCCCCTTACATTGGAAGCACAGAGTCTTAACCATGGGACCACCAGGGAAGTCCCTGAATCCAGGATTTTTAACTGAAAATACTATGGTTTTTTTCAATTCATCAAATATGCTGAACTCCTTGAGATTATATTTTCACCTTTACGTAACCACTGCCTAGTGTATACGATGGCAGATACTAAGCAAAGACATATGGACTAGACTTGAAGTCAACTACTAGAAAGGTATTACATATTTACTAGATAGTACGTAATTTATTGTCTCCTAAAAAACAAAGTACCAGATATAATTTAGTATTACAGAATTATCCATGGAACACCATCAGGGTTGAGAATTTGGTTTCTGAATTTAGAGTTAGGTGCAGATCCTGAAGTTGTGTAAGCTCTCTGGGCCTCAGTTTTGTTTGTAAAATGGGAATAATAAATGGTAATTATCTCAAATGACTGGTGTACTGAATGGGAATGTATAGAAGACACCTAGTATAGTGTCTGGTACATAGAAAGCACTCAATAAATTAGTTTAACGTGTATGAGTATTAATATGAAACTAAAAAGTAGAACTAGTTTACAAAACAGTAATAATCTCATGAACTATGAAGATGAACAGAGTTAAATTTGCCTAAGTATGTTTTTGAGGTTTTGTTTTTACTTTTTCAACCTTTATCACTTGGCTCTCCATGAGCTATGAACACTGCTCTCACGCTGCTGCTCTCACACTGCTTATCTCTAACAACTTCCATCTCCCTTTTTTTTTTTTTTTTTTTTT
>NW_006780574.1:2635998-2654994 GCF_000442215.2 Lipotes vexillifer
TACGCAGGCCTCTCACTGTTGTGGCCTCTCCCGTTGCGGAGCACAGGCCCCGGACGCGCAAGCGCAGCGGCCATGGCTCACGGGCCCAGCCGCTCCGCGGCATGTGGGATTTTCCCGGACCGGGGCACGACCCCGTGTACCCCGCATCGGCAGGCGGACTCTCAACCACTGCGCCACCAGGGAAGCCCCATCTCCCTTTTAATGCAAGTAATGTGGAGGTGTAGCTGTAAAGAGATAGACTAACATTCAAGGTGTCTCTCAGGAATTGTGTAACCTTCTAGAAAACTTCCTGGAGTAATGGAATTGATCTGTCTCTTGACTGGGCTGTTGTTACACAGGTGAACGTATCTGTCAAAACTCATTGAAATGTACACGTAAGAAAAGATGTGTATATGAAACAATGCAAGTTAAAAAAAAAAGATTTTAGGTTTTATAACCCTTTAACAAGTTACTTTCCCTTTTTGGCCCTTAGCTTTCTCATCTTCATAAAGGGAATAATTTCTCATACAGAAAGAATATAGTGAGTGTTAAAGGAGATAAGGTCTATAAAGTACTTAGTTTCTGCACAGTTGCCAATTCTGGATCCACTTAACATTAACCCTAGGCATTTTTCAGATTTATTTGAGTCCTAAAACATTCCTCCAAAATAAAACCTACATTCTCTCCCTCTTCCTTCTCCTACTCTTCCCCTCATCTCTTTTATTTTAGAAAAATATGAGTAAACATTTGATTAAAGCTTTTGCCTCCATAGTTTTTTTTTTTTAACAAATCATAATACAGTCTTTTGCCTTCATATTTCTCTTCCTTCTCATTTAATTATAGTAAAAATAGTGAGAATTCCCTGGGGGTCTAGTGATTAAGACTCCATGCTTTCACTGCCGAGGGCCTGGGTTCGGATCCCAGGTCAGGGAACTAAGATCCCACAAACCACCCTGTGCTGCCAAAAACAAAACAAAGTAACAATTCCTGTTACTAGTTTTCAGATCACTTTTTAAAAGTGTCTAAGCAATGTTCTTTGTTCTAGAATTCCAGGACACTGGAGCAATTTCACATTCATCTAGCATTTACTGAGCAAACATTTATTAAGAAACTAAATCGAAACTAAATCGGTCAGGCACTGGAGAAACAAAGATAAGGTCAGAGAGGCAAATTCCTAACTAAAGCAGATCAAATAGAACTACTAAAATCATATCCTTTTCTTACACCTGTGAAGGATCTATTGGGTTGGCCAAAAAGTTCCTTTGGTTTTTAAGTAAAAATAAAAGACACATTTTTCATTTTCACCAAGAACTTTACTGAACTTAACGTATTCACCATTTTGTTCCACTACTTTCTGCCATTTTTCAGGCAACTTCATAATTCCATATTCGCAAAACTTTTTATCTTTTTGAGCAAAGAACTGTTCCAGGTGCCTTTTGCAGTCTTCCAGGGAACTGAAATTTTTTCCATTAAGAGAATTTTGTAAAGACCGAAATAAATGGAAATCTGAAGGTGCAATGTCTGGTGAATATGGTGGATGATCAGAACTTCCCAGTGAAGTTGAACCAGTTTTTACCTGGTCATCAAAGAAACGTGCGGTCTTGTGTTACCCTGATGGAAGATTATGTGTTTTCTGTTGACTAATTCCGGACACTTTTCGTTGAGTGATGCTTTCAGTTGGTCTAATTGGGGTTCAGTGGAACTTACTACCTAGGATAGCTTGACCAACTACGAAAATAAACTTGAATATATTATTTTAATAACAGAACTTGTTGGAATTGATCATTTAGTTTTCTGGAAGGAGCTCATAATAGAGGACTCCCTTCCAATCCCCCCATATACACAACATCATCTTCTTTGGATAAAGACTGGCGTTTTGCTGTGGTTGGTGGTGGTTCATTTCACTTGCCCCACCACTGTTCCACATTATTGTACAGTATCCACTTTTCATTGCTTGTCACAATTTGTTTTAAAAACGGAACATTTTTGTTACGTTTAAATAAAGAACTGAATGCGGAAATATGGTCAAGAAGGTTTTTTTTCACTTATGTGGAACCCAAACATTAAAACAATTCACATATCCAAGTTGGTGCCAATAATTTTCAATGCTTGATTTGGATATTTTGAGTATGTCAGCTACCTCCCATGGTATAATGTTGATTGTTCTCAATTAATGTCTCAATTTGATCATTATCAACTTCAACTGGTCTACCCAACCACGGAGCATCGTCCACAAAAAATCTCCAGCATGAAACTTCGCAAACCACTTCTGACACGTTTGATCAGTCATGGCACCTTTTCCATATACTGCACAAATCTTTTTTTGCATTTCAGTTGTGTTTTTACCTTTCTTGAAATAATAAAGCATACTATGCTGAAAATGTTGTTTTTCTTCCATCTTCAATATTAAAATGGCTACACAAAAATTCACCAATTTGATGTTTTTTTTTAATGCACGCTGATATGACAGCTGTCACAATACAATCTAAAAAAATTGTTTCGAATGAAGTTAAAGACAACTAAGCACAACTAGAGTCATCTTATGGAAAAAACCAAATGAACTTTTTGGCGAACCCCATAGTAAAAGGAGTTGGAAGTAGTTAAAGAGTTCTGCTGACTCACCACTGTTGCTTCCAGACTACTTTTGCAACCTAACAAAACTGTATGGCAACTGCATGAGTCCATTCTTACAAAATTCTCTTACATTCTTCTCTCCCGCAATCACCTACTCACCTCTCTGAATTAGACTCCTTTATGGAGGACTTCAACCACTGTCTCCATTGTCTTCTTCACTATTCCTGCCACCACCCTGGATGACTGCACTCCAGTGGACTTTTTCCCTACCAGCATCAAAGTTCTTTTACCTTCCTGAATGATCTCACCCACTTAAAATTTTAGCAATCTTTTTCAGAGATTCTGACTTGGAACTTACTACCTAGGATAGCTTCACCAACCATGGAAATAAACTTGAATATATCATTTTAATAACAGAACTTATTCCTATTCTGTCATCAATTTAATCCCCCAACAGCTCTTATTACCAACACTTCACTGAGTCCATACTATTCTTCTTAAGTCATTACCCCCTTATGGCTTCCCTTCCTTCCTTATCAAACTCAAAACCCACAGTGCATCACTTCAAAAACTCTCTAGTAGGCATGTTTAACATTTCACTCCTTTGTTCTTTTATCACAACAATTCTGTAAACCCTCCATTCTGTATCAGTCTAACCACCCACTGTACGCTGTTATTTGGGTTGCTAAGCAATGGTGTAGAAAATCTTTAAAAAAAGCACAATAATAGCTTCTGAAGTGTACACTTTGATTAAATATGTACTTCTGTTTTTAACTAACTGATTTCAAGAGGATTTGTTGCAAAATAAATGTCTTACCAAATGATGAAATAATTAAACTAGAAATTCAGCTCCTTAGTTGTACTAGACTCATTTTCAGTGCTCAACATACACAGTGGCGAATGGCTACCATAATGGAAAGTGGGAATCATAGAACATTTCTATCATTACACAAAGCTTTACTAAACAGTGCTGCTTACTCATTCTATGGCAGAACTGCTCAACCACTATTCCAGCTTACATAACCTACAATTTCTCACTGACACCACTTATTGCTATCCTTGTGACTTCATAAATCTTGCAAGCTGCATGAACATGGAACAGGCTGGTACCCAAAGCAGTCAATGAAGGCGGAGGCGTCAAATCTCTTACCGTCACCTGAGACCAAGAGGAGTTAGTTATCCCTAATCATTTATGTCTCAGCCCACTTCTAATCATGGAGATCCTCACCTTGATACTGTCACTGGTTACACTGTATCTGAGATGGGTTAGGAGGTGTACTTAAGATTCCTTTCAGATTTTACCACCTGTTAAAGGCAGAACTCATTATTATACATGTCTCTCACCTATCACTAGACTAGACCATGGTAGCAGCTGGAAATAAAAATTCTACCAAACCCACTAAGGCTTATTTTAATGTAACTATTAATAATAGTATTTCATTAAAAATTAAACAATCATTACAAATGTTAAATTGGACAAGATGCTGGGACAAAAGACATAAACTAGTACTATCCTAGACAAAAGCAGGAAAAACCACCATCCTTGAAAAAGATAAGAGGAACTACCACTTTGGGGAACTCTAAATTATAAAATCTAGGGGAAAGAAATGGGCAAAACAGCATGCCTTAGGATACAGGGTTGTAGGGATCTATGTCTCTATCATTACACCCTGCATGTCTATAACCATTAAAATGGCTTAATCCTCCTTAAGGAATCACACTTTCTTAAAGAAAAACATTTCATATAGTTGCTTAGTTTACAGGGCAAGAAAAGAGGAAAAAAAAGGAAAGAAAGAGAGAAGTTGAAAGAGAAAGAAATGAAGCAAAATCATCCATGAAGAGCATTGTGTTAGGACACCCTGGATTTTAATCCAGTCTTTTCTGAAATAATGTAACACATGGTCAAGCTAGACTAAATAAAAGGAGGCTACTGCCATCCACCTACCAGCCCTGCCTCTCAAGGAAATGCTTTGCAAAAAAATAAACTGAGTTGTTCTTATACCTCAAGAGAACACTTGAAGTACATGAATGCCATCTCAGCTCTTCTGATGATGAGCTAATAATTCTGAGATTCGTATGACTAACAATAATCAGTAACTACTTATGAATATGTAGAGCACAAGTATTTATCAAACAGCTGTGCTACCCACGAACAGTACTTTGTAGCAGTAAGAAATAAAGTCAGATATTAAAATATTAGCTCTAAAAAGGCAGAAGACAACGTTAAAAAGGGAAAACTATGAGCTTATCTGCAGTTATGAGTCTGTATGTGTGACTTAACAGAAGAAATCAACAACTAATTATGATTCACAAAAGGTACAGGAATGGTGCATCCCTACATATGATTCTAACATGATCTACTTGACTGGGGAATGAGAAGAGACCAACCACAATCCTAACCCTGAAAAAGATACACAGGCAAAAGTATTTTTCACATCCTTGGTATTCACTACACTATTCGATAATTAAAAAAAAAATTAGTAGCAACACTGCCTTCTGTGACACAAGAAAAACTCCATAAATAACAAGAAATTAAGTCTAAAACAATACGTAGCATGCTGTGGGCATTCGGTAAAATTAGCTCAACTTTCAAGTTCTGAAACCTGAATCAACTCTGCTGGGTAGACAGCACTTCCCTTATTTAAGGGGTGGCAAAACCTCACAAAATAATGAACATAACCTACAATCTGGGTAGATAATCAAGTAAGAGCAAGTGCATTCCAGTATTGCATAATTAGAGCTTTGGGGAAATGTTGCACACTCACTCAATAAAAGGGCCTATAAAACTTTTCACCAGCTTGCAAAATCTTAAAACCTGTCCCATGTTTAGCAATAGTTAGGCAGAAATGCACCATTTGTAAGAAAGTCAGTAAACTATACCGTGAAGTTGTAATTTTCATGACAGTCTCATTTTCCTTAAATTATACTTACATTTGTTTTATATTCTGCATCTTATCAACTGACAAGGCAACCAGAATCATTTGATGGGTTTTATGAAAATATACACATCTCTATTCCACTTTCCCTTGGTGTGCACATGGGAGGGGTACGTGGGTATGAGTGAAGAAAGGAATCGTGTATATTTTGAAAAACTAGCCATACCACTTTACACCCACCAGAATAGCTAAATAAATGAAACAATATCAAGCAAACATTGCAGAGTATGCAGGACAAATAAAACTCTCATTCACTACTGAAAAGACACTTTGGAAAACACTGGCTAATGTATACTAAAACTGAACAAAAGCACACACGGTCCAAAAAATTCTACTACAGCAAGATGTGCAGCAAAAGATATGTATTGATAAAAGAATATTCTATAAGGGGCACTATTCATTGTGACTCAAAACTGGAAACAGCCTATATGTTCATCGACAATAAAATGGAGAAATTACGGTACATATACATAGTCATACAATGGGATGGAATACAATAGAATGAGAATGAAGAAGCTACCACTACACACTACATGGATGGATCACATAAAAACTGATGTAAGAAGCTATACACAAGGGTGTTGATGCTGTATGATGTTACATGCTTGTCTCTGAATGTATGTTATACTCCATAAAAGTTTATGTAAAATAAAAAAGCAAATAAATACTCAATAAATGAGCAACCTTGATGCCTAAATGTTTATAATACAATCCTATTCCCAGTGCCATGTTCCCTCCACCCTAAAATTGGGACAGAACACTTTTTAAAATCTTCCCTCATGCTAATCTAATACATTTTTATATTAAAACAAAGAAGGCTATATTAGGGTAACAGAATGCAAGAGTCATATCCTTTTTAGGAGAGAAAACACTAATCTGAAAAGAATTTTAACACCAAAGCTCTCCCTCTCCACATTACCTTGACCACACTCAGATCTTCACCACCTTTCCATCTACCAAGCGTTCACTCTTCTCTGCCATTTATTTAGTGGAAATATTTTTAAAGTAATGAACTACCCTAGAAAGGTAGTTATGAGGATTGAAACAAAAAGAGCATATATATGAAGTCTTCAGCACTGTGCCTAAGCACTCAATGACTAAACAGTATTAAAAAATCCCAAATAGTGACTCTTACAGGTCAAGGACTATTTCCAATTCATCACTGTAAACACAGAACCCAGCATTTAACAGGTGGTCAATTAATGGAGTAAATGAAGGATATGAGCTCAAAACAAAAAGAATAAAATAAAAACAAGGCAAAAGTGGGAAAAAGAGAAATATCAAGAAGTTCAAAGGAAGGCCTTATTTTTATATCAGGGTAAATGACAAGATTTTAAATCTCAAATGAAGCAACAGAATCAGGTACATACTAAAACCATTAAAATAAATAAAAACTGCCTCAGTATTACTTTTCCTCCATATACTTCAAAATGAAGAAGTCAGATGTCTTAACTAAAATTTAAACATGGTTCTTTAATATTGAAATCCTTTAAAAATATTTCTGAATGAATTTCCTATGAGTTTGACAGGAATCATAAGTATATAACAGGTTATTTTTAAGACATCTATCATAGCACATCAATATTCTGACTAAATATGTCGTAACAGAAATGAAAGGAAAGCGGATTTCAGTTGAACCTTTATACAGTGGTATTATATTTATGAATTTAGATATCAAAATCATCAAGAGTGCAATCTTACATTAGACTTAAAAGACAAATTAATAAGATACTTTAATCTCCATCGTGTGCACAAAACACCAATGAACCATTAGAAAAGGTTCTAATGTTTCCCTTTTTCCCTTCCTTTTAGGCATACTGTCTACTTATATATCTTAGATCAGAAATAGCATCACTGTTTTAATTAACTGACATTTATACAAAGCAACTTATGTGGAAAGCACTATTCTAAACGTAAATATAAACTCATTTGGTTCTTGTAACAACTCTTACAAGGGAGGTAGTTATCCTTTCCATTTTACAGATGAGAACACTGAGGCAGAGATGCTAAGTAACTTACCTAAAGTCACAAAGCTACTAAAAAGCAGACTGGATGCACTCTATTAACCTCTATGCTATAGTACCCAGAGATCTCTGAAGTTAAGCAAAACTAAATTTATCCTGACTTCACCTGATGTTGGGAGGTTAGTTATTTTGAAGACCTTGGGTGATAACCATAAAATGAAGCAGCACTAATGGCACAGTTAATAAATTCTAAGATACCCATTTTCTTTTCATATTTTAACATATCTAAAATTGATGGCATTTTACAATTTTAACTGACAGTGCTGTCTCTCTGTGGAGTACATAAAGCAGTGGTGCATCTGGTAATTGCAGGCAAGTACGATTCAAAAACTTATGGTATGACCCTCATGGGTTAGTGATAAGAAGTAAATGAGATAAAATATCTAAAGTACTTGACAACTCTGGTACAAATGCTTTAAAAAAGGGCATTTTTTCCCTTTAAACCAAAATGATCTATGAGGATATTCCATTTACACTGTAGTAAGTTGTCAGTTTCTCAGGCCCATGTTCAAGTAAACCTGGTTATATTCTACTAGGGAAAAATAACTGGTTTCATTACACAATTTGATGAACAAATAAAGGACTTTGGCTGGGCAGAAGGCAGGCAGACAAAACAACAGTGAAAATGAGACACCTGAGAAAATAAAAATTATCAACAGTAAAGATACCTCCCAAGATACCTCCCAAGTACCACTTGATTCAAGCCAGTTCTCAAATGCCACTGATAAAATGCTGACATGAAAAAGTATCTTCACTTTTAAAAAAATACACTTTGAATGCAAATAACTAAATATGCTTGGTGTGTGCCCATGCCCTACTTGAGCTTTTCTAACAAAACTGGACATATTGAACTTAACCACAATGCTAAATAACTGGTTAACAAAGGTTTAAACTGATCCTAAGAGTGGCCACCAAAAAATTTTAATTAAATAAAATTCAATTCATTTAAATATTCCTGTGTCAGTACTTGCCTTGGTAATTTCAGGATGACTTAATTAATATTCAATTTTGGGGGGGAGTTGCCTTTGTCTTACTGGATGAAAACTACCTTTCAGGGTAACTTCCCACTAAAACACCAAAAATTGCATCCAAATTACAACAACAAAAAAACCACCTTGAGCATGCTTTACCTTAAAAATCACTTAATTTTGATGGGGCAGAAGGGAGGGGATTAAAATGCATTTTCACAAGGAAAAACTGAAATTTGCTTCAGAAAACATACCCAAACAGGAAACAACAGTATCTTCTTTTAACGTATCTCAAATAATATTTTAAAAGCCTCATACTACTTTTCAATTACACTACAACCTTTGAGACCTTGCATTACCTAATATCAGAGTGAAACCTCTTTCTTTTGTATTTGTTACTCCTAATTATTTTTATTACTATATTACTTTCCCTTCAAGTGTATAAACAACATAACCCAACCAAAGTCTGAGGTAATGCAATTTTATATTTGTAGGTCAAATTTTTAACAAACTGCTATTTTTTATGTATGTAAAGTTCTGTTTCACAGTTATATAATTCAGAATTTAATGTTAATAATTCTTCTGTCCTTTAGAACATGTAGGCAAGTCTGAAGAATATCAGAAGAATTCTACTTATGCATATAAACAAAAGGCCTGGGAAAGTATACATATAAGAACCATAATATATGAAAAATATATAGTTGTCATACAAGAATTTATTAAGATTTAAAAGAAAACCAGAGAGAAGACAAGAGCAAAAGCCAGGAGGAACTAAAACAAAATTTTTAAGTTACAATTTTCTTAATATAAAATATAAGGAAGACTGCCTTAGCAGATCAGAATAATACAACGATGTTTCTACAAAACCTCAAGAAGTTATTTCAGAAGCAAAAATTTTGACTGACACTATCTTCCTGTTATTTTAAAGCAGATGTCTTCTAGAACCTTTATTTACTGTGTTTTTAAAATCCATTTTAATATCATTTACCCTTCCAATACACTATTTTCTTGTCAATTAAGGTTTTGCCAACTACAGTATTCTTCATAAAGTTATTCCTGAAGATGAACTGTGATCTACTATGATGTATGACTTACGTCTAGGGACATTTAGACAACCACCTAAAATAGCATTTAAGGTATCAGGGGAGTGTTACTATACCACTGAGCCCAAAAGCACCAAAATTGACCATATAACTGATGTTTAGCAGTAAACTCTTAGCAATCCTTACCAAGGCTTTCATTTTAATTCTCTAAGTCTGAGAAAAAGTTGTATGTATAAAATTTCTCCCATTCAGAAAAAAAAATCATTAAAGCATAACCAAAATATTTACATTCTATTACTTAATGATTCCGTAAGTATAGATATAATAAATAAAATATAAAGCTAACCAGCAAAAACAAAACACCACCTTGGACAATAACAAAGAAAATCTTTAAATCTTTTTTTTTTTTTTTTTTACATCTTCACTGGCGTAAAATTGCTTTACAATGGTGTGTTAGTTTCTGCTTTATAACAAAGTGAATCAGTTATACATATACATACATTCCCATATCTCTTCCCTCTTGCGTCTGCCTCCCTCCCACCCTCCCTATCCCACCACTCTAGGTGGTAGAAAAGCACTGAGCTGATCTCCCTGTGCTATGTGGCTGATTCCCACTAGCTATCTATTTTACGTTTAGTAGTGTATATATGTCCCTGCCACTCTCTCACTTTGTCACAGCTTACCCTTCCCCCTCCCCATATCCTCAAGTCCATTCTCTAGTAGGTCTGTGTCTTTATTCCTGTCTTACCCCTAGGTTCTTCATGACATTTTTTTTCTTAAATTCCATATATATGTGTTAGCATACGGTATTTGTCTTTCTCTTTCTGACTTACTTCACTCTGTATGACAGACTCTAGGTCCATCCATCTTTCATGTGTTTGTTGGCAGTCTGTATATCTTCTTTGGAGAAATGTCTATTTAGGTCTTCTGCCCATTTTTGGATTGGGTTGTTTATTTTTTTGTTATTGAGCTGCATGAGCTGCCTGTAAATTTTAGAGATTAATCCTTTGTCAGTTGATTCATTTGCAAATATTTTCTCCCATTCTGAGGGCTGTCTTTTGGTCTTGTTTATGGTTTCCTTTGCTGTGCAAAAGCTTTGAAGTTTCATTAGGTCCCATTTGTTTATTTTTGTTTTTATCTCCATTACTCTAGGAGATGGGTCAAGAAGGATCTTGCTGTGATTTATGTCATAGAGTGTTCTGCCTATGTTTTCCTCTAAGAGTTTGATAGTTTCTGGCCTTACATTTAGGTCTTTAATCCATTTTGAGCTTATTTTTGTGTATGGTGTTAGGGAGTGATCTAATCTCATACTTTTACATGTACCTATCCAATTTTCCCAGCACCACTTATTGAAGAGGGGCTGTCCTTTCTCCACTGTACATTCCTGCCTCCTTTATCAAAGATAAGGTGACCATATGTGCATGGGTTTATCTCTGGGCTTTCTATCCTGTTCCATTGATCTATCTTTCTGTTTTTTGGCTGGTACCATACTGTCTTGATTAGTGTAGCTTTGTAGTAGTATGAATTCAGGGAGCCTGATTCCTCCAGCTCCATTTTTTGTTCTCAAGATTGCTTTGGCTATTCAGGGTCTTTTGTGTTTCCATACAAATTGTGAAATTTTTTGTTCTAGTTCTGTGAAAAATGCCAGTGGTAGTTTGATAGGGATTGCATTGAATCTATAGATTGCTTTGGGTAGTAGAGTCATTTTCACAATGTTGATTCTTCCAATCCAAGAACATGGTATATCTCTCCATCTGTTTGTATCATCTTTAATTTCTTTCATCAGTGTCTTATAATTTTCTGCATACAGGTCTTTTGTCTCCTTAGGTAGGTTTATTCCTAGATATTTTATTCTTTTTGTTGCAATGGTAAATGGGAGTGTTTTCTTGATTTCACTTTCAGATTTTTCATCATTAGTGTATAGGAATGCCAGAGATTTCTGTGCATTAATTTTGTATCCTGCTACTTTACCAAATTCATTGATTAGCTCTAGTAGTTTTCTGGTAGCATCTTTAGGATTCTCTATGTATAGTATCATGTCATCTGCAAACAGTGACAGCTCTACTTCTTCTTTTCTGATTTGGATTCCTTTTATTTCCTTTTCTTTTCTGATTGCTGTGGCTAAAACTTCCAAAACTATGTTGAATAAGAGTGGTGAGAGTGGGCAACCTTGTCTTGTTCCTGATCTTAGTGGAAATGCTTTCACTTTTTCACCATTGAGGATGATGTTGGTCATGGGTTTGTCATATATGGCCTTTATTATGTTGAGAAAAGTTCCCTCTATGCCTACTTTCTGCAGGGTTTTTATCATAAATGGGTGTTGAATTTTGTCAAAAGCTTTCTCTGCATCTACTGAGATGATCATATGGTTTTTCTCTTTCAATTTGTTAATATGGTGTGTCATGTTGATTGATTTGCGTATACTGAAGAATCCTTGCATTCCTGGAATAAACCCCACTTGATCATGGTGTATGAGCCTTTTAATATGCTGTTGGATTCTGTTTGCTAGTATTTTGTTGAGGATTTTTGCATCTATGTTCATCAGTGATATTGGCCTGTAGTTTTCTTTCTTTGTGACATCCTTGTCTGGTTTTGGTATCAGGGTGATGGTGGCCTCGTAGAATGAGTTTGGGAGTGTTTCTCCCTCTGCTATATTTTGGAAGAGTTTGAGAAGGATAGATGTGCTCTTCTCTAAATGTTTGATAGAATTCGCCTGTGAAGCCATCTGGTCCTGAGCTTTTGTTTGTTGGAAGATTTTTAATCACAGTTTCAATTTCAGTGCTTGTGATTAGTCTGTTCATATTTTCTATTTCTTCCTGATTCAGTCTTGGCAAGTTGTGCATTTCTAAGAATTTGTCCATTTCTTCCAGGTTGTTCATTTTATTGGCATTAAGTTGCTTGTAGTAATCTCTCATGATCTTTTGTATTTCTGCAGTGTCAGTTGTTACTTCTCCTTTTTCATTTCTAATTCTATTGGAAAATCTTTAAATCTTGAAGACACTCCGAAGATAACTCCATGTTTGGTGACTAAATGGGTAGTGATGACATTAATCAAAACAGCAAACTTGCATGCTTTCAAATTAAACTCCTCTACCATTGCATCGCCCCTTCCATCTCTCCACTTGTCCTTCGGAAACACTCTGCCCAACACTCTACTTTCCTTAGAAAGCCTTCCTTAAGGCTCCTTTTCTTTGCTTACATGGCAACCTGAATAAACTGGTATGACAGCACTAATCACACTGAACAATATTTAACTGTCCATTGCCCCTAGACTCTGAGCTCTAACTGCATTCCTAAAAGTCTAATAGTTACTGCCTGATAAACAGTACTTAAAAAACATATTCTATTTGAGTATGTTCTGAATGAACAAGTTGTAGAGTCTGAGATGCTTATAAAACACCCATATGGTGATAAATAGAAACATGGGTCTGAGCTCAGGAAGGAAGACATGGTTCATGTTACAGATAACATTCTACCCTAAAATTAGAATTGTTGCTTTGGCAGATTAAAACAAAAATCATCAAATAGTTTATGGATGGACTGACGACTGAGACATAAAATTTTCTCCCTGTCACTAAATGCAATGTGTACTCTTTAGCTCCCAACTTAATTGATTTCTCAGCTTCAATGAACATAGCAGATTAGCCACGCCCTCCTTTTTCAGTCTATTGCCTTGACTTCAGTGATGCTAAGGAAATTTTCTTCCAACCTCTGGCTATATCTTCTCAGTCTCCTTTGCTCCATTTCTTTTCCTCAATGTTAAATATTGAAGAATAATAGGGGACCACGTCCCTTTATCTTCTCTCTCTATACTCTCTCCTTAGGCAATCTCATCCCCCACCTTCCATACTAAAACATCCATTATCAGCTATGTACTGATTATTTCCAACTGAATTATGACCAATACTCCCCCGTTTCCATAAACTAACAAAAAACTGCTCCTCCTCCAATATTCCCCTAGGTTAAGCACAAGAACCACTAACCCTGGAAATCGGCCTTCTCCTCTCCCTAGACCCTCAAATCAAATCCATCACCAAATCCTAAACTTTACTTCCCAAATATTTGTCAAATCCAGCTGCTTTATCTCTATCACCACCAGTCTGGACCGAGATTTTACCATCTCTTTCCTAAATGACTATAATAGGTGAATTCAATTCTACTCAAAGTGTGAGCTGTAGACCAATACTGACGCATGAGCTACCGTTATTGGCATGAGACAAGGTAAATACAGAAACTGAGAGGCAGCATTTAGAAATTTTTGTAGCAGTTTGACAGACACTGCCACAACATCCATTTTACTGTGTATTACTAAAGTACCAGCACAAACTAGAAAGTAAAACAAAACATGTTCTTTGCCACAGATAAGTTTGAGGAGCTCTGGCCTAACTCGTCTCCCTGCTTTTACACTTGCCTCTCCAATCTGTGATCCAGAGCAGCCAAGTGATGTTTTTAAAACAAAAATTTAAGTAACTTACTCAGCTGTTTAACATTCTCCAGTGGCTTCCCACTGCTCTTAGGATTAAGTACAAAGAGCTTAGCAATAATTGACCACTGTGATCTGCTCCTGTCTCATTTCATATCACCCAGCCTCATGTGCTAAGGTCCAGTCTCCACAGGACTTTTCAGTCCTAGAAAGCTGAAATCGCCAGCATTGCTTGGGTACTCCAGTTCATCCTTCAGACCTCGGCCTGAAAGTCATTTCTTCAGACAAACATTCTCTGATACATTAGTGAGCTTTTGTTGTTTACAATAATTTTCTTTTGTGGAAGTTATCGTAACTGTAATTATTATTTTTGTAATAATTTGCTTAGTTTCTCTATTCCCCAACAGAGTTTTGCCATCATGAATACAGGTACCCTCTTTCCATAACGTGTGTCACCACAACCTAGCAGGTGCCTGGCACAGATCAGATGTTCAATAAACTTTTGCTAAGTGAATAAATCTATGTCAGGAAACAAAATGGTGACCAGGACCACCGAAATGCAAATGCCTGCGATATCTAGTCATATATAAGACTTGGGATACATCTGTATACCAGGTGCTTTACAAAGTTAAATCTTCTTTACTCCCCTAAACAACCTAAAAGACAGGGAAATCTCACTGTTGAGATTTAAAAAAAAAAAAAGATTTTTCAGAAAGGTGAAGAATCTTGTCTAAAGTAACCAACAAAAAATTGGAAGGCTGGAAGGTCTGAAAGGCAACAAAGGGTAGCAGTCTCTACAACCATATTGTCTGGCTCCATTGCTTACTTAGCTGTGTGATTTTGTGGAAGTAATCTGATTCTCAGGTTCCTCATTTGTGAAATGGAGATATAATAAAGCCTTCTTCAATGGATTGTTGAGAGGTTAAACAAGGTAATATATATAAATCATTTGAAAGAGTGGCTGGCATAGTGCTTTATAAGTATTAGCAATTATCATTGTTTTTAACATTATCAGTGCTCTTATAAGATAATTTTATCTTCTTACTTGCTTATTGTCTGCCAGTGCCACACTGATATAAATTACAAAAAAAGCAGTCTGTGCTATTATTCTCTGGTGGAGCTTTTCTCAAAGACTTAAACCCTATAGAAACTGAGTTAAATAACTATTTCCTCAGTTCTCTCTCTCAAGGATGGGACATACGACCATTTTAGGTGCACAGGAGAGTAGTTATTACATACCTTGGATACTTTAGAACATTAGGGCTTGATACTTACTGGAACCCCAGTTGGGAAGGGCTGCTCTTGTGTATGCCCAATGCCTGGCATGAAGTAGGTGCTCATTAAATATTTTTGGAAAGAATGAGTATTTACAAAACCAAAGGAATAGTGCTCAGCACAGAGCAGATACTAATTATCAATTCTATTCCACCCCTTCAAAGTTTCTACAAACTTTAAAAGTATGATTCTATGGGAGTCATTTTTCTTGAACTGGGGCAGTCTGCATTATTCAAAGCCAAATGCAGAATACAGACAGTAGGAAAGCCAAGGAATAGAAACCAATGTTGGCAAGAACTATGAAAATAGTAAGAGGTGAAAGATAAGTAGAATTTGGATATGCAGGGGAAAGAGCAAAGGTTATTCTAGGCCAGGGAATAGCATAATCAAAGGCAGTGTTACCCAAAGTTTAATGAACATTCCATTGGTGACACAAAAAAAAGATTTTAAGCTATACACAGGCAAACAACTTTATTTTGATAGTTCCATATGCAAACATTTTTGTGTGTAATTGGGACAGCAAATTGTGATTTCAAACTTTTACTACTTATAACAACATTGAGTTAACAGTACCTATTTGGATTTTTTTTTTGTGAGTTGTTTAAAAAATGTATCAAGAAAATAATAATGCACAGGAGGTAAGCAAATATGACAGAAATTGTCAGGGTTTTAAAGAGTAAACTTTTGGACACATCAAGGCATGGTCATGTGAATAAAACATAACATGTTAGTAAGAGAAAAGCCACCAGTCTTTGGAATGAAGCCAAAGCTCTATCCTGAGTAGCAATTCAACATAAAGGACAGGCAGGTGTGAAGTATCCAACCAGGTTTGAGCATTTAATTGTAGTACTAAAATTCTCATTGGCAAAAATCCTCATTTTTCCCTATGATAAATCTGCTACATAATTCAACTTCAGTTATTCCCAAAACAAAGATAAAAATTTAAAATTTCCTAACAGGTACCTGAAAATGGGACTGCATGTAGCCTGGTAACTTACCTGAAAATAGGGAGCTAAAACCGTACTTTTCACACCAGACTGAACTAATTTACAAAGTTACAAAATATGAATCATAGCTACCTCAAAAAAGATGTTAAATAAAAAAGAGCAAAAACACAGTTTTCCATTCCCCCCTTCCTCTCTCAAAATTATCCTACCTATAGCCAAACCAAGTCAAGCTAAGAGATGATGATAAAGAACATTTATTGAACTCTTACCAGGCACTGTTGTATTTTACCTGCATTAAGTTATGCAATTATCACCACCATCTTTTGAAGTACATCACCAACCCCATTCTACAGCTGTAAGAATACTGAGGCACAGGGAGATTAAATAACTTGCCCAAGGCCAGACCTGGTAGACAGAAAGGCAGGGATTTAGATCCTGGCAGTTCAGCTACAGAGTCTGAGCTCTTAACCACCAGGCACCATTTCTCTCAAGAATAATAGAATGATAATTTGAAATATTCCACCTTTCCCATTATGGCAGGAGAAATGTAATTTTCCAAGGTATGAACCTTTTATTACTTAAGTTTCCAGTCTAAGAAACAGGAGGTTCAGCTATATGGAAAAACTGGGAAGATGAGTACTACAATAAAACAATCTAGGCCCAGGAGTATTCAAATACAGACAAATCATCAGAAGCCTCAAAAGTATGGCTGAATGGCACTATTCACAGAGAAAGATGCCAAAAGTTGGGCTAAGCAGAAGGTGAATCCTATTTCTACTGGATCTACTGCTTTGAGAGAGGAAATCCCACCCATCTCCCATTTCTGTGATTCAGTACACAAATACATCAATTCAAGAAGAACTGTAAGGGGAAAGGGCAGCAGAAGGGAGCAGAAAGGGGTAAGTCAGGACTTGGACCCTGAGCTGCAGAGTGGGCTTGATGTAACTGGGGAGAGAGAACGGATGAGAGGGCAATGTGTGCCTGGAGGTAGGCAGGTTGAGAGCATGACCGCTGGGGTGGAGGCCCCGAGTGGCCTGGCTGGAGAGCTAATTCACCCTAAAATGGGCTAGTGGGGACTGTTTCAGGCGTATACGTTTGGGATAAGGAGGGATGGACGTGAACGCGGGGGTGGCGTGCAGTTTCTAGCTTTGGGCAGTACTGCAAAGGTACTGCCAAGGGACAAGGCATCAAGGTGCGGGCGAGGAGGTCTACAGGTACAAAGGGGGGAGAATGGAAAAGAAAAAAGGCGCAAGGCTTGTGGAGGAAAGTCGGGGGGATCCTGGTAGACGGAAGCTGGGAGATCAATGGGGGAGGGGTAATTCCCAGGGGAAGTAAAGACGCGCAAGGTTAGAGAGGTCCGGGGGGCGGAGGTGGGGCTGAAGGGCGGGGGCGGAAGGCACGCCTCAGGAGCGGGGGTCCCGGACTGAGAGCGATGGGGACGCCGAAATGGGAGAGGAGGAGGTCGCTGGGTTTCAGTGCAGGTGAGTCCCGGGAAAGAGGGGGCAGCCAGCGGCCAAGGCTGCGGCCGGGACCCCGGAGGGGGAGGGGCACCTACCCGGACGTGCGGGGCTGCGTCGGGCAGCCCCGGCGGCGGCTCCTCTCCGGCTGAGGCGGCTGAGGTGATGGCGGCGAGTCCCTGTGGCGGCCGCCTCCGCCGAACCGCATCCCTCCTCCCCGGCCCGCCCTCCTTCCCTATCTCCCGCTCCTAAACTTCTTCTCCGGGATAAACAAACCCGCCGCCAGGGGCGGCCGTCTCCGCCGCTCCCGCCCCCGCGCAGGTTCCCCCCCCGCCCGCCCCGGGCCCGTCAGGGCTCCGGCTTCCGAGTTGCGACTCCAGTCCCCAGCCCGCGAGGGCGCGTGCGCGCGGCGGCGTCTGCTCGCAAGGCCCTTCCTCCCTCCCTCCCTCCCTCCGGCGCCGGGCACTTCCGGGCCGGGCCGGATCAGCGGCTGGGGGTTGAATGTAGCCGCCGCCGTTTGCGCCGGGCCCTGGGCTACCAGCCCGGCGGGCTCCGCATCCCGGGCCGAACCTCGCCTGGTGAGGACACCCGCGCCTCCTCGGCCCAGCGTCAAATTTCCTTAACTAAAAAGCCCACTGAATAGCTCCTCCTAACTGGTCTGATTGATCACGTCGGGTGAGAGGCGACTGCCGTTTCTGTGCACGGTTTCTTTAGGGCTGTACCAGGCTAGAAAGCCAAGGTACAACTTGTACCGAGCTCCTGTTGCGAGCCAAGAGCCATATGAACTGCCCAAACAAAACAGCAGTATACAGTCTCCAAAGAGGGATAAAGATAAAGACAGCAGTGTGGTAGGCAAAATGAAGTGCCACGGTGGAGCGGTTTTCCGTTGGAGATGAACCTGAAATCTCAGGCTTAGGAGGGGAGGGGTCTGCCGAGGGGCTGCTGAGGATGCTTGTGAAGCACAGAAGAGCAGGCTGCCGAGACTGGACGTTGGTGGTAAATAGGGCTATGTCTAAGCAGTTGTCTTAAGAGATGAGGGGACTGCCTCACGGAGTTAAGAGAAAGGTGACCACGATACTAAATTGGCAATCGTATTCACGTGTTTTAACACAGAAAAACGTGCGTGGAATACAAGCAGCTCCACCCAGATTTTCAGGAAGGAGATAGGATCCGCATAATCAAAGTTGCCTTAGGCCAAGAATTAAAAAAAAAGAAGTGGAAGTGAGCATTGATGTGTTGGGGCCTGTGGGGAGAGGAAATTACTAGTGCAGAATTTCTCGTTCTCCAAACATGAACAAAAACCAGTTAATAGGGCTTCCCTGGTGGCGCAGTGGTTGAGAGTCCGCCTGCCGATGCAGGGGACGCGGGTT
>NW_006780574.1:2655358-2656409 GCF_000442215.2 Lipotes vexillifer
AGTTCCCCCCCCCGCCCGCCCCGGGCCCGTCAGGGCTCCGGCTTCCGAGTTGCGACTCCAGTCCCCAGCCCGCGAGGGCGCGTGCGCGCGGCGGCGTCTGCTCGCAAGGCCCTTCCTCCCTCCCTCCCTCCCTCCGGCGCCGGGCACTTCCGGGCCGGGCCGGATCAGCGGCTGGGGGTTGAATGTAGCCGCCGCCGTTTGCGCCGGGCCCTGGGCTACCAGCCCGGCGGGCTCCGCATCCCGGGCCGAACCTCGCCTGGTGAGGACACCCGCGCCTCCTCGGCCCAGCGTCAAATTTCCTTAACTAAAAAGCCCACTGAATAGCTCCTCCTAACTGGTCTGATTGATCACGTCGGGTGAGAGGCGACTGCCGTTTCTGTGCACGGTTTCTTTAGGGCTGTACCAGGCTAGAAAGCCAAGGTACAACTTGTACCGAGCTCCTGTTGCGAGCCAAGAGCCATATGAACTGCCCAAACAAAACAGCAGTATACAGTCTCCAAAGAGGGATAAAGATAAAGACAGCAGTGTGGTAGGCAAAATGAAGTGCCACGGTGGAGCGGTTTTCCGTTGGAGATGAACCTGAAATCTCAGGCTTAGGAGGGGAGGGGTCTGCCGAGGGGCTGCTGAGGATGCTTGTGAAGCACAGAAGAGCAGGCTGCCGAGACTGGACGTTGGTGGTAAATAGGGCTATGTCTAAGCAGTTGTCTTAAGAGATGAGGGGACTGCCTCACGGAGTTAAGAGAAAGGTGACCACGATACTAAATTGGCAATCGTATTCACGTGTTTTAACACAGAAAAACGTGCGTGGAATACAAGCAGCTCCACCCAGATTTTCAGGAAGGAGATAGGATCCGCATAATCAAAGTTGCCTTAGGCCAAGAATTAAAAAAAAAGAAGTGGAAGTGAGCATTGATGTGTTGGGGCCTGTGGGGAGAGGAAATTACTAGTGCAGAATTTCTCGTTCTCCAAACATGAACAAAAACCAGTTAATAGGGCTTCCCTGGTGGCGCAGTGGTTGAGAGTCCGCCTGCCGATGCAGGGGACGCGGGTT
>NW_006780574.1:2656728-2665162 GCF_000442215.2 Lipotes vexillifer
TCCCATGTGCCGTGGAGCGGCTGGGCCCGTGGGCCCTGGCCGCTGGGCCTGCGCGTCCGGAGCCTGTGCTCCGCGACGGGAGAGGCCGCAGCGGTGAGAGGCCCGCGTACTGCAAAAAAACAAAAAAAAACAAAAAAAACCAAACCAGTTAATATTAGTTGCTGTACTCATTGTGGGTCTGTGTTAACTTTATGATATGTGACAGAAAGGGTGAAAATTACATGTAATTTTTGCCCAGGCCTTTTAGCTATGTCAGCCCCTTAGCACTCATGTCCTTTCTTTTGCTAATCAACCATTATTAGGCACTAATGAATGTAATAGGCCCAAGGAATCAAACTGCAATAAATCCTTCAAGTAGATTTCCAATTGGGAGTTAAGAAATGAGTGGTACTTGGTGACTCTTGATACTTGACTGAGTTCTAGTTGGGGAGTGGTTCAATAAACTTCTACCACAAGGATGTCAGACTGCTCGTCAAGGTATTATCAGAGTCGTTCCCCTAGGCTTGATCTCTTTGCAGTATTAGGATATATCATTCTTTTCTTGAAGTATTTGGTGACTTTACCCACTGATAAAATAATAGTAAATAGTAAGAGTAAATATGGTTTGTAAATAATGCTAACAAAAATGTGATCGTTTGACAAAGTAAAAGATGGCTCTATGGTCAATAAACCTGGATTAAAGCTTGGTGCTATATTAGCAATCCCCTAAAGAACTCCCTTTCTTGATTTGATTTCCTATTTGCTGGATACCTCTTGGAAAACTAGATTATTAAAATAGGTTTTAGTTGGGAATTCCCTGGCAGTCCAGTGATTAGGACACTGCAGAGGGCGCGTGTTTGATCCCTGGTCGGGGAACTAAGATCTTGCGTGCCATGTGGCCAAAAAAAAAAGAAAAAGAAAAAATAGGTTTTAGTTTATTGTAGCCATAAGTGACTTTTATAAATAGAGAAGTAAGTAACAGCTTTATCACTGATATAGAGCATAGTGTGCTTCCACTCATATTTGCGTTGCTAAGGCATTAGCCATTATGACCATCCAACTCCTTAGATGCCAAGAAACTTTACAGTACTCGTTTTGGTGCTCATTTTCAGTTTTCTATAGGAAACCATTCAGATTCCTCAATGGATGTGGCTGACTTGGAAGTTCTACTTATTGTAGATAATAGGTCAGCAGCTAGTAAAGATCAGAAGAGCCATTTATTCTCTGACCTTAATGCATGCAGATGAGGATGAGATTTTGAATCTTCTTGACTCAGCCCTATGAGGCTCTGTCTGAGGAGTTATCCAAGCACTCCACTTTGATATTTTAGTGACTGCAGCATCTTATTCCTCTTTTCTAAATTAAACATCACAGCTCCTTCCATTTCATGGCACAACGGACTTGCCACTGCCTTGCATGCCACTACCCTGTTTTGTATTATCATTTTCCAATTCTAACTGTCAAAACCTAAAACATACAGTGGCAAACAATGAACAAATCCATTATTATCTTCTCTTTAGAGAGCAAAACAAGGTAATAATGTGCTTGTTAGCAAACATTGTATTCTTCATGAATCCTAAGTGGTGTGCTCTCTGAGCTTCCCTGAACATTTTGCTCATACCCCTACCCTTGTTAATGTGGTCCACCAAGCTCTTCTCTCATAGTGAGCTGGCTTCCCCATGTTTTTCTAACCATTATCCCTTCCTGTCTTAAATTTTCTTCAAGGGAGCCAAACTCAGGTCTTACTTCCCACAAGCTAACACTTGTGATCAGACACTTAACATTTAGTTTTTGGAATTTAGATGGAAAGAAAAGAACGACTCATTTGTTAATTTTTCATTGTTATAAATATTAGGCCTTTTATTTGGAGGAAAACACTAAAACCCTTGTTGAATAACCTGTAAAGTACCTGTAAATTACATGTAATTTCATTTTCTGCTCCCTTGTCTCCATTTCTTCTATCTCTGGCTTTTCATCTTGCTTGTGAATTCCTACTTTTGTAGTACTTTTGCATTATATAATATTCATTTTTTAAGGATCTAAAAACTTCAGAACACTACATTATACCTACAACTCTTGTGTAGTGACGCCTGTAGCAAAAAAAAAGGGCCAGTAAACTTCATGTACTTATCACTCAAAAACCATTCTCAGAAAACTGGGAACAGGACCTGCCCAGAACTCTGAGAACAGGATCTTAATGTCTTTTAAGTCTTAACCCTTATTTTCATGTCCTCAGCCACATTATGTCAAATATTTTGAGTTGTTCCCTTGTTTCAAACACATTCATATATTTAATGCTTTGGTCCTTTGCAATCTGTCGGGTCTGCTATAGGAGGGAGGACTTTTGTTGTTCTTCTATCACCACCTGAAGAGTAAGGGTTGAGTTGCAGCAGTTCACTAGTTGGCATACTGTTACATTTTCTAGACATTTAATTAAATACCAAATTTAACCAAGACTGAGACACTTTGAGGCCCTTAAACCATCAGCAATCCTAGATTCTGGATCAATAATGCCCAGTTAATGAGAAATAGTGATACCTCTACCTACACAATATATCGTCTTGGAAAAAACTTGGTCACCCAACTTGCAAGTCCTCTATTCACAGTGTAATAGGAGAAAAACATCCAAAATGTTCTCTTCTACAAGATTACCCAAAGCCCCTACAGCATCACTCCAGATGTGCCCTGAGAACTCTCATCCAAGGTCACTTACGGTTGCTGGAAATATTTTTACTGTGCCAGGATCCAGGCGGTTGCTGCTGCCATGATCTAGCAGTCCCTGACGACCTCTCCCTTCTTCAGCTTGGCCAGCTAAGTTCTCTCTCCTCTGCTGGTGCACTGGCCTTGCCCCTTCTCTGCCTCTCAGGTAACCCAAGAAGTTGCGGTTGATTCTGGATCCTGGAGACAGTCCCAGGGGAAGGCTGGAGCTCTCCACTGTGCTCTCCAGCCAGGGTCACCAGCCTCTGCAGCAGCCCCAAATGGCTCTAGAGGTACAGCAGCTCTGTCTCCTCCTCTTTTACGTCTGCTCAGTCATCACAATGCCTCCGGGTCAGGGTCTTCAGTCCCCTCCCAGAGAGACACACCCTAATGCCTATCAGGGCAATTTCTGGCTAGTGGAGTTTGTTTAAACATCTGTCCCTGCAACGCCCACGCGTCCCTGCCTCTCTGGCCTTCTTCTCCCCGAAAATTGGGGTCACTTCACTCCACTTCCTTCTGACCCTGACTCAAGAAATGGCAGCTGCATGGCGTTTACTCTGGACATATAAAGGGGCCCTGCCTCCAGCTGAATCTCGGAAGGGCTTCTGTTTCCCTCAGACTAGGCACTCCTCCTCCAAGGGGAAGCATGTAGAATTGGGCCCTGCTCCCAGACCAGCAATCTAGAAGCCCTATAGGGCCCATTGGGTGAGCTGCAGCGGTGTTCCTGGGACTGTCCTGCGGCCAATCAGACGCTAGGTGAACCCGGGAGCCTTGGAACCTCTGTGCCTCAGTGTTCCTTGACTTGCTGCTTTTCCCCTGCTCTGCAGCCTCAGAAGAACTGAGTTCTCCCACTCTCTCCCCTCCCCTTCTGCCGTCTCCCTGCTTTAGAAACTAAGCCCTGCTGTCTAGCTGTTGCCAAATCCGCATCCATACCCCTACACAACACTGAATGGCCACCTGCCTCCAGATGGTTCTCTCTGCTATTCAGAGCCCTTCACTGCCAGCCTGGCTGCCAAATTGGAAGTCCTGGTATGGCCATTTCCAAAATTAGAAACCAGACCACGCCATCTCTGGGGACACTGCGCCTTCACCTCCCAGCAGCCTGTCAAGCCCAACCTCTGCAATGGTGCCAAACACCCTCCCCGCAAGCCTTCCTCCCCCCCTCCCCACCCCCGCATTTCTAGCCTAGGTGGTTTAGTTTTTTTGCCTTCCCCTCCCTGCCTGTCCAACCTTCCCGAAGTTTTAGCACCCTTGACCTTCTCTGCCTGAACTATGCCAGACTGGAGAAGGGCCAACTCAACGGCTATATAACCCCTGGATTATATAGGCCTCTTAGAGGCCTCATCCCACATCCTGTCAAACACGGAAAAAAATGCAGCCATGTCTCACATGAAAAATACAATGTTTTGTTATGCAAAATGAAAGAGTCATCTAATTTTCCTTTTGAAATATTTAATAATTTCATTTTGCAGTTTTCTTTGTATTTTAGAGCCCCAAACCATTTCTTTTCCAGCTCTCAAACCATTTGATAAAACCTGGAAAAGCTTATGGGCCCTGGGCACTTGCCTATAGTGAGAACCTGAGCCTTAAAAGGATTAAAAAAATGGCTCTGGGAGGGAGGGAGGTAAGCCCTTCCACACCTGACTCCTTCTCAAGGCTTCTCTCCCCAACCTCATCATCACTGAAATCTTTCTCTTCTCCAGTTTTTAATAACTGGGCTTCTCTGTTTGATCCCTGCCTTGGTCACTCACCTTTTACCCATGCTGCTCACATGTGACATTCCCCTTATTCCCAATGCCGGCTGGCCAGTCTGGATTTCACAGCATCACCAGCCCCTAGATTCCCTTTCACAGTGCTCCTTCCACCACTGAGGGCCCTGGGTATTGTCTTGAAGCCCCTTCACCCTCTGAGGCTGCAGCTTTCAAATATGACGTTTGTTCGCTTGACCCTGTAGATATGACGATGTTCTCAGACTGGACCTCTGTAAATCTACAGCTCGATCCAGCTCTCTGGTGCTCCACCCGCCACCCCCTGCTGTATGAGACAGTTACCGCCCACCCGTACTGCATTTCGGATGCTTCAGTCTTACCCTGTCTGCTAGGACTGACCAGCAAAGCCCACTTGTGTCTGAAGCAGAATAGCTATCAGAAACCACACTTCACATTTTTCTCCTTAAGTACCTGCTCACATTTCTCTCTGTTTTGAGTGTCTCCTTCCCTGAAGGAAGCACTATGTACGCCTCTGTTACATATGGCATCACTGCTACACTTTTCTGGAAGTTTTCCTGGTTACTTATTCTTGCAGATTGAGCTTATATATAAGAAACCAAGGGACTTCCCTAGTGGTGCAGTGGATAGGACTCTGTGCTCCCAATGCAGGGGGCACGGGTTCGATCCTTGGTCAGGGAACTAGATCCCACATGCATGCCCCAACTAAGGAGCCCATGTGCCACAACTAAGGAGCCCGCCTGCCGCGACTAAGACCCGGTGCAACCAAATAAATAAATAAATATTAAAAAAAGAAAAAAAAAAAGAAACCAAAATGTCCCCAGCAACTACCCCAGATTACATCTCTTCTAAGTATTAACTGTTAGTAAGCTGAAATAGCCATTAGTAGTTTGGCTTTTACTTTCTAGGATTTTATACTAGTGATTTTATAATTTCAATATACTTCTTAAAATTGAATTATGCATATTCAGTGCATAGAGTGAACCAGTTAAGAGAGAGAGCCTGCAGCAATATGTTATTGCCTCTTTAGTCGTCTTTTCTTAATATTTTTTTCCCCAGAAAGAAAATTAGGCTAGCCTTTTAAAAATTGTGTTCTGCTATAGTCTACAATTTTGAAAGGAAAAGTGATGAATGTTTTTATTTTCATGTCAAGAGCTCAGCAAGAATTTGCTTCTATTTTGAATGTGGAGCCTACTGTGTGCAAAACAGGTGTGACAAAAGCCCAGCTTCCTTTCTGAACACCTGTTAGAGCTGTTTTCTTTTGTTCTGTTCTTTATTTTTCTCAGTTGTAATCACTTAACCATAAAAAGTCTGGATATTTATACAGACTGTTGTGCTTCATTTGTCACGTTCCTTTTCTCAGTTTGATTTTTATTTTACTTGTTTATTTGTTTGGTCCAGGATAGATTCAAGATATGTTTTCCTTGACTTGAAGGAAAACATGATTTAGCTCCTGGAATATTCACCTGATGCCTTACGCTAATTAGTCGTGGTGTCCTTATTTTAGCACAAAGCCTGCAGGACATGCTATGGTTCTGAACCCGTTTGCCATCCCAGCCATCCCTTGCCCTTTCCCTTCTCTGCTCCACATCTCAGCCAGCTCCTGCAGGCTGTTTCCCAGGCTCCTGTGTCAGCTGGCTTCCTGCCGGCTTCGGCCCATAGGAGGCACTGTCGGGATCCTGGAGGGAGGGAGGAACGGAGAAGCCAGTGTACTCCCCCTTTTTCTGCCTTAGGCACCCTCCCCGGCAACAACTGTGTTTTCTCCCAGGCTCCAACTCCTGCTGCACAAGCCTACCACCAAATCAGCCCTGGCAATACCGCCTCCTCCCTCAGGCCTGTTTAAAAGTGTAATGGCTTCCTGTGGTTGTTAATCCCTGAATTCTCAGTTTTTCCGTCAGCTGTACAATGGATGTATCACATCCTCTGTTGAGCGCTCTGTAATGAGCGTGGTTTCTTTTTTTCTGGTTGGACTCAGCACATTTGTCCATTTTATGTTTTCATAAGGGTCTTATCCTATTTATAGGGGAAGGAATGATTTTCACAGAGAAGTAGTCATTTTCTTTTCTTTTCTGCAATGCTGTGTGCCTTGTGAGATCTTTGTTCCCTGGCCAGGGATCAAACCCGTGCACCCTGAAGTGGAAGCACAGAGTCTTACCTCCAGGGAAGTCCCAAGAAGTCGCCTTTTTAAACTTAGGGATCTATCTGTCCTCTTCCATGTGGCTTGGCTAATGTCATCATTCTTTTAGCTCCTTACCTTCCATACTTGCTTCCCACCTCTGATAATACCCAACCCAGGCCCAGTCCGTCTCCCATTCTCCATCCTTAAAGCATATGACATCTGTCTTCTGTCTTCTGTGCACATAGATACACAACAATTTGCTTTTAAATTTTTTTGCAGTACGTGGGCCTCTCACTGTTGTGGCCTCTCACTTTGTGGAGCACAGGCTCCGGATGCGCAGGCTCAGCGGCCATGGCTCACGGGCCCAGCCGCTCCTCGGCATGTGGGATCTTCCCGGACCGGGGCATGAACCCGTGTCCCCTGCATCGGCAGGCGGACTGTCAACCACTGCGCCACCAGGGAAGCCCGGGTTTTACATTTTTAAAATCCTGTTTTATATAGTGTTCTTAACAAGAGTGTCACAGCTATAGGACAGCAAAAAGGGCACTAGATTATCCACCCAGAATTTGAGTCTTTGTGATCTTGCTTGAATCCCTCAGCCTCTTCCTGCACAACAGTGCCCTTGGTAGTAAAACGGGAAAAGATGACTACTTCTTCATCAGAGTATGAAGAGCAAATGAGATTAATGAAAGGATTTTGTAAATGATAAAATGTAAGAAGTTATTATTTAAAAACAGTGAATAAGACTATCTTTTCTTGAAACAGGTGTAATTTTATTTTATTTTTTAATATTTATTTATTTGGCTGTGTTGGGTCTTTGAGGCACGAGAGATCTCCGTTGCCATGTGCGAGATCTTCACTGTGGCACGTGGGACTTTTAGTTGATCCATGCGGAATCTTTAGTTGCATCATGTGGACTCTTAGTTGTGGCATGTGGGATCTGTTTCCCTGGCCAGGGATCAAACACATGCCCCTTGCATTGGGAGTGTGGAGTCTTAGCCACTGGACCACAAAGGAAGTCTGTGAAACAAATGTAATTTTAAAAGTTAGCACAAAGGTGTTTCTCAATTCGAATTTATAGTGAAGTTTAATAGCATCACACAGCCTTCATCTAACATGGGATTTCTCAGTCGTGGTTCTGTTGACGTTTGGGACTGGATAATTCTTTGTTGTAGGAGCCTGCTCTGTACATTGTAAAATGTTTAGTGGAATCCCTGCCTCTAGCTGCTAGATGCCAGTAACACCTTCCTCCTCATTTTTGACAATCAAAACATTTCTAAACGTTGCCAAATTTCCCTAGGAGAAAGGGTGGAGCAAAAAAAAAAAACCAACCAACAAACAAACAAACAAAAACCCAGGTTGAGAACCACTGATCTAACCAAACCTACTTGGGAAATGTGTCACCTCCTTTTAATTTAAGCTGTTAAAAAAAAAAGAGTTTGACTTTCAAAGAAGATTTTGGAAAATGACTTTTAAAAATGCAGTTCAGGGACTTCCTTGGAGGCGCAGTGGTTAGGAATCCACCTACCAGTGCAGGGGACATGGGTTCGAGCCCTGGGAAGATGCCACATGCCGAGGAGCAACTAAGCCCGTGCACCTCAACTACTGAGCCTGCCCTCTAGAGCCCGTGTGCCACAACTACTGAAGCCCACGCGCCTGAAGCCCGTGCTCCGCAACAAGAGAAGCCACCTCAATGAGAAGCCCGCCCCCTGCAACTAGAGAAAAACCCATGCACAGCAATGAAGACCCAACACAGCCAAAAATAAATAAAATAAAAATTAAAATGCAGTTCGGTCATGAAACATACCCTGTTTTAGAGATGCATAAACCCTGCAGTGAAAGTCAGTGAACACTATCATAGCAGTCATGTGTTTTACTAAAGTATTTATGTTGGAGAGACTCATCTTCCTGC
>NW_006780574.1:2665172-2696850 GCF_000442215.2 Lipotes vexillifer
TGATTGGACTGCCTAATTAAGTGGGTTTCTTCATACAATTAATACCTTTTGTTATTTTTACTAGGTATTAAAAAACCACACTAATACTTTATATCTGACTATCATATGTTGATATCTTTTGATGTCCTTTAAGGCAAGGGAACTCGAATATTAGTAGGAATGTATATTTCAGTCATAATATGACTCATATATTCTGGATCTATACTTATACAGGCTACCTTGAGTAGCAGCAGGAGTTAGAATTTTATGAGAATCACTGCTAGGTCATAATCAGTAGAACTTTTCATATTCTTGATTCCTAATGAGATACTGTTTTTGTCATTGGATTTCTAGGACACTGGAAACACAACTGTAGCTATTTAAAATCCAGAAATTATTGGGAGTTCCCTGGTGGTCCAGCGGTTAGGACCTGGTACTTTCACTGCCCTGGCCGCGGGTTCAATCCCTGGTTGGGGAACTAAGATCCCACGAGCCTCCCACAAGCTGTACAGTGTGGCCAAAAAAAAAAAAAAAAAAATCCAGAAATTATTATTTTAACAATATTGATGCCAGGTCTCTAAAACTGTCTGTTCTAGCTTATATTGTCAACAGGTTTCTAAAACAAGTTTCCCATCTCAACTGTGTCAGTTAGCTTTCTTACTAGCTTAAGAAAATATTGACCAAAGCAGATTGTAAAACAGGAGAAACAGGTTGTAGCAATAGGGCTACTTTTGCTGGGAAGACAGAAAAGCTGTATTATCCTTAACATGAATATACTGCTAAGCTTTGTGGACACACAATGTTTCCAAGATTGGTAAAAAAGGATACTGCATCAGGAGAATTAAATTCATTTCCTCATCTATGATTTTTTTTGCATTCTCCTGGTTAATCTTCTTTGGGGGACTATGGACCCTCTTTTTTTTTTTTTTTTTTTTTTTTTTTTTTGGCGGGACGCGGGCCTCAGTGTTGTGGCCTCTCCCGTTGCGGAGCACAGGCTCCGGACGCGCAGGCTCATATGGACCTTCTTTGAAGCACTTATCAGCATCAACAATAATATCAGTAAAATGATTAATACTGTAATAGGGGTGGAGCGGGCACGCAGCTGTTAGCACGCGGCCGTCAGCGCCTGACTGTTGTCGTGAGACCTGGAGCTCGGTGGTTAGTGGTCCTGCTCAGGCAACAGTGAGCCTCGCGGTGGTGCTCTCGACAGCGAGTGCAGTGAGAGAAGGATCGTGGCTTTCTCCCTGGAGGCCCTCCAGGCCCTGTTGCCTCAGGCTGGCGGGTGAGCCGGGGGGCCTGGGGACAAGCTGAGAGCTGTGTTCCACAGAGCTCCAGAGCCCTCACCATGGCAGCCCACTGGCGGCGCCCAGGCCTCGAGGCAGCAGTGAACCTCTCCCCAATTCCCACTTCCTCGACCTAATGGCGGCAGTCTCTGTGGGTCGCGGTCCATGGAGACCTCAGCAACTGGAGTATATGGACACTGCCATTAAGGTAACAGTTTCAAGCAGCCTTCAGTCTCTCCAAGTTTTAAAAATTGGTCCCCCTTAGATCTGTTGTCTACCGCTAGGAGGTGGCCAGAGGTCAGGGTGAAGTTGCAAGGACATGGCGCAGCATTACTTCAGGTCCACCTGTGTGATTGGGGCTGTTCTCAGAGAAGGGCAGCTTTTGTGAGCTGGGAATTCACCTGATTGGTGTTTGCTACAACATGTATTTGATCCTATATAAATCATTCTCTCCAGTTTAAATGAAAAGCCTAAGGGCTGGTTGGGTCCTGGGCGCCTTGCTTGCTCAGCCATGACAGCTGAGCAGGGTCTGCGGACCTGGCCCTCAGGGCACCACCAGCTGAGATCTAACTCTTCAGCCGGGCCTGGGCGAAAGATGAGCCTTGGGACCTTGCCCTTTCTTGTCAGAACAAAGAATAACATTTGTTCTGGTGGAGGTTTACAGGAACATTGTGACCTGACCATGACCTAACCTCAAGAACAAAGGATCTGACACCAAGAAGTTTGTGACAACTAACCCTCCCTCACCTTTCCTATAAAAGGGCTTTGCTAAAAGCTTTTGGGGAGTTTGAGGTTTTTAAGGCATGAGCCACCTGTCTCCTTGTATGACCCTGCAATAAACCTTTCTCTGCTCCATACTACTACGTTTTGGTATTGTTTGGCCTCACTGTGCCTCGGGCACACAGACTTGCGTTTGCTATCAGTATTATATATTGCTCTTAAAGGTTTTTTTCGTAAAGTACTTTTAAAAAAACAATCTTATGATTGAGGTAGGTGGTAGGAGTTCAGGATGTAGACAGTGCCATTAAGTTGTTTCAGAAAGTCCTCTTATTTGCTATCCTACTATTGAATTTAGATGACTTTGGACCAGGCCTACCTCTACATTCACTGCCATTTCCCCAGTTTATCACATATTACTTCTGGCCTGCAACTTCGCATCTATCAGACCCCTGTGGACGTGTTTGGATCTGCAAACTCTGGCAGAACAAAGCTTTGGCTAGCATCCCACACTATAAATCAGTATTCCCCAGTGGAAGTCTCTTGGTTCTGGAGAAGGAATCCATTTGAAGTATCAGTGTTTGCCTCATCTGTTTTTTGAGATCTGAGAAACGAAAAACTGTAAATATGTATAGAAATGATCTGAGCCAAATTTCCCATTCTCATCATAAACAAGGAATGAAAGATGTTAATGATGGGCCATTTCAGATTCCTCCCTGCTATCTCTGATTAAGAAAAGCTATATGGCCAAGATGGAATTAAATTACAGGAATTAGATTTACCTTCCCACTTGTAACAACCAAAACAAAACACAAAACAAAAAGAAAACAAAACAAAAACAATACATGAAACAGTGGTTTTCAAGATACTGGCTATTAGGCAGTGAATGACAGTTATTCTTGAAAGAAAGGAAACATGAGAGATGAGACCAACTATTGCCCAGGTGTATTCACTTAAGAGAGTTTTCAGGCCATGACATATGGAACAGGAACCGAGGTGAAGCCCAGTTAGGACCATGAATTGAAGAGACAGAGGTGAGAGTCCAGGGAAATCAAGACAGATTTGATAGGATGAGTGACAAAGAGGACAGAGCTGCACAGAGAGAACATCCGCAGTCTGCAGAGGGACCCCTGTCCAATATTCAGCAGAGTCCTGATCAACATGTACCAATGAGGAAACTACATGAAGCCCAGAAAAGAATCATCTGGAAGCAACAGAGAGAACCCATGCCATTGCCAGTTCTCACCAGCCAGGCTGGAAAAACTCGTAATTCATAAGGTACTGGGTAGATTATTCAAGAAGGTCCTGCTTCATTAGTGGGGAATAATTAGCCTTAGACTGAGAGCTGCTCCCAAGCTGTCAAACCATAAAAGCAAAAACTGAAGCGATCAAACTGTTTCCAAGTAACTTACCATCATTCCTGAGCAAAGCACAAGAAAATGTATGAGAATTCAAAAGTATCCAGCACCCAACAAAATAAAATCCACAAAGTATGCATGAAACCAAAGACTACCAGGCGTGCAAAGAGATAGGAAAATGCAACCATAATGAGGAGAATAACCAATAAGTCAAAGTTGACCCAAATTGACACAGTTGATATCATTAGCAGAAAAGAACATTAAAACAATTAGTGTAACTATACTATACATACTCAGAAAGTTAAGCAGAGATTTTACAAGCAGATCCCAATCATATATCTAGAGATGAAAAGTACAATGTCCAAGATGAGAAATACACTGGATGGGATTAACAGCAAATTACATATAGCAGGAGATAAAGATTTGTGAATTCGAAGGCATCGCAATGGAAACCATCCAAAATGAAACACAGAGAGAAAAAAAGAATCCAAAAAAATGAAAGAGCATCAGTGAGTTGTGGGGCAACTTTAAGCAGCCTAAGGTGTGAGTAGTTAGAGTCTCCACAGGAGAAAAGAAGGTAGGGAAAAAAAATATTTGGGAAAATATGTCCCCAAATTTTCCAAATGATAAAAACTATAAGCCCATAAATCCAAGAGGCTCAATGAAACTCCATCACAAGAAACATGAAGAAAATTACACCTAGGTCTATTATCACAAAATTGTCAAAAAAATGGCGATAAGGAAGAAGAACCTAAAAGTATCCAGGATAAAAAACATGTTACATACAGAGCAATAAAAGTAAGAGTGACATGAGATTTTTTTTTTTAATTGGAAATAATCCAAGTGAAAACACAGTGGAGCAACAACTTTAAAGTAATGAAAGGAAAAAACTTGTCAGCCTAGATTTGTATGTCCCGCTAAAACATCTTTCAAAAACAATGGTGAGGTAAGGATATTTTCAGACATACAAAACCTGAAAGAATTCATTAGCAGATCCTATAAGACAAGTTACAAGCCATTCCTCAGGCAGAATGAAATTAAGAATGAAATTAATAAAAGAATGGTGTGCATAACAGTATCAAAATAATAGTCACATAACATGTACAAAAATTAGCTCAAAATAGATCAAAGACAAAATGTAGGAGCTATAACTTATAAAACAGTTGAAAGAAAACATGATTGTAAATCTTCATGACCTCGGATTAGGCAACAATTTTTTAGATATGACACCAAAAGCACAAACAACCAAAGGAAATCTAGATACATTTGACTTCAAAATTAAAAACTCATGGGCTTCCCTGGTGGCACAGTGGTTGAGAGCCCGCCTGCCGATGCAGGGGACATGGGTTCGTGCCCCAGTCCCAGAAGATCCCACATGCCGCGGAGCGGCTGGGCCCGTGAGCCATGGCCACTGAGCCTGCGCGTCCGGAGCCTGTGCTCCGCAACGGGAGAGGCCACAACAGTGAGGGGCCCGCGTACCGCAAAAAAAAAAACAACCATGTATTAAAGGACACTATCAAGAAAGTGAAAAGACAACCAGAATAATGGGAGAAAATATTTGCAAGTTATATATCAGATAAGGAACTTCTATACAGAATGTATAAAGAAGTTTTACAACTCAAAAATAAGATGAATAATTCAATTTAAAGTTTATGGTTAATTGTATCACAATAAATATGTTTCAAGAATGATTATAATCAGAAGGGAACCAACTTACCTTCCCGCTCTCAAATCAGTTATATAAACTCTCCTCCATTTAACTCCTCTCATTCTCTCCTTAATCCATCCCACAACTCCACTGACACAATCTTCCCAAGGTCATCAATTACCTGCATTTGTCTAATTCATTGTCAATCTCTGTCCTAATTGTATTCACTCTTAGCAACATCAAAAATAGTTTACCACTGCATCCTTTTCAAAATAGCATTTTACTTTGTATTGTTCCATGAAATCACACCTAGTTTTCTTTTATCAAATTTATATAACCAGCTGCATATGCATAAGCTTCACTTAGATGTCTAATAGGTCTCTAAAACCCAAAATGTACAATTCTTATCTATTCATTGTAACCCCATCCCATATGCACATATCAGACCCATTCTACTACTCTTCCCTTGTCTTTCTTATGAGAGTTAACACACAATCATTTACCCAGTTGCTCAGGCCCAAAACTAAGGAGTCATTTGCCATGTTTGATTGCTTTCTTTCCCTAATCTTACCACATCTAACCCATTGGCAGGTCTTAATAGTTCTAACCCCCAAATATATGCTGGATCTGCCCCACTCTGCAGTTGTGGGCCATTGTAAGGACTTTCGCCTTTACTCCAAATGAAATGCAGGAGTTTGAGCAAAGTACTCACCTGATCTAACAAGTCTTTAAAGGTCACACTGATTTTTGTGTTGAAATTGGCCTGGGGAGGGTGGCAAAACTGAACATAGGAAACTCAGAAAACTATTACAATTTTTAAAAAGTGATAGTTTGAACTAGTGCATTGGTAATGGAGGTGTAAGTGGTGGTTGAATTCTATTCTAATAAAGTAGACGTAGATCATGAGAGAAAAAGAAAAATCAAGTGATACCAGCAGTATGGTCTGAGCAACTGGAAGGATGGGTATGCCATCCCCCAAGTTGGAGAAGACCACAGAAGGAGCATGTTTGGGTAGGAAGAGATAAGACGTTTGACTTGAACATTTCCATTTAAAACCAGTTATCAGGTATCTAGATAGAGATATCAAGTAGAGTTGGATATATGAGTTTGGAATTCAGAGGAGAGGGCTGGAGAAGTAAATCCTGGAGTTGTTCATGTGTATATGGAATTTAAAGCCATGAAACTGGATGAAATCTCTAATGTAGGCAGCATGGATAGAGAAGAGACCATGAACTAAACCTTGAGGCCCTTCCATCGTTAGAAGTCAGGAGAATAAGGCAGAACCAGCAAGGAAGGCTATGACGAAGCAGCCAGTAAACTAGGAAAAAAAACAGGTGAGTGTATTAATATTTTAAGATGGGCAGAATTACAGTGTACTTGAATGCTGAAAGTAGTAACCCAGTGGAAAGGGAAAAATTGGTGATGCAGATGGAGAGATGTGATTTCCTGGAGTCATGTCCTTGAGTAGGCAAGAAAGTACGCATTTAGGATACTAGAGAACGTGTTGGTCCAGATAGGGGAAGGGACAGGTCATCTGTAGAAACAGAAAGGAAGGCTGTATGTGGCATAGATGCAGAGAAGTAGATAGATGTCGTAGTGGGAACTTCTGGAGGTTCTCTTTTGAAGGACAGATACGGTCACTGGAAAAGAGAACAGAGGAGGTCAAGGAACTGAGAGGCCATGGTAAATATTACAGTCGCCAAGAATTATTGTAGGAGTAGTGTTGGATAAAATGACAATGAGCTAGGGGCTAAAATCTTCAAGGAGTAAGGAGGAGTCTTCAGGGGGTACCCCTGTTGAGGGATAACAGTACATATTATGGTGGGAAGGAATGGGATTCAAAGCTGGAGTTGGAGGGGAAGAGTAAGAGAAAATGATCTGGAAGCAGTAAAAAACAGTAAGGAGGATGCCTAGCCCACCACCAGGCCCAGTGGTAAGAGGAACATGAGGGAAGACATTGGTACTGCTTGTGAGGGCTGTGGAGAAGCTTTGTTCCCAGGGAAGAGACAGGGGCATGTGGAAATGTAGAAATTCATGGATTAAGTTTTTCATTAAGTAGCTGGAGTGCTATCGAAATTTAGTGTCCGGGCAAGAGGGATACTAAAAGTCCTCAAAGGTAGGGGCAGGCCTGTACAACATAGACTTACCCTGCCCAAATGCCAGGAGCACCCGCATTGGGAATCTAACCAGAGAAGAGGTTGAGGATTCTCTTATTTGGGTTCCTCCAGAAAGCAACATTGATTATAAGTAGTTTGTTTAGAGGCGCTAGGAAGACTAGTAAAGGAAGGGAAAGTGATCCAGGGAAAAGGAGGCAACCAGTGGTGCACGGTTAAGCCAGGTACCTCAGTGGGTAACTGGAGCTTAACCTCACAGGAAGTTAAAAATGGGGAAATCCCAAGAAAGGAGCAAAACACATCCCTTCCAATTACTCAGTCTTGAGAGTGAGAGAGAGGAGGTAAATACACACCAACATCTGAGAATCATTGACTGAGGGTGCAGATCTGAGGGATATGGGCAAAGCACTGACAACATCTGTTACAAGGATGTAGAATAAAGGTTCATCTGAGGATAAATTACAATAAGCAGAATTGTAGGGTCAAAGGACAAGTATGTTTGTAATTTTAATACACATCTCCAAATTGTCTATTACACAGAGTATGCTAATTTACATTCGTACAAGAAATGTATGAGAGTGTCTGTTTCTTCATACCATCCCTATATCTGTGTTCTTTTTTTTAACATCTTTATTGGAGTATAATTGCTTTACAATGGTGTGTTAGTTTCTGCTTTATAACAAACTGAATCAGTTATACATATACATACATTCCCATATCTCTTCCCTCTTGCGTCTCCCTCCCTCCCACCCTCCCTATCCCACAACTCTAGGTGGTCACAAACCACCTAGCTGATCTCCCTGTCCTATGCGGCTACTTCCCACTAGCTATTTATTTTACATTTTGCAGTGTATATATGTCCATGCCACTCTCACTTTGTCACAGCTTACCCTTCCCCCTCCCCATATCCTCAAGTCCATGCTTTAGTAGGTCTGTGTCTTTATTCCTGTCTTACCCCTAGGTTCTTCATGACCTTTTTTTTTTTTCTTAGATTCCATATGTGTTAGCATACGGTATTTGTTTTTCTCTTTCTGACTTACTTCTGACAGACTCTAGGTCCATCCACCTCACTACACATAACTCAATTTCATTTCTTTTCATGGCTAAGTAATGTTCCATTGTATATATGTGCCACATCTTCTTTATCCATTCATCTGTCCATGGACACTTACGTTGTTTCCATGTCCTGGCTATTGTAAATAGAGCTGCAATGAACATTTTTGTACATGACTCTTTTTGAATTATGGTTTTCTCAGGGAATATGCCCAGTAGTGGGATTGCTGTGTTGTATGGTAGTTCTATTTGTAGTTTTTTAAGGAACTTCTGTACTGTTCTCCATAGTGGCTGTATCAATTTACATTCCCACCAACAGTGCAAGAGTGTTCCCTTTTCTCCACACCCTCTCCAGCATTTATTGTTTCTAGATTTTTTGATGATGGCCATTCTGACCAGTGTGAGATGATATCTCATTGTAGTTTTTTTTGCGGTACGCAGGCATCTCATTGTTGTGGCCTCTCCCATTGCAGAGCACAGGCTCTGGACGCACAGGCTTAGCAGCCATGGCTCACAGGCCCAGCTGCTCCACAGCATGTGGGATCTTCCCAGACCGGGGCACGAACCTGTGTCCCCTGCATCGACAGGTGGACTCTCAAACACTGCGCCACCAGGTAAGCCCTCATTGTAGTTTTGATTTGCATTTCTCTAATGATTAATGATGTTGAGCATTCTTTCATGTGTTTGTTGGCAATCTGTATATCTTCTTTGGAGAAATATCTATTTAGGTCTTCTGCCCATTTTTAGATTGGGTTGTTTGCTTTCTTGTTATTGAGCTGCATTAGCTGCTTGTAAACTTTGGAGATTAATCCTTTGTCAGTTGCTTCATTTGCAAATATTTTCTCCCATTCTGAGGGTTGTCTTTTTGTCTTCTTTATGGTTTCCTTTGCTGTGCAAAAGCTTTGAAGTTTCATTAGGTCCCATTTGTTTATTTTTGTTTTTATTTCCATTTATCTAGGAGTTGGGGCAAAAAGGATCTTACTGTGATTTATGTCATAGAGGGTACTGCCTATGTTTTCCTCTAAGAGTTTGATAGTGTCTGGCCTTACATTTAGGTCTTTAATCCATTTTGAGTTTATTTTTGTGTTTGTTGTTAGGGAGTGTTCTAATTTCATTCTTTTACATGTAGCTGTCCAGTTTTCCCAGCACCACTTATTGAAGAGGCTGTCCTTTCTCCACTGTACATTCCTGCCTCCTTTATCAAAGATAAGGTGACCATATGTGCGTGGGTTTATCTCTGGGCTTTCTATCCTGTTCCATTGATCTATATTTCTGTTTTTGTGCCAGTACCATACTGTCTTGATTACTGTAGCTTTGTAGTATAGTCTGAAGTCAGGGAGCCTGATTCCTCCAGCTCCATTTTTTGTTCTCAAGATTGCTTTGGCTATTCGGGGTCTTTTGTGTTTCCATACAAATTGTGAAATTTTTTGTTCTAGTTCTGTGAAAAATGCCAGTGGTAGTTTGATAGGGATTGCATTGAATCTATAGATTGCTTTGGGGAGTAGAGTCATTTTCACAATGTTGATTCTTCCAATCCAAGAACATGGTATATCTCTCCATCTGTTTGTATCATCTTTAATTTCTTTCATCAGTGTCTTATAATTTTCTGCATACAGGTCTTTTGTCTCCTTAGGTAGGTTTATTCCTAGATATTTTATTCTTTTTGTTGCAATGGTAAATGGGAGTGTTTTCTTGATTTCACTTTCAGATTTTTCATCGTTAGTATATAGGAATGCCAGAGATTTCTGTGCATTAATTTTGTATCCTGCTACTTTACCAAATTCATTGATTAGCTCTAGTAGTTTTCTGGTAGCATCTTTAGGATTCTCTATGTATAGTATCATGTCATCTGCAAACAGTGACAGCTTTACTTCTTCTTTTCCGATTTGGATTCCTTTTATTTCCTTTTCTTCTCTGATTGCTGTGGCTAAAACTTCCAAAACTATGTTGAATAAGAGTGGTGAGAGTGGGCAACCTTGTCTTGTTCCTGACCTTAGTGGAAATGCTTTCAGTTTTTCGCCATTGAGGATGATGTTGGCTGTGGGCTTGTCATATACGGCCTTTATTATATTGAGGAAAGTTCCCTCTACACCTACTTTCTGCAGGGTTTTTATCATAAATGGGTGTTGAATTTTGTCAAAAGCTTTCTCTGCATCTATTGAGATGATCATATGGTTTTTCTCCTTCAATTTGTTAATATGGTTAATCACATTGATAGATTTGCGTATATTGAAGAATCCTTGCATTCCTGGAATAAACCCCACTTGATCATGGTGTATGATCCTTTTAATGTGCTGTTGGATTCTGTTTGCTAGTATTTTGTTGAGGATTTTTGCATCTATGTTCATCAGTGATATTGGCCTGTAGTTTTCTTTCTTTGTGACATCCTTGTCTGGTTTTGGTATCAAGGTGATGGTGGCCTCGTAGAATGAGTTTGGGAGTGTTCCTCCCTCTGCTATATTTTGGAAGAGTTTGAGAAGGATAGGTGTTAGCTCTTCTCTAAATGTTTGATAGAATTCGCCTGTGAAGCCATCTGGTCCTGGGCTTTTGTTTGTTGGAAGATTTTTAATCACAGTTTCAATTTCAGTGTTTGTGATTGGTCTGTTCATATTTTCTGTTTCTTCCTGACTCAGTCTTGGCAGGTTGTGCATTTCTAAAAATTTGTCCCTTTCTTCCCGGTTGTCCATTTTATTGGCATAGGGTTGCTTGTTGTAATCTCTCATGATCTTTTGTATTTCTGCAGTGTCAGTTGTTATTTCTCCTTTTTCATTTGTAATTCTACTGATTTGTGTCTTCTCCCTTTTTTTCTTGATGAGTCTGGCTAATGGTTTATCAATTTTGTTTATCTTCTCAAAGAACCAGCTTTTAGTTTTATTGATCTTTGCTATTGTTTCCTTCATTTCTTTTTCATTTATTTCTGATCTGATTTTTATGAGTTCTTTCCTTCTGCTAACTTTGGGGTTTTTTGGTTCTTCTTTCTCTAATTGCTTTAGGTGCAAGGTTAGGTTGTTTATTCGAGATGTTTCCTGTTTCTTAAGGTAGGATTGTATTGCTATAAACTTCCCTCTTAGAACTGCTTTTGCTGCATCCCATAGGTTTTGGGTCGTCGTGTCTCCATTGTCATTTGTGTCTAGGTATTTCTTTTTTTCCTCTTTGATTTCTTCAGTGATCACTTCATTATTAAGTAGTGTATTGTTTAGCCTCCATGTGTTTGTATTTTTTCCAGATCTTTTCCTGTAATTGATATCTAGTATCATAGCGTTGGTCGGAAAAGATACTTGATACAATTTCATTTTTCTTAAATTTACCAAAGCTTGATTTGTGACCCAAGATAAGATCTATCCTGGAGAATGTTCCATGAGCACTTGAGATAAATGTGTATTCTGTTGTTTTTGGATATGGAGTGGATGGAGTGTCCTATAAATATCAATTAAGTCCATCCTGTTTAATGTATCATTTAAAGCTTGTGTTTCCTTATTTATTTTCATTTTGGATGATCTGTCCATTGGTGAAAGTGGGGTGTTGAAGTCCCCTACTATGAATGTGTTACTGTCGATTTCCCCTTTTATGGCTGTTAGTTTTTGCCTTATGTATTGAGGTGCTCCTATGTTGGGTGCATAAATATTTACAATTGTTATATCTTCTTCTTGGATCGATCCCTTAATCATTATGTAGTGTCCTTCTTTGTCTCTTCTGATAGTCCTTATTTTAAAGTCTATTTCTATTTTATCGATACAAGTATTGCTACTTCAGCTTTCTTTCCATTTGCATGGAATATCTTTTTTCCATCCCTTCAGTTTCAGTCTGTATGTGTCCGTAGGTCTGAAATGGGTCTCTTCTAGACAGCATATATATGAGACTTGTTTTTGTATCCATTCAGCAAGTCTGTGTTTTTTGGTGGGAGCATTTAGTCCATTTACATTTAAGGTAATTATCGATATGTATGTTCCTATTCCCATTTTCTTAATTGTTTTGTGTTCGTTATTGTAGGTCTTTTCCTTCTCTTGTGTTTCTTGCCTAGAGAAGTTCCTTTAGCATTTGTTGTAAAGCTGGTTTTGTGGTGCTGAACTCTCTCAGCTTTTGCTTGTCTGTAAAGGTTTTAATTTCTCCATCGAATCTGAATGAGATCCTTGCTGGGTAGAGTAATCTTGGTTGCAGGTTTTTCTCCTTCATCACTTTAAATATGTCATGCCACCCCTTTCTGGCTTGCAGAGTTTCTGCTGAAAGATCGGCTGTTAACCTTATGGGGATTCCCTTGTATGTTATTTGTTGTTTTTCCCTTGCTGCTTTTAATATGCTTTCTTTGTATTTAATTTTTGACAGTTTGATTAATATGTGTCTTGGCATGTTTCTCCTTGGATTTATCCTGCATGGGACTCTCTGTGCTTCCTGGACTTGATTAACTATTTCCTTTCCCATATTAGGGAAGTTTTCAACTATAATCTCTTCAAATATTTTCTCAGTGCCTTTCTTTTTCTCTTCTTCTTCTGGAACCCCTATAATTCGAATGTTGGTGCGTTTAATGTTGTCCCAGAGGTCTCTGAGACTGTCTTCAGTTCTTTTCATTCTTTTTTCTTTATTCTGCTCTGCAGTAGTTATTTCCGCTATTTTATCTTCCAGGTCACTTATACATTTTTCTGCCTCAGTTATTCTGCTATTGATTCCATCTATTTTTAATTTCTTTTATTGTGTTGTTCATCGTTGCTTGTTTTATCTTTAGTTCTTCTAGGTCCTTGTTAAATGTTTCTTGCATTTTGTCTATTCTATTTCCAAGATTTTGGATCATCTTTACTATCATTATTCTGAATTCTTTTTCAGGTAGACTGCCTATTTCCTCTTCATTTGTTAGGTCTGGTGGGTTTTTATCTTGCTCCATCATCTGCTGTGTGTTTTTCTGTCTTCTCATTTTGCTTATCTTACTGTGTTTGGGGTCTTCTTTTTGTAGGCTGCAGGTTTGTAGTTCCTATTGTTTTTGGTGTGTGTCCCCCATGGCTAAGGTTTGTTCAGTGGGTTGTGTAGGTTTCCTGGTGGAGGGAACTAGTGCCTGTGTTCTGGTGGATGAGGCTGGATCTTGTCTTTCTGGTGGGCAGGTCCACGTCTGTTGGTGTGTTTTGTGGTGTCTGTGGCTCTATTATGATTTTAGGCAGTCTCTCTGCTAATGGATGGGGCTGTGTTTCTGTCCTGCTCATTGATTGGCATAAGATGTCCAGCACTGTAGCTTGCTGGTCGTTGCGTGAAGCTGGGTGTTGGTGTTGAGATGGAGATATCTGGGAGATTTTCGCCGTTTGATATTATGTGGAGCTGGGAGGTCTCTTGTGGACCAGTGTCCTGAAGTTGGCTCTCCCACCTCAGTGGCACATCCCTGACTCCTGGCTGGAGCACCAAGGGACTGTCCTCCACATGGCTAAGAATAAAAGGGAGGAAAAAATAGGGAGAAAGAAAGAAAGAAAGAGGATAAAATAAAATAAAGTAAGATAAGATAAAATAGTTGTTAAAATAAAAAATAATTAAGAATAAAATTTTAAAAAGTAAAAAAAAAAAGCAAACAAAAAACAGACGGACAGAACCCAGGACAAATGGTGCAAGCAAAGCTATACAGGCAAAATCTCACACAGAAGCATACACATGCACACTCACAAAAAAAGGAAAAGAGGAAAAAGTAATCTATCTTGCTCTCAAAGTCCACCTCCTCAATTTGGGATGATTCGTTGTCTATTCAGGTATTCCACAGATGCAGGGTACATCAAGTTGATTGTGGAGCTTTAATCCGCTGCTTCTGAGGCTGCTGGGAGAGATTTCCCTTTCTCTTCTTTGTTCTCACAGTTCCCGGGGTTCAGCTTTGGATTTGGCCCCTCCTCTTGCGTGTAGGTCGCCTGAGGGCGTCTGTTCCCGCTCAGACAGGACGGGGTTAAAGGAGCAGCTCATTTAGTGGCTCTGGCTCACTCAGGCCAAGGGGGAGGGAGGGGTATGGATGCGGGGCGAGCCTTAGGCTGCAGAGGCCGGCGTGACTTTGCATCAGCCTGAGGCGCGCCGTGCGTTCCCCGGAGGAGTTGACCCTGGATCCCGGGACCCTTGCAGTGGTGGGCTGCACAGGATCCCGGGAAGGGGGTTGTGGATAGTGACCTGTGCTCGCACACAGGCTTCTTGGTGGCGGCAGCAGCAGCCTTAGCGTCTCATGCCCCTCTCTGGGATCCACACTGATAGCTGCGGCTCGCGCCCGTCTCTGGAGCTCCTTTAAGCAGCGCTCTGAATCCCCTCTCCTCGGCCTCAGGAAACAAGGAGGCAAGAAAACATCTCTTGCGTCTTTGGCAGCTCCAGACTTTTCCCGCACTCCCTCCCAGCTAGCCATGGCGCACTAACCCCTTCGGGCTGTGTTCACTCCGCCAACCCTAGTCCTCTCCCTGGGATCCAAGCTCCGAGAAGCCCAAGCCTCAGCTCCCAGTCCCGCCCTCCGCGGCAGGTGAGCAGACAAGCCACTCGGGCTGGTGAGTGCTGGTTGGCAACGGTCCTCGCTCGGGCTGGTGAGTGCTGGTTGGCACCGGTCCTCTGTGCGGGAGTCTCTCCGCTTTGCCCTCCGCACCCCTGTTGCTGAGCTCTCCTCCCTGGCACCAAGCTCCCTCTGCTCCGCCACCCGCAGTCTCCGCCCCGAAGGGGCTTCTAGTGTGTGGAAACCTTTCCTCCTTCACACTTCCCTCCCACTGGTGCAGGTCCCGTCCCTATTCTTTTGTCTCTGTTTTTTCTGTTTTCTTTTGCCCTGCCCGGGTACGTGGGGAGTTTCTTGCCTTTGGGAGGTCTTGAGGTCTTAATGCCAGCGTTCAGTGGGTGTTCTATAGGAGCAGTTCCACGTGTAGATGTATTTCTGATGTATATGTGGGGAGGAAGGTGATCTCCGCGTCCTATTCTTCTGCCATCTTCTCCTGTGTCTCCTGTGTTCTTTTGAACTCTGCTTTTGGCCAATCTTCTAGTTAAACAAATATTTCAGTGTAATTTTAATTTTCATTTATCTTATTAGAAGTGAGGTTGAGCAGCTTAACATATATTTAGAAGCCTTTTTTAATTTCCTTTTTTTAACATGCAAACTGCGTGTTAATATTCTTTGTTCATTTTTCTTTCAGGTTATCTGTCTTCTTATTGATTTGTAGAAAAACAGCCTTTTGTGATATGAAGTGCAAATATTTCTCCAGTTCATTGTGTGTCTTTGGAATTTCCTATGGAATTCTGTTTCTCTCCTTCTCCAATGCTGGTCCAAACCTCCATCAGCTCCCACCTGGACTAGAGACTCAGCCTCCTACCAAGTCTCTGCTTCCACTTCTCCCTCCTGGATCCAATTCTCTGTTCAAGACAGAGTGGCCTTTGTCAAATAGGAACGAGATCATACTACATCCTAAAAATACCCCAAGGGCTACTTCTTAGCTCACTTAAATCTAAACTCCACTCCAGGGCCAGTATGACTCTGCATGAGTCACACCTTACCTACTTCTCTCAACTAATCTTCTACAGCTCTCTGTCCAGAGAATGACCTTCTTTCACTTTCAGTCTCTTGAACAAACGGAGCTTGTTCATACGTTACGGCTATTGTGTTTTGTGCTTAATACTCCTTCTGGCAGTAATGACCTTCCCCCAGACTTCACATGGTTCACTGTCTACCTCACTTGGCCTTCAGCATGCTTATCACCCCTGAGAGGAGCCTACCCTCCATATCAGAGTCAAAATGGCACATGCACCCGTGCCCTCAGTTCTCAGGTCCGTTCCTGCCTCTGTGCATTATCTTTGTTTTAGGACTTAGCATAATGCTAAGAATTTAATAGACTTTTAATATTTTACCCAAAAGTATGCCTCAGAATAAAAGGATACTGTCTTACATTCGGAGTCTGGTAAATCTTTCATATTTTAGGGCATTTTCTAAATTTATATTAAACAAATACTGTTTGGGGAAAACAATTAAACTGATATGGCCAAAATCAATGCTAGTTGTAAATGCTTATATAAGTCACTTGACTGAACTGTTTTAAAGGGGGAGAAAAAAGGGAGGCACAATAATGTAAACTGCTTTAGTTTTTCTGGCAGGGGTGGGAGGTGATGACGGTATGTGTGACCTTACAAAGATAATCACGTAAGCACGCCTTTCAAGTATCATTTTAAAAGTAATGTAGCAAGTATAAATATTGTGAAGATAGGTGAAAAAAAAAACCTATGCTAGCATTATATTTATAGAAGATACTATAGCTTAGAATAAAAATTACAGTTGATAGCATCATACAGCACTTAAAGAATGCCCTCACTCAAATAATTTTGATAAAAGTAAAAATGATATCACCATTAGAAGATGGTAAAAGCAGCCTCAATCTCTTGAGTCTCCTAATGAAGGATATTTGCCTGAAGAGCTACCTTGACTCACAACAGACATATAGTAAACAAGAAAACAAATTTGTTATTTTATTAAGTTGCTAAGATTTGGGGTTATGTTTTTTTTTTTTTAACCAAAGCACAGTTTAGCCTATACTAACAAATCAACTGTTTACTCTACAATATAACCTTGAATTAATCTAATCATCTAAAGTTAGATTCATATGGCTTATATGTTTTTATTCTCCCTTACATTCTTTCAGGGACAGAGCAATGTATAAAGTGATATATAAACAAGTAAATCTAGACATCCTGCCTAGAAATACTCTCACCCATAAATAAAAAAAAATAAGAATATTTCTTTTAAAAATAATAATTTCATCAATCATATAGAATTTACACGAGATTGTTAAAAAATATAACCACAATGCTTGAAAAAGAAATTTGTGGATCTCGATTTTTTTCTTTTTTGCTGCGTTGGGTCTTCGCTGCTGCACGCAGGCTTTCTCCAGTTGCTGCGAGTGAGGGCTACTCTTCATTGTGGTGCAAGGGCTTCTCATTGCTGTGGCTTCTCTTGTTGTGGAGCACGGGCTCTAGGCACGCGGGCTTCAGTAGTTGCAGCACGTGGGCTCAGTAGTTGTGGCGCTCGGGCTTACTTGCTCTGTGGCATATGGGAACCTCCCAGACCAGGGATTGAACCCATGTCCCCTGCATTGGCAGGCAGATTCTTAATCACTGTGCCACCAGGGAAGTCCCTGTGGATCTTGTTTTTTAAATGTCTGTATTTTAATGGTAAATATAAAAACCGAAAAATTTTATCTAAAGCAAAAAAAAGAATACACGTGGTCACATGCACTTGGGGTTAGGAGTGTTAATTGACCAGATAGAAGTCTTCGTTCTCACTGTTGATGTCAAGAATCAAATCTCCAGTTTCATAAAATATGTTGAAACCATGTCATAGAAATACCTGTTTTAATTACTTTAATAACATTTTATAACAAGATGTATTTTAAATAGTAAACTGTATTTTCCATATCCCTGTTTTCCATTGGACATGAGGATTTCCCAAAGACTGGCTTGAGACACCACCCAAGCTTCTTGAGACTATCTGTGGAAATACCACTTCCCTCTTTTTGGTGCATGTTGCATGGTAATCTGCTTCCTTGGAAAACCAGGGTTTTGAGTGAGCTTTGCTTGGTGGGGAGTGAGGGCATTCTCTGGAGCAAGGGTGGAAGAGTGTAAAGCTCATCCTTCCCATTTGGAAATGTCTAATCCTAGGTTTCCTGTATCCTTATTTTTATTTACTTTTTTGCGGTACGCGGGCCTCTCACTGTTGTGGCCTCTCCCGTTGCAGAGCACAGGCTCCGGCCGCGCAGGCTCAGCGGCCATGGCTCACAGGCCCAGCCGCTCCGCGGCATGTGGGATCTTCCCGGACCGGGGCACGAACCCGCATCCCCGGCATCGGCAGGCGGACTCTCAACCACTGTGCCACCAGGGAAGCCCCCCGTATCCTTTTTTATTAACCCCTTCTAGATCCATCTACTAAAGGACACATGGGATCACAGCAAATTTCTTACCATATTTTACCAGCATGTGCTACCATATCTTTCTGTATAGCGATTTTTTGGTTTCTTTCTCTGATTGTAATTCTTGACTCTAGAATCATATCTCAGACAGGAATACATTCACTATGATATGTAGGAATTCTGTAATTATATGCATTCATATGGGAATCAAAATAATTAACAATAATGCCTCCTATTTTTTACCACTTTATTAAAAATAAATATATTTTATTGCCCACAATATTCTACAAAACCATTTCTTTTAATTATGAAATTTTTATTGTGAAGACACTCTTGAGTAATTGTAATCTAGCTTGGAAATTTCACAGGACTCAGTTACTAAGTTAATGTCTATGGCCTGGTTTATAATAATATAGCTTAAATCAGCCAGTGGTCTAGGAGAGAAACAGCATGGTATAGTGGTAGATCAAGGCCCTCCACAAGAGGCAGTTGTCCTGGATTCTCATGCTCTCTGAGTTGCAGTGAAACCCCAGCATAACATTGAACTTCACTCCATAAAATGAGGACAGGGACATAATTAAATCTTGGTGGTTAGAACACAGGGGGTGAGGCAAGGTGATCTCTTCAGGCCTCTTCTGAACCTAAAACTATCGGCTAACTTAGAATTAGCACCATATTAAGAATGGAAACTTGTAGAAATTACGTAACTCTTTTGGGTGGAATTCCATTTATCTTGAAATACTGTCTGTCTATCTAAAACCCCTAGCTATGTAGAAAACGATTATGTGTCCTTTTTAAATTTTTTTAACATCTTTATTGGAGTATAATTGCTTTACAGTGTTGTGTTAGATTCTGCTGTATAACAAAGAGAATCAGCTATATGTATACATATATCCCCATATCTCCTCCCTCTTGTATCTCCCTCCCTCCCTCCCTATAACACCTCTCTAGGTGATCACAAAGTACCGAGCTGATCTACCTGTGCTATGTAGCTGCTTCCCACTAGCTATCTATTTTACATTTGGTACTGTATATATGTCAGTGCTACTCTCTCACTTCGTCCCAGCTTACCCTTCCCCCTTCCCATGTCCTCAAATGCATTCTCTACATCTGCGTCCTTATTCATGTCCTGCCCCTAGGTTCTTCAGAAACTTTTTTTTTTAAGTTCCATTTATATGTGTTAGGATACGGTATTTGTTTTTCTCTTTCTGACTTACTTCACTCTGTATGACAGTCTCTAGGTCCATCCACCTCACTACAAATAACTCAGTTTCATTTCTTTTTATGGCTGAGTAATATTCCATTGTATATATGTGCCACATCTTCTTTATCCATTCATCTGTCCATGGACACTTACATTGCTTCCACGTCCGGGCTATTGTAAATAGTGCTGCAATGAACATTGTAGTACATGACTCTTTGAATTATGGTTTTCTCAGGGTATATGCCCAGTAGTGGGATTGCTGGGTCGTATGGTAGTTCTATTTTTAGTTTTTTAAGGAACCTCCATACTCTTCTCCATAGTGGCTGAATCAGTTTGCATTCCCACCAACACTGCAAGAGGGTTCCCTTTTCTCCACACCCTCTCCAGCATTTATTGTTTGTAGATATTTTGATAATGGCCATTCTGACTGGTGTGAGTTGATACCTCATTGTAGTTTTGATTTGCATTTCTCTAATGATTAGTGATGTTGAGCATCCTTTCATGTGTTTGTTGGCAATCTGTATATCTTCTTTGGAGAAATGTCTATTTAGATCTTCTGCCCATTTTTGGATTATGTTGTTTGTTTTTTTGGTATTGAACTGCATGAGCTGCTTGTAAATATTGGAGATTAATCCTTTGTCAGTTGCTTCATTTGCAAATATTTTCTCCCATTCTGAGGGTTGTCTTTTCATCTTGTTTATGGTTTGCTTTGCTGTGCAAAAGCTTTGAAGTTTCATTAGGTCCCATTGGTTTATTTTTGTTTTTATTTCCATTTCTCTAGGAGGTGGGTCAAAAAGGATCTTGCTGTGATTTATGTCATAGAGAGTTCTGCCTATGTTTTCCTCTAAGAGTTTGATAGTATCTGGCCTTACATTTAGGTCTTTAATCCATTTTGAGCTTATTTTTGTGTATGGTGTTAGGGAGTGTTCTAATTTCATTCTTTTACATGTAACTGTCCAGTTTTCCTAGCACCACTTATTGAAGAGGCTGTCTTTTCTCCGTTGTATATTCTTGCCTCCTTTATCAAAGATAAGGTGACCATAGGTGCGTGGGTTTATCTCTGGGCTTTCTATCCTGTTCCATTGATCTATCTTTCTGTCTTTGTGCCAGTACCATACTGTCTTGATTACTGTACCTTTGTAGTATAGCCTGAAGACCAGGAGCCTGGGTCCTCCAGCTCCATTTTTCTTTCTCAAGATTGCTTTGGCTATTCAGGGTCTTCTGTGTTTCCATACAAATTGTGACATATTTTGTTCTAGTTCTGTGAAAAATGCCATTGGTTGTTTCATAGGGATTGCATTGAATCTGTAGATTGCTTTGGGTAGTATAGTCATTTGCACAATGTTGGTTCTTCCAATCCAAGAACATGGTATATCTCTCCATCTCTTTGTGTCATCTTTAATTTCTTTCATCAGTGTCTCATGGTTTTCTGCATACAGGCAGGTCTTTTGTCTACTTAGTTAGGTTTATTCCTAGGTATTTTATTCTTTTTGTTGCAGTGGTAAATGGGAGTGTTTCCTTAATTTCTCCTTCAGATTTTTCATCATTAGTGTATAGGAAGGCAAGTGATTTCTGTGCATTAACTTTGTATCCTGCTACTTTACCAAATCATTGATGAGCTCCAGTAGTTTTCTGGTAGTATCTTTGGGTTTCTCTATGTATAGTATCATGTCATCTGCAAACAGTGACAATTTAACTTCTTCTTTTCTGATTTGGATTCCTTTTATTCTTCTTTGTTTCTGATTGCTGTGGATAAAACTTCCAAAACTATGTTGAACGACAGTGGTGAGAGTGGGCAACTTGTCTTGTTCCTGATCTTAGTGGAAATGGTTTCAGTTTTGCACCACTAAGAACAATGTTGGCTGAGGGTTTGTCATATATGGCCTTTATTATGTTGAAGTAACTTCCCTCTATGCCTACTTTCTGGAGTTTTTATCATAAATTTGTGTTGAATTTTGTCGAAAGCTTTTTCTGCATCTATTGAGATGATCATATGGTTTTTATCCTTCAGTTTGTTAATATGGTGTATCACATTGATTGATTTGCATGTATTGTAGAATCCTTGTATTCCTAGGATAAACCCCACTTGATCATGGTGTATGATCCTTTTAATGTGCTGTTGGATGCTGTTTGCTAGTATTTTGTTGAGGATTTTTGCATCTGTGTTCATCAGTGATATTAGCCTGTAGTTTTCTTTTTCTGTGACATCTTCCTCTGGTTTTGCTATCAGGGTGATGATGGCCTCGTAGAATGAGTTTGGGAGTGTTCCTCCCTCTGCTATATTTTGGAAGAATTTGAGAAGGATAGGTGTTAGCTCTTCTCTAAATGTTTGATAGAATTCGCCTGTGAAGCCATCTGGTCCTGGGCTTTTGTTTGTTGGAAGATTTTTAATCACAGGTTCAATTTCAGTGCTCGTGACTGGTCTGTTTATATTTTCTATTTCTTCCTGCTTCAGTCTCAGAATGTTGTGCTGTTCTAAGAATTTGTCTATTTCTTCCATGTTGTCCATTTTGTTAGCATATAGTTGCTTGTAGTAATCTTTCAGGATCCTTTGTATTTCTGCAGGTTCAGTTGTTACTTGTGCTTATTCATTTCTAATTCTGTGGATTTGTGTCTTCTCCCCTTTTTTCTTGCTGAGGCTGTCTAGTGGATTATCAATTTTGTTTATCTTCTCAAAAAAACAGCTTTTAGTTTTATTGATCTTTGCTATTGTTTCCTTCATTTCTTTTTCATTTATTTCTGTTCTGATCTTTACGATTTCTTTCCTTGTGCTAACTTTGGGTTTTTTTGGTTCTTCTTTCTCTAATTGCTTTAGGTGTAGTTACGTTGTTTTTTAGAGATTTTTCTTCTGTCTTGAGGTATGATTGTATTGCTGTAAACTTCCCTCTTAGAACTGCTTTTGCTGCATCCCATAGATTTTGGGCTATCGTGTTTTCATTGTCATTCATTTCTAAGTATTTTTTAATTCCTCTGTGATTTCTTCAGTGATATCTTGGTTATTTAGTAGTGTAGTGTTTAGCCTCCAAGTGTTTGTATTTTTTACAGTTTTTTCCCTGTAACTGATATCTAGTCTCATAGCATTGTGGTCAGGGAAGATACTTGATATGATTTCAATTTTCTTAAATTTACCAAGGTTTGATCTGTGACCCAGGATAAGATCTATCCTGGAGAATGTTCCATGAGCACTTGAGAAGAAAGTGTATCCTGTTGCTTTTGGATGGAATGTCCTGTAAATATCAATTAAGTCTATCCTGTTTAATGTATCATTTAAAGTTTGTGTTTCCCTATTTATTTTCATTTTGGATAATCTGTCCATTGGTGAAAGTGGGGTTTTAAAGTCCCCTACTATTATTGTGTTACTGTCGATTTGCCCTTTTATGGCTGTTAGTGTTTGCCTTATGTATTCAGGTGCTCCTATGTTGGGTGCATAAATATTTACAATTGTAAATATTTACAATATTCTTTGATTGATCCCTTGATCATTATGTAGTGTCCATCTTTGTGTCTTGTAATAGTCTTTCTTTTAAAGTCTATTTTTTGTGATATGAGAATTGCTACTCCAGCTTTCTTTTGATTTCCATTTGCATGGAATATCTTTTTCCATACCCTCACTTTCAGTCTGTATGTGTCCCGAGGTCTGAAATGGGTCTCTTGTAGACAGCATATATTCGGTTCTTGTTTTTGTATCCATTCAGCCAGTCTATGTCTTTTGCTTGGAGCATTTAATCCATTTACATTTAAGGTAATTATTGATATGTATGTTCCTATTCCCATTTTCTTAATTGTTTTGGGTTCGTTATTGTAGGTCTTTTCCTTCTCTTGTGTTTCCTGCCTAGAGAAGTTCCTGTAGCATTTGTTTTAAAGCTGGTTTGGTGGTGCTGAATTCTCTTAACTTTTGCTTGTCTGTAATGGTTTTAATTTCTCTGTTGAATCCGAATGCGGTCCTCACTGGGTAGAGTAATCTTGGTTGTAGTGTTTTCCCTTTCATCGTGCCATTGCCTTCTGTCAGAGTTTCTGCTGAAAGAGCAGCTGTTAATAACCTTATGGGGATTCCCTTGTATGATATTTGTTGCTTTTCCCTTGCTGCTTTTAATATTTTTTCTTTGTATTAAATTTTTCTTTTTGCGGTATGCGGGCCTCTCACTGTTATGGCCTCTCCCGTTGCAGAGCACAGGCTCTGGATGCACAGGCTCAGCAGCCATGGCTCACGGGCCCAGCCGCTCCGCGGCATGTGGGATCTTCCCGGACCGGGGCACAAACCCGTGTCCCCTGCATCGGCAGGCGGACTCTCAACCACTGGCCACCAGGGAGGCCCTGTATTTAATTTTTGGTAGTTTGATTAATATGTGTCTTGCTATGTGTCTCCTTGGATTTATCCTGTGTGGGCCTCTCTGTGATTCTTGGACTTGACAATTTCCTTTCCTATGTTAGGGAAGTTTTCAACTATAATCGCTTCAAATATTTTCTAAGTCCCTTTCTTTTTCTCCTCTTCTTCTGGAACCCCTATAATTCGAATGTTGGTGTTTTTAATGTTGTCCCAGAAATCTCTGAGACTGTCCTCAATTCTTTTCATTCTTTTCACTTTATTCTCCTCTGTGATAGTTATTTCCACTAATTTATCTTCCAGGTCACCTAGCTGGTCTTCTGCCTCAGTTGTTCTGCTGTTGATTCCTTCTAGAGAATTTTTAATTTCATTGATTGTGTTGTTCATCATTATTTGTTTCCTCTTTAGTTCTTCTAGGTGCTTGTTTAAAGTTTCTTATATTTTCTCCATTCTATTTCCAAGATTTTGGATCATCTTTACTATCATTACTTTGAATTCTTTTTCAGCTAGACTGCCTATTTCCTTTTAATTTGTTTGATCTGGTGGGGTTTTTCCTTGCTCTTTCATCTGCTGAATATTTCTCTGTCTTCCTATTTTGCTTAAATTACTGTGTTTGGGGTCTCCTTTTTCCAGGCTGCCGGTTTGTAGTTCCCGTAGTTTTTGGTGTCTGCCCCAGTGGGTAAGGTTGGTTCAGTTGGTTGTGTAGGCTTCCTGGTGGAGGGAACTGGTGCCTTTGTTCTGGTGGGTGTGGCTGTATCTTGTGTTTCTGGTGGGCAGGGCTACGTCCAGTGGTGTGTTTTAGGGTGTCTGTGAACTTAGTATGATTTTAGGTAGCCTCTCTGCTTATGGGTGGGGTTGTGTTCCTGTCTTGCTAGTTGTTTGGCATGACACGTCCAGCACTGCGGCTTGCTGACTGTTGGGTGGAGCTGGATTTTACTGTTGAGACCGAGATCTCTGGGACAGCTCTCGCTGATTGATATTACGGGGGGCCAGGAGGTCACTGGTGGTCCAATGTCCTGAATTCGGCCCTCCCACCTCTGAGGCTCAGGCTTGACACCAGGCTGGAGCACCAAGACCCTGTCAGCCATACGGCTCAGAAAAAAAGGCAGAAAAATAGAAAGAAAAAAAGTTTTTCAATAAAATAAAATAACTAGATTGGAACCAAGGTGGCAGAGTAGAAGGACGTGTGCTCACTCCCTCTCGTGAGAACACCAGAATCACAACTAGCTGCTGGACAGTCATCGACAGGAAGACACCAGAACTCACCAAAAAAGATACCCCACATCCAAAGACAAAGGAGAAGCCACAATGAGATGGTAGGAGGAGCACAATCACAGTAAAATCAAATCCCATAACTGCTGCGTTGGTGACTCACAGACTGGAGAACACTTATGTCACAGAAGTCCACCCACTGGAGTGAAGGTTCTGAGCCCTACGTCAGGCTTCCAACCTGGGGGTCCGGCAATGGGGGGAGGAATTCCTAGAGAATCAGACTTTGAAGGCTAGTGGGATTTCATTACAGGACTTCGACAGGACTGGGGGAAACAGAGACTCCACTCTTGGAGGGCACACACAAAGTAGGGTGTGCATCGGGACCCAGGGGAAGGAGCAGTGACCCCATAGGAGACTGAACCAGTCCTACCTGCTAGTGTTGGAGGGTCTCTTGCAGAGGTGGGGGTGGCTGCAGCTCACCGTGGGGACAAGGACACTGGCAGAAGAAGTTCTGGGAAGTACTCCTTGGCATGAGCCCTCCCATAGTCTGCCATTAGTCCCACCAAAGAGCCCAGGTAGGCTCCAGTGTTGGGTTGCCTCAATCCAAACAACCAACAGTGAGGGAGGGTACTCAGCCCCACCCATCAGCAATCAAAGGGATTAAAGTTTTACTGAGCTCTGTGCACCAGAGCAACAGTCAGCTCTACCCAGCACCAGTGCCTCGCATCAGGAAACTTGCACAAGCCTCTTAGATAGCCTCATCCACCAGAGGGCAGACAGCAGAAGCAAGAAGAACTACAACCCTGCTGCTTGTGGAACAAAAACCACATTCACAGAAAGAGAGACAAGATGAAAAGGCAGAGGGCTATGTACCAGATGAAGGAACAAGTTAAAACCCCAGAAAAACTAAATGAAGTGGAGGTAGGCAATCTTACAGAAAAAAAATTAGAATAACGATAGTGAAGATGATCCAGGACCTCGGAAAAAGAATTGAGGCAAAGATAGAGAAGATGCAAGAAATGTTTAAAAAAGACTTAGAAGAATTAAAGAACAATACAACAGAGATGAACAATACAATAACTGAAATGAAAACTACACTTGAAAGAATCAATAGCAGAGTAACTGAGGCAGAAGAATGGAGAGGTGACGTGGAAGACAGAATGGTGGAATTCACTGCTACAGAACCAAATAAAGACAAAAGAATGAAAATAAATGAAGACAGCCTAAGAGACCTCTGGGACAACATTAAATGCAACAACATTCGCATTATATGGGTCCCAGAAGGAGAAGAGAGAGAGAAAGGACCAGAGAAAATATTTGAAGAGATTATATCGAAAACTTCCCTAACATGGGAAAGGAAATAGCCACCCAAGTCCAGGAAGCACAGAGAGTCCCATACAGGAAAAACCCAAGGAGAAACACGCTGAGACACATAGTAATGAAACTGGCAAAAATTAAAGACAAAGAAAAATTATTGAAAGCAGCAAGGAAAAAATGACAGATAACATACAAGGGAACTACCATAAGGTTAACAGCTGACTTCTCAGCAGAAACTCTACAAGCCAGAAGGGAGTGGCATGATATCCTTAAAGTGATGAAAGGGAAGAACCTAAAACCAAGATTACTCTACCCGGCAAGGATCTCATTCAGATTCGATGGAGAAATCAAAAGCTTTAGAGACAAGCAAAAGCTAAGAGAATTCAGCACTACAAAACCAGCTGTACAACAAATGCTAAAGGAACTTCTCTAAGTGGGAAACACAAGAGAAGAAAAGGACCTACAAAAACAAACCCAAAACAATTAAGAAAATGGTAAAAGGAACATACATATCGATAATTACCTTAAACGTGAATGGATTAAATGCTCCAACCAAAAGAACCAGGCTTGCTGAATAGACAGAAAAACAAGACCCATATATATGCTTTCAACAAGAGACATACTTCAGACCTAGGGACACATACAGACTGAAAGTAAGGGGATGGAAAAAGATATTCCATGCAAATGGAAACCAAAGTAAAGCTGGAGTAGCAATACTCATACCAGATAAATAGACTTTAAAATAAAGAATGTTACAAGAGACAAGGAAGGACACTACATAATGATCAAAGGATCAATCCAAGAAGAAGATATAACAATTATAAATGTATATGCACCCAACATAGGAGCACCTCAATACATAAGGCAAATGCTAACAACTATAAAACAGGAAATCGACAGAAACACAATAATAGTGGGGGACTTTAACACCTCAGTTACACCAGTGGACAGATCATCCAAAATGAAAATAAATAAGGAAACAGAAGCTTTAAATGACACTATAGACTAGATATTTTAACTGATATTTAGGATATTCCATCCAAAAACAGCAGATTACAATTTCTTCTCAAGTGTGCATGGAACATTCTCTAGGGTAGATCACATCCTGGGTCACAAATCAAGCCTCAGTAAATTTTAGAAAATTGAAATGATATAAAGCATCTTTTCTGACCTCAACACTATGAAATTAGAAATGAATTATAGGGGAAAGAACGTTAAAAACACAAACACATGGAGGCTAAACACTATGTTACTAAATAACCAAGAGATCACTGAAGAAATCAAAGAGGAAATAAAAATTACCTAGAGATAAATGACAATGAAAATATGATGATCCAAAACCTATGGGATGCAGCAAATGCAGTTCTAAGAGGGAAGTTTATAGCTATACAAACCTACCTCAAGAAACAAGAAAAATCTCAAATAAACAATCTTACTGTATACCTAAAGGAACAAGAGAAAGAAAAACAAACAAAACCCAATATTAGCAGAAGGAAAGAAATCATAAAGAGCAGAGCAGAAATAAATGAAATAGAAACAAAGAAAACAATAGCAAAGATCAATAAAACCAAAAGCTGGTTCTTTGAGAAGCTAAACAAAATTAATAAACCGTTAGCAGACTCATCAAGAAAAAGAGGGAGAGGACTCAAATCAATAAAATTAGAAATGGAAAAGAAGTTATAACAGACACTGCAGAAATACAAAGTATCCTAAGAGACTACTACAAGCAACTCTATGCCAATAAAATGGAGAACCTGGAAGAAATGGACAAATTCTTAGAAAGGTATAACCTTCCAAGATTGAACCAGGAAGAAACAGAATATATGAACAGACCAATCACAAGTAATGAAATTGAAACTGTGATTAAAAATCTTCCAACATGTAAAAGTCAAGGACCAGATGGCTTCACAGGTGAATTCTATCAAACATTTAGAGAAGAACTAACACCCATCCTGCTCAAACTCTTCCAAAAAATTACAGAGCAAGGAACACTCCCAAACTCATTCTATGAGGCCACCACCACCCTGATACCAAAACCGGACAAAGATACTACAAAAAAAGAAAATGACATACGAATATCACTGATGAATATAGATGCAAAGATCCTCAACAAAATACTAGCAAACAGACTCCAACAACACATTAAAAGGATCATACACCATGGTCAAGTGGAGTTTACCCTAGGAATGCAAGGATTCTTCAATATATGCAAATCAATCAATATGATATACCATATTAACAAATTGAAGAATAAAAACCATATGATCATCTCAATAGATGCAGAAAAATCTTTTGACAAAATTCAACACAGATTTATGATAAAAGCTCTCCAGAAAGTGGGCATAGAGGGAGCCTACCTCAACACAATAAAGCCCATATACGAGAAACCCACAGCAAACATCATTCTCAATGGTGAAACACTGACAGCATTTCCTCTAAGATCAGGAATAAGACAAGGATGTCCACCATCACCGCTATTATTCAACATAGTTTTGGAAGTCATACCCACAGCAATCAGAGAAGAAAAAGAAAGAAAAGGAATACAAATTGGAAAAGAAGAAGTAAAACTGTCACTGTTTGAAGATGACATGATACTATACATACAGAACCGTAAAGATGCCACCAGAAAACTACTAGAGCTAATCAATGAATTCGGTAAAGTTGCAGGATACAAAATTAATGCACAGAAATCTCTGGCATTCCTATACACTAATGATGAAAAATCTGAAAGAGAAATTAAGGAAACCCTCCCATTTACCACTGCAACAAAAAGAATAAAATACCTAGGAATAAACCTACCTAGGGAGACATAAGACCTATATGCAGAAAACTATAAGACACTGATGAATGAAATTAAAGATGATACCAGCAAATGGAGAAGTATACCATGTTCTTGGATTGGAAGAATCAATATTGTGCCAATGACTATACTACCCAAAGCAATCTACAGATTCAATGCAATCGCTGTCAAATTACCAATGGCATTTTTTATGGAACTAGAACAAAAAACCTTAAAATTTTTATGAAGATACAAAAGACCCCAAATAGCCAAAGCAGTCTTGAGGGAAAAAAATGGAGCTGGAGGAATCAGACTCCCTGACTTCAGACTACTACAAAGGTACAGTAATCAAGACAATATCGTACTAGCACTAAAACAGAAACATAGATCAATGGAACAAGGTAGAAAGTCCAGGGCTTCCCTGGTGGCGCAGTGGTTGGGAGTCCGCCTGCTGATGCAGGGGACACGGGTTCGTGCCCCGGTCCAGGAAAATCCCACATGCCGCGGAGCTAGGCCTGTGAGCCGTGGCCACTGAGCCTGTGTGTCCAGAGGCTGTGCTCCACAATGGGAGAGGCCACAACAGTGAGAGACCCACGTACCACAAAAAAAAAACCAAAAACAAAAAAACCAAATGAGACCTAATGAAACTTCAAAGCTTTTGTGCAGCAAAGGAAACCATAAGATGAAAAGACAACCCTCAGAATAGGAGAAAATATTTGCAAACAAATCAATGGACAGAGGATTAATCTCCAAAATATGGAAACAGCTCATGCAGCTCAATATTAAAAAAACAAACAACCCAATCCAAAAATGGGCAGAAGGCCTAAATAGACATTTCTGCAGAGAACACATACAAATGGCCAAAAAGCATGTGAAAAGCTGCTCAACATCACTCATTATTAGAGAAATGCAACTCAAAACTACAGTGACGTATCACCTGACACCAGTTAGAATGGGCATCATTAGAAAATCTACATGCAACCAATGCTGGAGAGGTGTGGAGAAAAGGGAACCCTCTTGTACTGTTTGTGGGAATGTAAATTGATACAGCCACTATGGAGAACAGTATGGAGGTTCCTTAAAAAATAAAAAATAGAATTACCGTATGATCCAGCTATCCCACTACTCGGCATATACCCAGAGAAACCCATAATTCAAAAAGACACAGGCACCCCAATGTTCATTACAGCACTCTTTTGAATAGCCAGGTCATGGAAGCAACCTAAATGCCCATCGACTGAGGAATGGATAAAGAAGATGTGGTACATATATACAATGGAATATTACTCAGCCATAAAAAGGAATGATATTGGGTCAATTGTTGATACGTGGATGGATCTAGATACTGTAATACAGACTTAAGTAAGTTAGAAAAAGAAATATCGTATATTAACTCATATATGTGGAACCTAGAAAAATGGTACAGATGGACTGGTTTTCAGGGCAGAAATTGAGACACAGATGTAGAGAACAAACATATGGACACCAAGGGGGGAAAGCCGCGGTGGGGTGGTGGTGGTGGTGTGATGAATTGGGCGATTGGGATTGACATGTATACAGTGATGTGTATAAAACTGATGACTAATAAGAATCTGCTGCTTAAAAAAACAAATAAAATTAAATTTAAAAAACCCAAAAAAACTCAAAAAAGATAAAATGAAATAAGTAAAATTAAGTTTTTGCAATTATTAAAATAAAAACAAATAATAAAAAAAAGAAGAGAGCAACCAAGCCAATAAACAAATCCAGCAATGATAACAAGCACTAAAAACTATACTAAAATAAACATAAATTTCAGAAACTAGTCAGTCGCAGACAGCAAACCCACAGTCTACAGTTGCTCCCAAAATCCTCTGCCTCAATTTTGGGTTGATTTGTTGTCTATTCAGGTATTCCTCAGATGCAGGGTACCTCAAGTTGATTGTGAGAATTTAATCCACTGCTCCTGAGGCTGCATGGAGAAATTTCCCTTTTCTTTGTTCACACAGCTCCTGGGGTTCAGCTTTGGTTATGGCCACACCTCTTTGTGTAGGTTGCTCTCAGGCTTCCATTCCTTTTGGGAAGTCTGAGGTCTTCTGCCAGTGTTCAGTAGGTGTTCTGTAGGAGTTGTTCCACATGTAGATGTATTTTTGATGTATTTGTGGGAAGGAAGGTGATCCCCACCTCTTACTCCTCCACCATCTTAAAGGTTCCCCTATCTGTCCTTTTAAAAAGAAAAAATAAAGAAGTACCCAAACTACCAAAAGATTTTAAAATTTTGTTGTTAAATACTATGACTCTGGGAAAGAAAGGAAAAAAACAAATGCCAATGAATGAATGAATGAATGTTCTGTGAATCAAGACAGCTCTCATGAGAAGTGACATCATATGTTTCCCTTGCAAGTATTACAGAAGGACAGACAAGGAATTACTCGAAGTTTTCCAGGTCCAGTTGGCTTTACCTGTGGATTAAAAGGACTGGATTGCAGAAGAAAGCTCTTTTGATACTCTAAGGCATACTTTTATCCACTTTCTTTTTTTTTTTAATTTGCCTTAATGTAATTTATTTATTTATTTAATATATTTATGGCTGAGTTAGGTCTTTGTTGCTGCACATGGGCTTTCTCTAGTTGTGGCGAGCAGGGGCTACTCTTCATTGTGGTGCACGGGCCTCTCACTGTGGTGGCTTCTCTTGTTGCGGAGCACAGTCTCTAGTCATGTGGGCTTCAGTAGTTGTGGCTTGCGGGCTGTAGAACACAGACTCAGTAGTTGTGGCACATGGGCCTTGTTGCTCTGTGGCATGTGGGATCCTCCTGGACCAGGGCTCGAACCCATGTTC
>NW_006780574.1:2696860-2697140 GCF_000442215.2 Lipotes vexillifer
AGACGGATTCTCAAGCACTGCGCCACCAGGGAAGCCCCTCATCCACTTTCTTAAGTCTTCTCTTACCAAAGAGAAGTAAAATGACAGCACATTTGGATTTGAAAAAGTGTTCATTGCTAGAACACTCAGCCACCAACACTCTGGGATCAGTTGGGATGGAACAGGGGCCAAATAACCCCCAAACCTTCAGCCAGATCATTTAAAACATACCTGTTTGAAATCTCTTTGCTTTGTGTCTTTTCTTGATGACTTCTCCAGACATCCGCTTTTATTTCCCTAC
>NW_006780574.1:2697150-2725704 GCF_000442215.2 Lipotes vexillifer
TCAAAAGATAATGAAAGGTGGGTAAAAGGATTTTTCAGGCTCTATGGTAAAAAGAAAGTATAGGTTATTTTTGTCTTTGCTTTGATCATTCTTTCCATGACTCTCCAGTTGGCTTCATAAACTGTTACTGAGATCAAAACAATAATTCCTGTTATCACTCTGAACGGGTGTCTGTCTGAGTAAATGTGCAGAAGTTTCTTTTCATTGGCCTGCTCAGAGCAGAGTTCTTAGAAATATACAGCATAGAACTCCTATAACTCTATTCATTAAAAACTGATTCGTCACTGACAAGGTTTCCTTGGACTCTCAGCAGACATAACAGCTTTGAAATGAGACTCAAGTGTCATTTCATCTTATGTAGCTACAGATATGTACCTGTTACCCTTAATAATCTCATTTCTTCTACTTTTGTTGTCTCCAGTTCTGCCCAGCTGGTGACAATATTGTCCTTCTCATGCTGGACCAGTCTGACCCCAGTTCCCTAGCAGATCATGACCAGGTCAGGAAGTTAAAGCAGTTTTGTTAGCACCACCTATAGATAGAACCTAGAATTATTCTTCCTGGTTTATAATTGATTGCAGGAAGCTCTTGAATTGGAGCCCATTTTGTTGCAGGATTTTTCCCCCCTTTTACTCACCATATTAATTCGGATCATGAATTTGCTCTGCTTTCCTTGCTGGACTGGATATACTCCCTGAGCTGGAGCTCACTTGGTTATGACTCCAACTCCCTATTTGGCTTGCACCAAGCCTCTTTCCTGTGGACTCTAGCTCCTGGCAAGAGCCTTGCTCTGAAGAGAGTTATAATCAACATCAGATGGATTCCTGATGCTGTTCTCTGCCCAACTGAGAGGGTCCCTTAGTCCCTCAGTCTTGAGGCTGCCATGTCCTTTGGCTTATGGGCTTTTGATTTCCTGGCTACTCCAGAAGCTAGGTGCTCAAGACTCATTGGTATCCTCATGCCCAGTTTTTAACAGTCTTACCTTCTCCGCCTTTCCTGGTTATACAGGTTGCTAAAGTACTAGCATGAGTCATGTCTCAGTCTGCCTAATTTTTTGTTAATTGAAGTATAGTTAATTTACAGTGTTGTGTATGTTCTGGTATACAGCAAAATGATTCAGTTATACATATATATATATATATACATTCTTTTTCATTATGGTTTATTACAGGATATTGAATATAGTTCCCTGTGCTATGCAAGAGGACCTTGTTGTTTATCCATTCTATATATAATAGTTTGCATCTGCTCATCCCAAACTCTCAATCCAACCTTCCCCCAACCCCCTCCCCCTTGGCAACCACAAGTCTGTCCTCTATGTCTGTGAGTCTGTTGCTGTTTCGTAGATAAGTTCATTCCTGTCATACTTCAGATTCTACATATAGGTGATATCTTATGGTATTTGTCTCTTTCTAACTTACTTCACTTAGTATGATAATCTCTAGATCCATCCATGTTGCTGCAAATGGCATTATTTCATTCTTTTTTATGGCTGAGTAATATTCCATTGAATATATATACTACATCTCCTTTATCCATTCATCTGTTGATGGACATTTAGGTTATTTTCATGTCTTGGCTATGGTAAATAGTGCTGCTATGAATATAGGGGTGCATGTATCTTTTCAAATTATAGTTTGTCCAGATATGTGCCCAGGAGTGGGATTGCTGGATCATATGGCAACTCTATTTTTAGTTTTTGAGGAACCTCCATAGTGTTTTCCATAGTGGCTGCACCAATTTACATTCTCACCAAAAGTGTAGGAGGGTTCCCTTTTCTCCACACCCTCTTCAGCATTTATTATCTGCAGATTTTTAATGCTGGCCATTCTGACCAGTGTGAGGTGGTACCTCATTAGTGTTTTGATTTGCATTTCTCTAATAATTAGCAATATTGAGCATCTTTTCATATGCCTATTGGCCATCTGTATGTCTTCTTTGGAGAAATGTCTATTTATGTCTTCTGCCCTTTTTTTGACTGGGTTTTTTTATTTTCTTGATATTGAGCTGTATGAGCTATTTGTATATTTTGGAAATTAAGCCCTTGTTGTTAACATTATTTACAAATATTTTCTCCCAGTCTGTATGTTGTCTTTTTGTTTTGTTTATGGTTTCCTTTGCTGTGCAAAAGCTTATAAGTTTGATTAGGCCCCATTTGTTTATTTTTGCTTTTATTTCTATTGCCTTGGTAGACTGACCTAAGAAAACATTGATACAATTTATGTCAGAGTATGTTTTGCCTATGTTTTCTTCTAGGAGTTTTATGGTTTCATGTCTTATATTTAAAACTTTAAGCAATCTTGAGTTTATTTTTGTGTATGGTGTGAGGGTGTGTTCTAACTTCATTGATTTACATACGGCAGTCCAACTTTCCCAATACCACTTGCTGAAGTCAGTCTGCCTAATTTATGATACTATGGTATTTATCCCTATATGTACATATGAATGCATTTGTTTTCATTATTTTAAGATAAACTCACTAAAGATTAAGGCATTGTATCTCCAACTTTCCCTAGAATTCTCAGATGCTGATGTAGAAGAAAGAACTTTTAAAGTCCTTTGATGCCCTTGAAGCCACTACTCAATTGACCCTAGAGCATTGTACTTACTATTTATAACCTGTCCATCCACTTCAGATCTATGACATACCTGAATGACACTTCACTTATCTACCTGAGCCTAATAGAAATCACTGCTCATAATTCCATTACTTGTTAGTTATTGGACTCTCCAGAACTTCAGAAGGCATTCCTTCACCTAACAATCCAATTTATGCCTAAATTTGCTTTAAATTTAGCTTTTGACACAGTTTAGCATAAAACATGATGCTGATATCTAAATAATGTGATTTTATTTTATAGTCTCTGGCAGCTGAAAGATATCAAAGCTGTTACTCTGACACTGGTGTTTTATTCCCCACACCACGACCTTAGTAGTACTGAGTTTCTTCCCGTCTACTAAAAACATTTTTCTATCAACACAACTTTTTAGTTCTCCTTTTCCTCCTAGAAATCTTTTCCTTCCTGGCATCTTTCCCAGGTCATTTCTTCAACTCTATTCAGAAAACTTCATTTTATTTTATTTATTTTTAAAAATATTTATTTATTTATTTGGCTGCTCCGGGTCTTAGTTGCAGCATGAGGGATCTTTTAGTTGAGGCATGTGGGATCTAGTTCCCTGACCAGGGATCGAACCTGGGCCCCCTGCATTGGGAGTACAGAGTCTTAACCACTGGATCGCCTGGGAAGTCCCCAGAAAATTTCATTTTAAGCATTCATTGCTGAGACATTTTTCTTCAGAACACAAAATTGATAATAATCTCAGTCAAAACCTAATTATGGGGCTTCCTTGGTGGCACAGTGGTTGAGAGTCCGCCTGCCGATGCAGGGGACACGGGTTCATGCCCCGGTCCTGGAAAATCCCACATGCTACGGAGCGGCTGGGCCCATGAGCCATGGCCGCTGAGCCTGCGCGTCCAGAGCCTGTGCTCCGCAACGGGAGAGGCCACAACATTGAGAGGCCTGCGTACTGCAAAAGAAAACCAAAAAACATAATTATGGCACATCTGCACTGGAAGAGTTTCGCTGGTGTCCCTGCTTCCTGTGCTCAGTGAATTGCAAACTTCTGTGGTTCCACCAATAAATGGGCAGGCAAGGCAACATGTACGTTTTTGTCTTAGTCACTAAGAACTCCTGTCAATATTGTTTTAAAATACGTCTGGCTTTTGTCTTCTCAGCTACTAAACTGTTAATCTGATATGTATTACTAATTTTCACTTTATGAGTATAGTAGTCCCCTCTTATCTGAGGGGGATACATTCCAAGACCCTCAGTGGATGCCTGAAACTTTGGATAGTTCTGAACCCTATATACAGTTGATCCTTGAACAACAGGGGTTAGGGCTGCTGACTCTCAAGCAGTAAAAAATCCAAGTATTAGAGTCTACCCTCCATATCCACAGTTTCTCCGTATCTGAAGTTTCTCCATATTTTTACTTCCTCTGTATTCATGGTTTCTCTGTATCAGAGGTTCTGAACCTGTGGATTGAAACAACCTCAGATTGTGTAGTACTACTGTATGATTTACTACTGAAAAAAAATTCATGTATAAGTGGACCATGCAGTTCAAACTCCTGTTAAGGGGTCAACTATATGCTATGATTTTTCCTATACATACATACCTAAGATAAAACTCAATTTATAAATTAAGCACAATGAGATTAACAACAATAACTAATAATAAAATAAAACAATTGTAACAATATACAGCAGTAAAAGGTTTGTGAATTTAGTCTCTCTCTTTAATGCCTTTTGCGTCTTAACTAAGCACATGTCACACACTGGCTGTAACTTTTGGAGTTTGCAAAACAAACACAAATTTCTTTTTCCTTCTTCACAATTTCATGGATAGAAGATTCATTCTTACCATAGATCTTAGCAACCTCAGCATACATTTTTTTCCCCCTTTCCTTATTGAGAACTTTCACCTTTTCCCTTAAAGGAAGCACTCTTTTGGTATATCCAAATCACCACTCTTGTGCTTTGGGGCCATCATTAACTAAAATAAGGGTGACTGGAACACAAGCACTGTGATACTGTAACAGTCATTCTGATAACTGAAATGGCTACTAAGTGACTAATGGGCAGGATGCTCTGGACAGTGGGATGATTCGAGTCCTGGAAGGGAAGTTTCGAGATTTCATCACACTACTCAGAAAGGTGCGTGATTTTGTTTATTTCTGGAATTTTTCCATTTAATATTTTCAGACCACAGTTGACCATGGGTTACTGAAACCAGGGAAGTGAAACTGTAGATAAGAGACAACTAGTGTATCCCTTTCTATTTTCCTTAGGGATGTTAGACATCCTATCCAACATGGTCCACAGCTGTTTCCCTGGGAATGTTTAGTTACCATCATCCTGGGATTCCCTTTATCTCTCTTTTAAATTGAATTCCCTGTTTGCTTGATCCTTGTCTTCCTCTTTCTTTATTGATTCTTTCTTTTTGATGACGTACGTTCTCTGTTAGTTGTCTGAGAGAGGTTGTGCAGGAGGATGTCAGTCAGGGTTCAACCAGAAAAAACAGAACCAATAGGAAAGATACAGTAAGGGATTTATTTCGAGGAACTGGCTTAAGTGATTGTGGGAGCTGGTTTGGCAAGTCTAAAATCCATAGGTCAGGCTGTGAGGAAAGGCAGGCCTGGAGTCTCAGACACAGGCTGGAACTGCAGTCCATAGGAGAAATTCTTTTCTTCTTCCAGAAAACCTCAGATCTGCAATTAAAGCCTTTCAACTGATTGAATCAGGCCCATCCAGTATATCTAGACTAGTCTCTTTTACTTACGGTCGGCTGATTATAGACATCTATTTTCCCTATTCTTTCTTGAGATCCTAAAAGTTGCTTAAAGGCTATGAGAGGACTTCCCTGGTGGCACAGTGGTTAAGAATCCACCTGCCAATGCAGGGGACCACAGGTTCGAGCCCTGGTCTGGGAAGATACCACATACTGTGGAGCAACTAAGCCTGTGCGCCACAACTACTGAGCCTGTGCTGTGGATCCTGTGAGCCACAACTACTGAGCCCATGTGCTGCAACTACTGAAGCCCGTGTCCCTAGAACCCGTGCTCCACAGCAAGAGTAGCCAATGTAATGAGAAGCCCTCGCACTGCAACGAAGAGTAGGCCCCGCTCACCGCAACTAGAGAAAGCCCGCACGCAGCAATGAAGACCCAATGCAGCCAAAAATAAAAATAAATAAGTAAATAAATTTTTTTTAAAAAGGCTATAAGAAAAGCTTGCTAAACCATCCTTATTCAATGAGAGTTTACCTCAGGTCACTTACATATGGTATCTCTTCTTAGAGAATGTTATGAATTTTTATTTTTGGTTCCTCTTTTCCCAGCCTCAGTTTGAAATACTGTGCTTCCATAAACATGTCTCACCCTTTCTAGAGATAATAAATGGATATAATTGATGGTTACTGCTTTTCTTATTTATGTTTTATTTCTTGCCTGCATTTGGATCTCCTCAGTAAGAAGAAAAGATCTCTTGAATATGGAACTTTTCCAGAAGACTATTTTCATCTATTGTGTTTTAATTCTCATTACTTTCAGTCTCATATTTTGGCCTTTTTCTGATCTTGCCTAAGCTTCTGAGAGTTTCTCTTTATAGCCATCCAGTTAATATAAGCCATATATAAACTTGAACTTCTAGTATGAAAATTCTAAGAATATGGACATTCTGTTCTTTAATCATTAGAAAGAACATTATAAAGTTTAGCATCCAGTTGCCTACTACTATGGCAAATTCCACCCTAAACAGCATGGGAAAAATGCATTCCAGCTTCATTTACATTAGCAATGAATTTCAATTCATAACCAGTTGGCTTTAGAAGTACTACCATTCCCTTTCCACATCCTTATCTATAGCTTCAGCCTCCAACCAAGTCCCTGAGACATATGGTTTTGTATTTCTTGGAAGGTTTACAGGAATTCGTTACTACATTCAAAATCCCTTGAGTCCAGCTGCAATGTGGGGTAATTACTCCTATGTGGAGAAGAGTCAAACTGCATGAGAACGTGCCTCTCCAATGATTTCTAATCTAAATATCCAAAGCAACAACACACATGCTTGCTTAGATTTTAGAATTGTAGGGTGGAAGCTCAGTTGAGTGGTGGGCGTAATGATACTTTGGACAGTAAGCATTGGGAGTATATGGGCTTTATTAAGCAGTGAACCCTCGGTAAGGATTTAAAAATATTTCTACACCAAAAAAGGACTTCTCAGCATCACTGCTAATTCCCAATAGTAGTTCTGTCAACAGGCAACTAGATCAATCAAAATGAAATATTCACTGTCAGTCAGTGGGTGAGGCAATATTGCTTATTGTCAAACTATTTTTATGCTATGAAATCCATTTTACAAACAACTTTATTCGGAATTCCAATATATAAAACAGATAAGGAAAGAACAGCTCAAGGTGAGGAATATGAGATGCACAGAGAGAAGTGAGTTTAGCTTTCTCTTCATATCACAGTGACCAGCAAAGCACATCTGTAAAAACCCAGAGCTCTGCAGATCGTGCTAGGAGAACCTTAAATCTATATTATTTCCAAGAATATTTTGGTTATTTGCTGAATAATATATTGCTTATTTTTGCTGTGTAAGATGTAGCCAGTAAGCACCAGTCAGTGAGCCAACTTTTTGAAGGACTCATTGTACATAGCCTTAAAATAAACGTCCAGGGGAAGAAATTGCCATGGAAAATAAAATATTTGAGCCTGGAGAGAATCTGAGATAAAAACATAAGAAGGAAAAACACTTGGAGCACAACTGAGTATAATCATAAGCAAATATTTTAAAACATGCTAAATAGAGCACACCTGATCTTGTTTGATCCAGGAAACTAAATAGAACTAATCTTGGTAAGTAAGTAGATAGAAAATGCTTAGGTTACTAAGAGCTATCTACATACCAAATAGTTCTGGAGTAAAGATGTAGTTGTGCTTACCAGGAATCTACTAAACATAATGTTCTACTCACCAGCACTTTGGCACAGTTGGTTTGCTTGCTGAGAGCCCAGGTATAACTGAGACACACCAGGATCCTAAAGTGCTTTATGAGTCACTGAGATAAGATTACACTACATCCACCAGAGGTATAATTATATGATTATGATATAGTATAATGTATTACAATAATAAATATATAATGTAATTATGTATAATTGCTGGATATCTGTTGGAAAACTTATATGGCATGTCAGAAGCTAACTTTCCAGCAACCAGCATATCTGTAAGGCCTGGATATTGCGTTAGTTGACTATGTTATGTAAGAGAAGTTCCTATGTACAAGTGCTGAAAACAGCTAAAGTCATTGAGGGCACCAGAAACAAAGATATGAAACAGGAATGTTTTGAGGACCTTAAAGGTTGAAAGGTTTGTCAGAGAAAAGTAGAAGCGGGCATTAATTATAAGATGAATAAGTTCTGGGGATCTAATGTACAGCATGGTGACTGCAGTTAACAATACTGTATTGTATACTTAACATTTGCTAAGAGTGTATCTTAAATGTTCTCATCACATACACACAGAGAATGGTAACTATGTGATGTGAAGGATGTGTCTAACTTATTGTGGTAATCTTCTCACAATATATATGTATATCAAATCATCACATTCCACACCTTGAATTTACACAAAGTTATTTGTCGGTTATATCTCAATAAAGCTGAAAAAGGTAAAAATTTAATTAAAAAAGGAAGAATCTTCTCTTGCTCATATAGGCTTAAATTCACTTTGTTTTTCAACTGGTGTATTTATAAGGCATTTGTCTTCCAGAAGTAGATTTGTGTTTCAGTGACAATGGCAATACTGCTTCCTTTGTAGAACCTATCTGTGTGGCCTTGGCCAAATCAGACTGGGTAAAGCACAGAGCACCCATCTGCTTCTTCTGATTGCTGCCTCAGTTTGGTGGCTGTGCCACATGGATGGCATTCAGAAATAAGAGTTGTATGTCCGTAGAGTAATGAGCCAGTCCTGGTGATTTTAAAGGCTGAAAGTTTTGATTCTGCAACCAAATGAATACAATCATAGATGCTTAGCCTGTCCTGACTAGGCTTCCTTCCTTCCATTAATTAACATATGTAGTTTTTTATAGGCACTTACTTAGGCACTGTATAGCTGTTATAGGGCATATAAAGTTTAATCCAATACGGCTCTCCCCTCTAAGGATCTTGTTATGGTTATTCTTATATCTTCCCTTCTGCCCATCTCTAGAAATTTCTCACTTTTCTTCTTGGAACACTGTACTAGGATTAGATTTGCTTCCAGGGACTGTCCGTGGCTTCGAAAAATGAATCTGTTGCTTGCCAGGATCTCTGTACAGACTCCGCCGAGTCAAATTCAATGCCAGAGAGAATGTGTGCTTTGTTTGATCAGCACTGATTTCTGAACTGGGCCCTGGAAAAAGAAAACATGGATTTTGTCACTATCTATGGAGCCAGAGAAAAGGGTCCTGATTGCAGTCTGTCCTGATTACAGCTGTGCTGCTACCAAGTGTGGCACTCAGAATGTCTACTGTGGTCTCATGGCAACCAAACTCAGCTTCTGCATGGAGCAAATGTGAGGGCCTATTAAATAGATGAGCTGTACAACTTGTAAAGTATCCAATTCTTGACTTGGAAGTGACTTTGTCTTTGATAACTTCTCCTTCCTCAAGAAAATCGTCTCCTACTACCTACCCATCCAGAATGTCAAGTTCCTCCCGATCCCCATGATGATCCATAAATATCTACCCTGAACTCATGACGATGATTGGATTCAACATTGTAATTGCATATGTCTGACTTTTCCACTCTGTCAACAGCCTGTTCCCTGGAGTATCTCCCAGTGTGCATGTCATATCCTGTTAGGTAGATTTTGAGCCTATAGGAATGCATCTCATAGCTTTATGAGCAAAGATCCCACTTAATTCTCTGTCATTTTTAGCACTTAGCACATTGTTAGTGCTTTAAAAGGATGAAACAATTCCTTGACTATGTAGGTGTAGGGTGTTTATAAATTTAAAAAATACTTCTACATCAGACTTCCCCGGTGGCACAATGGTTAAGAATCTGCCTGCCAATGCAGGGGGCATGGGTTTGAACCCTGGTCTGGGAAGATCCCACATGCTGCGGAGCAACTAAGCCCGTGCTCTACAACAAGAGAGCCCACCGCAATGAGAAGCCTGCGCACCACAAGGAAGAACAGCCCCCGCTCGCCACACTAGAGAAACCCCGCGTGCAGCAATGAAAGACCCAACGCAGCCAAAAAAAAAAAAAAGACAAAAAACCCTTCTACATCGATTATCTTCTGCAATTTCCACAATTACCCTGTGAGGGATGGCAAATCTCTTTGACAAATGAGGAAACTGAGACATAAAGGGCTGAAGTCACAGATGGTGACAGTACTAGGTTTAGGATTAAGTTCTCCCGACTTCTGGTCTCAGACATTTCTGGTTAAATATTGTCTCATCACATCATTACTCTCTGAAAGCTATTCCCACCAGAAATCTCATTTTAATTAGATATTTCATCTCTTAAAACTCTATAGGGTGTCTAACATTTACAAAATCATGCTGGGTGGAGGTGGTGAACACTACCTGGGTTGCCAAAAGTAGCTAAAATGTATAAGGACAAAGCCATCAGACAGATTTTCTTCCTGACTCTTTGACACAGGATAGTGCAACGTCAGATCCACCTTGACACCAAGTTATGTTGAAACTCAGTCTTTATCATGGGGACCACTGGGTTCCTTTCTCACAGCCACTTTAGCTTGGTTTTACAAGTGTTCAAATAGTGAGACTCTGTCCCAGAGCGTCATTGGGCTTCCTGCCATATCTATGGATCTATGATCATGACTTTAATTTTAGAGCATGGAAGGGATCTTAATAAGGGTCATGAATCACACTTTACAAATGAGGATAGAGGATGTGAACTTAAGTGACCTGTTCTATCAGGGCCATGGAGCTGGGCAGCCTTCTTTATTCATTAACTGATTCACTTAGAAAACATTTATTTGAAAAGCTATTTTGTTCCGGGAATTATTCTGGGTACTGGAAATACAGCAGTGGAAAAAAAAAAAGACAAAAATCACTGCTTCAATAGAGTTTCTATCCTAGTGGAAGAAGGCAAATAAATAAAAACAAAAAATTAAATTATAGGGTATATTAAATGCAGCAACACATGAAAAAAAAAAAAAGCAGGTGTCTTAGTCTGTTTGGGTAGCTATAACAAAATACCACAGACTGGGTAGCTTAAAAAGAACAGAAATTTATTTCTTAGAGTTCTAGAGGCTGGAAGTTCAAAGCATGGTCACATTCTGGTGAAGGCCCTCTTCCTGGTTCAGTCAGCACCTTTTCTTTGTGTCCTCATATGCTAGAAGGAGCTAGGAGAGCTCTGTGGGATCTTTTTTATAACAGCGCTAATTCCATTCATGAGGGCTCCACCCTCATGACCTAAGCACCTCCTGAAGGCTTCTCCTAATACCATCACTTTGGGCATTAAGATTTCAACATTTAAATTAGGGGGTTTGGGGGAGAGGAAAGAACACAAACATTTAAACCATAGCAGCAGGCAAGGAGGGTAAGGTGTTCTGGGGGTACTGGGCAAATTTTAAATAGGGTGGTCAAGGAGGTATTCACTGACAAGGTGACATTTTTGAGCAGCAACATAAAGTAGGTGAAGGAGTAAGTATTGAGAGGACCTGGGGAAAGTCTGTGCAAAGCCCTGAGGCAGGGGTGTGATGACATCTTTGGGAGGCCAGGGCCAGGGGCTGGGGCTGAATGAGCAAGGTAGTGGGAGCGAGTACTGGAAATGAAGTCTCAGAGGTCCTGGAGAACCAGATCTATGTGGAGCCTTGTGGGCCTTGGCAAGGACTTTGGTTTTTACTCCAAGTGAGTGAAATGAGATATTGAAGAATCCTGAACAGTGAAGTGATATATTTGTGTTTAGTTTTAAGTGGATTACTCTGGGTTTTTATGTTGAGAATGGATTAGAGTGAGGCCAGGGTAGAACCGGGAAACCAGTTATTAGGAGCCTGTTGTAATAATTCAGGCAAGAGAAGATGGTGGCTCAGACCAGGTGGGAGTGGTAGAAATGGTCCAAGAGGTTGAATTCTAAATTTTGAAGGTGGAGCCAAGAGGATTTACTGAAGGATTGGATTCGGGGTGAAAAATTAAAGGCGACTCCAAGGTTTTTAGCCTGAGCAATTGGAAAGATAGTGTTGCACTTACCTAAGGATGGCCGAGGCTGCAAGAGGAGCAGGTTTGGAGGGAGATTGTTGCGGTCCGGGAGCCACACGCCTGGAGTCAAGTTCCCCAGTAAATGCGACCCGTGTCCCAAGCAAGGACACCCGAGAATCACCAACACCAAGTAGAAAGATTAGCAAAGGATTTATACAAGTATAGAAGCTTACACAAACTGTCCGGACAGGGTTCCACTCGGAGAGAAGTGAGTGAGACCCCGACTAATAGTCGGGCGAGGCTTTTATACCCTTCACAGGGCGGGAAGTCCCCAAGGTGGGAGGGAGCTGTTTAATTTTGAATCAGCCAATCAGGAACCCGGTTCTTCCCGCCCCAAGCAAGCAAGCAAGTTTCTTACAGAAGCCAAAATGTGCTGTTAGCCCTGAAGCTGTTCTTCCGTTTCATCACAAGATGAACAGTTCAGTTTTAGAAATGTTTCCTTAGAGATGTCTTTAGATATCCAAGCAGTGATGTCCAATAGGCAGGTGAATATGAATCGAGAATTTAGATAAGAGGATTGGACTAGATAATTGAGTGGTCATCATGGCTGATATTTAAAGCCATGAGAATGCCAAGAGAGTGAATGTAGGTAGAGAAAGAAGAGAGCTCCAAGGATTAAGGTCTCGGATACTTTCAGTATTTTAGTCTAGAACTCATCTCCTGATGTCCCTACCAACGTACACACTGGAACATTGGTTCAAGGCTTATATAACTGGTTTAATTCTAATGTGGACTACCAAAGCCAACATTTTATAATGCTGTCTCGTATAAAGGCATCTCAGGGATCCAAGTTCGATATAAAACAAGCTTGCCTTAAATTTCAGGTATATGTGGTCTTGTTCATATTCATGAGAGAAGATGAGGGCAATATTTCACAGGGCTGTCTCCACCCACAACTTCTTGGGTTTGATGCTAGCCTGCCCCTCATTATTTTAGTGCATTCTCCATGCAGACTACAACCCTTTGAACAATTACCCCCAACAGACTGGGTAAGTACTAAGTACTGGATTCCTACACCTGTGTAAATCTAGTGCTCTGTGGGACTAAAGAGCTTTCACATAATTTTTTTTTTCTTGTGGAATGAGAAGATATTCTGAGAGTAAGTTTAAAGGTGGCTGAATCCACATCAGCCTTTGATCCCTATCCCTTAGGCATTGGATCTCAGATTTAAGTGTATATAAGAATCAGAAGGAGCTTATTTAAAATGTAGATTCTCTGGTCTTATCTTCAGAGATTCACATTCATTCAGTTTGGGGTGGAGCCTATGACTTTGCACAGCCAGTGATTCTGACACTCATTCAGGATCAGAAGAGACACTTTCGATATGGATGAATGAATCTATTAGACAGTGTCTTTGATTCAGAAAGAAAAATTTGTATTGTTCATGGGAAGTTTATGGACAGATTATGATCTTGAAAGAAATCCTCAAAGTGCATTGTATTATATTAAGTCAAACAAAGTGTATATTATAGAAGAGAGAATGTGAGTCCGTACAAGGGAGGTTTTACTAATAACTAGCTTTATTAAGTCATGGGAAAGTGGCATGTGAATAAATGTGGGTCTTGTCATTGAAATGAAAATGAAAACAGTTTGAGATGGTGCAGACTTTTTCTCTGGGAAATAAAATTTTGCTAGTTGCTGTCTAAAGTCACCATACATTAGTAGTAGTAGTAGTAGTAGTAGTACGGCTTGTGGGATCTTAGTTCCCAGACCAGGGATTGAACCTGGGCCCCTGCAGTGGAAGCTCAAAGTCCTAACCACTGGACTGCCAGAGAATTCCTGACTATACATTATTTTTTAAAACAAAGCAAAAAATGAAAAAGAGGTAACTTCTTAGGTCCCTAACCACTCACAGATTCTTTGAGTGTTTTTAATATACTCGAAGGACAGAGGACTGGCCCATATTTTCATCATGATTTTTCCTTACTTTCTTCAACCCAGGGACTTCCTGGTGGGGTAGAGCAATTTGAAACCCTTTCCAGACATTCTAGTAAAAGTTTCCTTCTTTCTGTGGGTAAAACAAGAGTGAATGAGAGTTGATATGACTGGGATTGCTACTAACTTTGAACAAGACGTATACGCCACAAGAATGACAGGAGAAGCTGTTACATGAAGGATCTGTACTGGGTGATTTCTGACCTCTCTCTCTAATTCTAAGTTCTCTGAGTTCTAAAACTCTGAATTCACACATAATCCTTATCTACCCCTGTGAAAAACCGTGTCCTGTTTGCTGGAGCACTCACAGAATCACATCTTTATACCTCATTCCCTGAGTAAATTCAGGGGCAACACATCACACACCAATAACCCTAGCTCTTTATTCCATCTTTTAAATGATTTATAGATATCAAATACTTAATTTTACCAAATGCCTTGTTACAATCAAGGAAAACAGTTATGGCAGTTTTCAAGAAAGAAGGTTTAAATTTACGTGTAATATGCCTTCCAAAATTCATTTCAAAATGCACTCACTGTCTTGTTTTGAATTCTTAGTGTCATTTTTTCCCCCTCTGGCTCTTCTGTATGTAATGATTTGTCAGTCAATGGCATTCCTATAGGTACATCTCTGTCAGGATTCCAAAAGCACATTAGCAGCAGTAAAACAAAGCCCTCAGAGGTAGGCATATTTTACTGTAAGATAACATTCCCCTCTTAGGCATTGTTTGCCATGTGTCTTTGAACAACTAGGGATTGTATTATCTCATTGTAGCAGAAGGCTTAGTGTTTTCTAACATAATATGTGATGAAAGAAAGTGGAGTTTAGAATGGAATATATTGTGCTGCTTATGTTTTTAAATGACAGGCTTAATAACAATAAAACAGGTAACTATAAGTAATAAACTAAGAGAATAATATACAACTACATCTAACTGGAGGTACTGAGAACTTCCTAGAATAAGTCTCTGTAATGGTTAAATGGGATAATCTTAAATCAGCTTAATTTATTAGCTTTACCTGCAGCAAATTTTTCCCTATAGAATACAGTAAATCTAAGTAAGACATTTGGTATTTTATTTCATTTTATTTTTCACATTCCAGCATTCTTTCCTTCCTTTTGATTATAGCACCATGGTTTCCTTTGGGGAATTACTTCTTACTCACTGTTTGCAGTCTTGTTAATTGTCAACCAAAATGCCCACCCTCAGCTGGTTAAAGTGTGAGTCCATGACCCAATCAGATGTTTCTTCCCAAGATTTGACTCTGGAAAGGAGTGATAGAAAGATAGAAAGACTAGAGCCCATTCATCCCCAAGGGAACTTGGCAAAACCCCAGACTGGTTCTTGCTACCTGTATCCCTGGAGCTCTTTGCCGAGACAATTTTTCACTTACTCCTTTGGTCTGTGAGTCACCCCATAGCCTTCTAATAAGTCCTTTTTTTATTATTCAAGTCTTCCAGAGCTGGACTTTTTTGTTGCAACTAAAGATCACTGATTGATGCACAAGAACTTGCACTCCTCCTCAATCTGTGTTATCTTTCTGAACAATTATACAGAATTTAACACTTCTTATCAGTATATATATATGGAATATTTATTTCTTTCCATGGATGTGTGTGTTTGTGTGCATGCTTGTATGAATGTGCTTTGGTATGTGACACATATGGAAATACCAAGATTCCATCAACATCTTTATGAGAACTTGATCTTTTCTAATTAAGGGAAATTGCTGGACTCAAAGTAGAATGCAGGTATATTCTAAGGAGTCTCCTTTAACACTCTCTCCAGTTCATTAGTGAATTTGTAAGCCTTATTTTAGTCAAATGAAAAGAGAAATGTTCTTTTAAAGCTGTTACACAATGCTATACACATACTAATCTCATAACAGGTTTGTGCTTAATATCTGGAGAAAGAGCTTAACTAGTTAAATTTTATTAACTACCATGAATTTCCTTCAAGGGAATGTGAAAAAGATTGTACAAGCTTAGCAATGACAACATTTCTGGAATGTCAACATAGATTCTTTAAAAGGCTGAAGAGAATGTAGAAAAAGATGTTACAGTCTAAAGATCTGAGGCCAGGGAGGACTGAGATTTTGGACTTTGTCTTGCCGCTTTCACTGGATGACATTTGATGTTTATTTCACCTTTCGTGGTTGTAATTTTCCCAGCAGTGGAGGGAAGATGAAAATTTCTTTGTCTGCCTCAGAAGATCAAATAAGATGCCCTCCCATTATTCTAAGTGGAATAAGTCAGACAGAGAAAAGACAAATAATGTATGACCTCACTTTTATGTGGAATCTAAAAACACTGAACTGGTTTGTTCGCGGGAGCTGGTGGGACTGGAACCCTGTGCTAGACTAAAAACACGAGCCTCTAAGGCTGAGAGGGGTTTGTGCGGCTGTGCAGGAGCACTGGCATGGGCGACTCTTCCTGTGGTGGTGTGGGCTTGAGGAGGCGGCGCGCAGGAAGGAGGCATTTAGGGTGAGGTAACACTGACCGTGGAGCCAGATTTGCTGAGTTTGTACCTCAGCCCCAACGTTAAAGCACTCTATGGCTTTGGGCAACTCAGGTAGCATGAATCTCATCAGCACAGAGAGAAAGCTTCACTGAAAACTCACTGCAGAGCGGCGGGGGAAGCCAGATTCCATGGTGGCAGCAGCAGGGTTCATGGCAAGAATCACGGTGTGCAGGCCGCCCTGGGGTCGTCTCGTCTTCCTGCAGCTTGTAGACCCTCAGGCTCTGGAGCTGTTTCAAGCACACAACCTTGAGAGAGTAAGGTGTTCTTAAGACCATCTGTACTGAATCTGTGACTGAACCCAGTGAAGACTGCTATATAAACGTTTAAGATTCTGGCTGCTCATGCAGAGACCTATTTCAGTCATTAGCTGCTGGAGATAGCCTCGTAGACAAATTACTACCAAGTCAGCCTGTTCTAGCTGAACAGTTATTGTAGACCCTCATAATCTGACTTCATAATGGAGACTGCCACATTCACTGCCATGTGGCTGACAGGGTCTTGGTGCTCCGGCCGGGTATCAGGCCTGAGCCTCTGAGGTGGGAGAGCCGAATTCAGGACATTGGTCCACCAGACACTTCCTGGCCCCATGTAATATCAAACGGAGAAAGCTCTCCCAGAGATCTCCATCTCAACACTAAGACCTAGCTCCACTCAACGACCAGCAAGCTACAGTGCTGGACACCCCATGCCAAACAACTATCAAGACAGGAACACAACTGCACCCATGAGCAGAGAGGCTGCCTAAAATCATACTAAGTTCACAGACATCCCAAAACACAACACTGGATGTGATCCTGCCCACCAGAAAGACAAGATCTAGCCTTATCTGCCAGAAAACAGGCACCAGTCCCCTGCACCAGGAAGCCTACACAATCCACAGAACCAAACTTACCCACTGGGAGCAGACACCAAAAACAATGGGAACTATGAACCTGCAGCCTGCAAAAAGGAGACCCCAAACACAGTAAGATAAGCAAAATGAGAAGACAGAGAAATACGCAGCAGGTGAAGGATCAAGGTAAAAACCCACAAGACCAAACAAATGAAGAGGAAATAGGCAGTCTACCTGAAAAAGAATTCAGAATAATGATAGTAAAGATGATCCAAAATCTCGGAAATAGAATGGACAAAATGCAAGAAATGTTTAACAAGGACCTAGAAGAACTAAAGAGCAAACAACAAATGATGAACAACACAATAAATGAAATTGAAAATTCTCCAGAAGGGATCAATAGCAGAATAACTGAGGCAGAAGAACAGATAAGTGACCTGGAAATAAAATAGTGGAAATAGCTACCGCCAAGCAGAATAAAGAAAAAAGAATGAAAAGAATTGAGGACAGTCTCAGAGACCTCTGGGGCAACATTAAATGCACCAACATTCGAATTATAGGGGTCCCAGAAGAAGAAGAGAAAAAGAAATGGACTGAGAAAATATTTGAAGAGATTATAGTTGAAAACTTCCCTAATACAGGAAAGGAAATAGTTAATCAAGTCCAGGAAGCACAGAGAGTCCCATACAGGATAAATCCAAGGAGAAACATGCCAAGACACATATTAATCAAACTAACAAAAATTAAATACAAAGAAATATTAAAAGCAGCAAGGGAAAAGCAAAAAATAACATGCAAGGGAATCCCCATAAGGTTCTCAACAGCTGCTCTTTCAGCAGAAACTCTGTCAAAAGGGAGTGGGAGGACCTATTGAAAGCGATGAAAGGGAAAAACCTACAACCAAGATTACTCTACCCAACAAGGATATCACTGAGATTTCACGGAGAAATTAAAACCTTTACAGACAAGCAAAAGTTAAGAGAATTCAGCACTACCAAACCAGCTTTACAACAAATGCTAAAGGAACTTTTCTAGGCAGGAAACACAAGAGACGGAAAAGACCTACAAAAACAAATCCAAAACAATTAAGAATATAGTAATAGGAACATACATATCAATAATTATCTTGGGTTTCCCTGGTGGCGCAGTGGTTGAGAGTCTGCCTGCCGATGCAGGGGACATGGGTTCGTGACCCGGTCTGGGAGGATCCCACATGCTGCGGAGCAGCTGGGCCTGTGACCCACGGCTGCTGAGCCTGCGCGTCCGGAGCCTGTGCCTCCGGAGCCTGTGCTCCACAACGGGAGAGGCCACAACAGTGAGAGGCCCGCGTACCACAAAAAAAAAAAAAAAAAAATCTTAAATGTAAATGGGATAAATGCTCCAACCAAAAGACATAGACTGGCTGAATGGATACAAAAACAAGACCTGTATATATGCTGTCTACAAGAGACCCACTTCAGACCTAGGGACACATACAGACTGAAAGTTAGGGGATGGAAAAAGATATTCCATGCAAATGGAAATCAGAAGAAAGCTGGAGTAGCAATTCTCATATCAGACAAAATAGACTTTAAATAAAGACTATTACAAGAGACAAAGAAGGACACTATATAATGATCAAGAGATGAATCAAAGAAGATATAACAATTGTAAATATTTATGCACCCAACATAGGAGCACCTCAATACATAAGGCAAATGCTAACAGCCATAAAAGGGGCAATTGACAGTAACACAATAATAGTAGGGGACTTTAACAACCCACTTTCACCAATAGACAGATAAACCAAAAAGAAAATAAATAAGGAAACACGAACTTTAAATGATACATTAAAGAACTGATATTTATAGGACATTCCATTCAAAAGCAACAGAATACAATTTCCTGTCAAGTGCTCATGGAACATTCTCCAGGATAGATCTTATCATGGGTCACAAATCAAGCCTTGGTAGGTTTAAGAAAATTGAAATCGTATCAAGTTTCTTTTCTGACCACAATGCTATGAGACTAGATATCAATTAGAGGAAAAAAACTGTAAAAAATGCTAACACATGGAGGCTAGACACTATGCTACTAAATAAGCAAAAGATCACTGAAGAAATCAAAGAGGAAATCAAAAAATACCTAGAAACAAATGACAATGAAAACACGACAGCCCAAAACCTACAGGATACAGCAAAAGCAGTTCTAAGAGGGAAGTTTATAGCAATACAATCCTACCTTAAGAAACAAGAAACATCTCAAATAAACAACCTAATCTTACACCTAAAGCAGTTAGAGAAAGAAGAACCAAAAAACCCCAAATTTAGTAGAAGGAAAGAAATCATAAAGATCAGATTGGAAATAAATGAAAAAAGAAATGAAGAAAACAATAGCCAAGATCAGTAAAACTAAAAGCTGGTTCTTTGAGAAGATAAACAAAATTGATAAACCATTAGCCAGACTCATCAAGAAAAAAAGGGTGAAGTCGCAAATCAACAGAATTAGAAATGAAAAAGGAGAAGTAACAACTAACACTGCAGAAATACAAAGGATCCTGAGAGATTACTACAAGTAACTATATGCCAATAAAATGGACAACCTGGAAGAAATGAACCAATTCTTAGAAAAGCACAACCTTCCAAGACTGAACCAGGAAGAAATAGAAAATATAAACAGACCAATCACAAGCACTGAAATTGAAGCTGTGATTAAAAATCTTCCAAAAAACAAAAGCCCAGGACCAGATGGCTTCACATGCAAATTCTATCAAACATTTAGAGAAGAGCTAACACCTATCCTTCTCAAACTCTTCCAAAATATAGCAGAGGTAGGAGCACTCCCACACTCATTCTACGAGGCCACCATCACCCTGATACCCAAACCAGACAAAGATGTCACAATAAAAGAAAACTACAGACCAATATCACTGATGAACATAGATGCAAATATCCACATCAAAATACTAGCAAACAGAATCCAGCATCACATTAAAAGGATCATACACTATGATCAAGTGGGGTTTATCCCAGGAATGCAAGGATTCTTCAATATACGCAAATCAATCAATGTGATACACCATATTAACAAATAGAAGGAGAAAAACCATATGACAATCTCAATATATGCAGAAAGAACTTTTGACAAAATTCCACACCCCTTTATGATTAAAAACTCTCCAGAAAGTAGGCATAGAGGGAACTTACTTCAAAGTAATAAAGGCCATATATGATAAACCCACAGCCAACATCATTCTTAGTGGTGCAAAACTGAAACCATTTCCACTAAGATCAGGAAGCAAGACAAGGTTGCCCACTCTCACCACTCTTATTCAACATAGTTTTGGAAGTTTTATCCACAGCAATCACAGACGAAAAAGGAATAAAAGGAATCCAAATCAGAAAAGGAGTTGAAATATCACTGTTTGCAGATGACATGATACTATACATAGAAAATCCTAAAGATGCTACCAGAAAACTACTGGAGCTCATTAATGAATTTGGTAAAGTAGCAGGGTACAAAATTAATGTACAGAAATATCTGGCATTCTATACACTAGTGATGAAAAATCTGAAAGTGAAATTAAGAAAACACTCCCATTTACCATCGCAACAAAAAGAATAAAATATCTAGGAATAAACCTACCTAAGGAGACAAAAGACCTGTATGCAGAAAATTATAAGACACTGATGAAAGAGATTAAAGATGATACAAATAGATGGAGAGATATACCATGTTCTTGGATTGGAAGAATCAACATTGTGCAAATGACTCTACTCCCCAAAGCAATCTACACATTCAGTGCAATCCCTGTCAAACTACCACTGGCATTTTTCACAAAACTAGAACAAAAAATTTAACAATTTGTATGGAAACACAAAAGACCCCGAGTGCCCAAAGCAATCTTGAGAATGAAAAATGGAGCTGGAGGAATCAGGCTCCCTGACTTCAGATTATACTACAAAGCTACAGTAATCAAGACAATATGGTACTGGCACAAAAACAGAAATATAGATCAATGGAACAGGATAGAAAGACCAGAGATAAACCCGCACACATACGGTCACCTTATCTTTGATAAAAGAGACAAGAATATACAATGGAGAAAAGACAGCCTCTTCAATAAGTGGTGCTAGGAAAACTGGACAGCTACATGTAAAAGAATGAAATTAGAGCACTCCCTAACACCATACAGAAAAGTAAACTCAAAATGGATTAAAAACCTAAATGTAAGGCCAGACACTATCAAACTCTTAGAGGAAAACATAGGCAGAACACTCTATGACATAAATCACAGCAAGATCCTTTTTGCCCCACCTCTTAGAGAAATGGAAATAAAAACAAAAATAAACAAATAGGACCTAATGAAACTTAAAAGCTTTTGCACAGCAAAGCAAACCATAAAACAATACAAGTAGACATCCCTCGGAATGGGAGAAAATATTTTCAAACAAAGCTACGGACAAAGGATTAATCTCACAAATATACAAGCAGCTGATGCAGCTCAATATCAAAAAACAAACAACCCAATCCAAAAATGGGCAGAAGACCTAAATAGACATTTCTCCAAAGAAGATATACAGATTGCCAACAAACTCATGAAAGGATGCTCAACATCACTAACCATTAGAGAAATGCAAATCAAAACTACAATGAGATATCATCTTACACCAGTCAGAATGGCCATCATCAAAAATCTACAAACAATAAATGCTGGAAAAGGTGTAGAGAAAAGGGAACTCTCTTGCACTGTTGGTGGGAATATAAATTGATTCAGCCACTATGGAGAACAGTATAGAGGTTCCTTAGAAACTAAAAATAGACCTATCCCTGCAATCCCACTACTGGGATATACCCTGAGAAAACCATAATTCAAAAAGAGTCATGTACCACAATGTTCATTGCAGCAGTATTTACAATAGCCAGGACACGGAAGCAACTAAGTGTCCATCGACAGATGAATGGATAATGAAGATGTGGAACATATATACAATGGAATATTACTCAGCCATAAAGAGAAACGAAATCTAGTTATTTGTAGTGAGGTGGATGGACCTAGAGTCTGTCATACAGAGTGAAGTTTCATCAGAAAGAGAAAAACAAGTACTGTATGCTAACACATATACATAGAATCGAAAAAATAAAAAGGTTATGAAGAGCCTAGCGGCATGACAGGAATAAAGTAGACGTGGAGAATGGAATTGAGGACACAGGAAGGGGGAAGGGTAAGCTGGGTCAAAGTGAGAGAGTGACATGGACTTATATACACTACCAAATGTCAAATAGATAGCTAGTGCGAAGCAGCTGCATAGCACATGGAGATCAGTTCAGTGCTTTGTGACCACCTAGAGGGGTGGGATAGGGAGGGTGGGAGGGAGATGTAAGAAGGAAGGGATATGGGGATATATGTATACGTATAGCTGATTCACTTTGTTATACAGCAGCACTAACACAACAATGTAAAGCAATTATACTCCAATATATTAAAAAATGAAAATAAAAATTAAAAAAATGAAAGCAGTGAACTCATAAAAACAGGTAGTAAAATGGTGTTTGCCCGAAGTCGAGGTGTAGGGGAAATTGAGAGATGTTGATCAAAGGGTACAAACTTTCACTTACAAGATGAATAAAATTCTGAGGATCTAATATACAGCATGGTAACTATAGTTATCAATACTCTATTATACAATTGAAAGTTGCTGAAAGAGCAGAGCTTTAATGTTTGATTCCCTTCCTCCACAATAAAGTGGACATTGCAATAAGGTGAGTCACACCAATTTTTTGGTTTCTCAGTGCATATAAAAGTTAAGTTTACACCATACTGTAGTTTATTAAGTGTACAATAGCATTGTCTAAAAAAGCAATGTACATACCTTAGTTAAAAAATATTGTAGGGCTTCCCTGGTGGCACAGTGGTTGAGAGTCCTCCTGCCAATGCAGGGGACATGGGTTCGTGCCCTGGTCCAGGAAGATCCCACATGCCGCGGAGCGGCTGGGCCCGTGAGCCATGGCCGCTGAGCCTGCACGTCCAGAGGCTGTGCTCTGCAACGGGAGAAGCCACCACAGTGAGAGGCCTGTGTACCGAAAAAGAAAAAAAAAGAAATATTCTATTGCTAAAAGTGATAACCATCATCTGAGCCTTCAGCAAGTTGTAATCTTTCTGCTGATACAGGGTTTTGCCTTGATGTTGATGGCTACTGGCTGATCAGTATGGTGGTTGCTGAAAGTTGTGGTGGCTGGGGCCATTTATTAAAATAAGACAACAATGAAGTTTGCTGCTTTGACTGACTCTTCTTTTCCTGAACAATTTCTCTGTAGCATGCAATGCTGTTTGATAACATTTTACCCACAGTAGAAATTCTTTCAAATTGGAGACAACTAAGTTTACATAATGTTCTAAATCCTTTGTTGTCATTTCAACAATCTTCACAGCAGCTTCACCAGGAGTAGTTTCCATCTTAAGAAACCACTTTCTTTGCTCATCCATAAGAAGCAACTCCCCATCTGCTCAATTATTATCATGAGATGGCAGCAATTCAGTTACATTTTCAGTTTCCACTTCTAGTTCTCTTGTTATTTCCACCACATCTGCAGTGCCTTCCTCCACTGAAATCCTGAACCCCTCAAAGTCATCCATGAGGGTTGGAATCAGCTTCTTCCAAATTCCTGTTAATGTTGGTATTTTCACCTCTTCCCATGAATCATGAATGTTCTTCATGGCACCTAGAACAGTGAGTCCTTTCCAGAAGGTTTTCAATTTACTTTGCCCAGATCCATTAGAGGAATCACTGCCCATGGCAGCTATAGCCTTACAAAATGTATATCATGGGTAATAAAACTTGAAAGTTGAAATTACTCCTTGATCCCTGGGCTGTAGAGTGGATGTTGTATTAGCAGGTATGAAAACAACATGAATCTCATACGTCTCCATCAGAGCTCTTGGGTGACCAGGTACATTGTCAATAAGCAGTAATATTTTAAAAGGAATCTTTTTTTTCTGAGCAGTAGGTCTCAATAGTGGGCTTAAAACAGTAAACCATGTTGTAAACAGATGTGCTGTCCCCCAGGCTTTACTGTTCCATTTATAGAGCAGAGGCAGAGTAGATTTAGCATAATTCCTAAGGGCCCTAGGATTTTCAGAATGGTAAGTGAGCATTAGCCCCTAACAAGAGAGTCAGACTGTCCTTTGAAGTTTTGAAGCCAGGCACTGACTTCTCCTCTCTAGCTATGGAAGTCCTAGATGACATCTTCTTCCAATAGAAGGCTGTTTCATCTACACTGAAAATCTGTTGTTTGTTTAGTGTAGCCACCTTCATTAATTTTCTTAGCTAGATATTCTGGATTACTTGCTGCTTCACCTTGGACTTTTATGTTATGGAGATGGCTTCTTTAAACTTCAGGAACCAACCTCTGCTTGCTTCATACTTTTCTTGTGCAGCTTCCTCACCTCTCTCAGCCTTTATAGATTGAAGAGAGTTAGGGCTTTGCTCTGAATTAGGCTTTGGCTTAAGGGAATATTGTGGCAAGAATTACCAAAATGTGACACAGAGGCCGAAAGTGAGCAAATGCTGTTGGAATAATCATGCCAATAGGCTTGCTAAACACAGAGTTCTCACAAACCTTCAATTTGTAAAAAACTCCGTATCTATGAATCAAAACAAAGTGAAGCACAATAAAATGAGGTGTGCCTGTATATCATTATATCTCAATAAAGTTGGAAAAAAATGAGATGCCCTTCAGGTAGTTCAAGGGAAGTATTCTTTAAATTAGAAGCCTGTTAAAATAAAAGATAATATGAGAAACAAAAGAAATAGAAAATAATGAAATCACTATATGGAAGGAATTACGTGATCTGCATAAGGGACCCAAGATAAATAAAACCATTGAAAAGCAGATTTAAAACAATGCTAATCACAACTGTACAAAAATGTGAGGCTTATTCAAAAGCCAATTTGATGAGGTAAGGAACCAATTTTCTTTTTAACAAGAGACACCTTTTGCAGGTGTATAACAAGTGGGAATTAGTATGTCAACCACCTACTATTTCTTAGGTTCTTTGTTAGCTATATTTTTATTGTCTCATTTAATCCCCCAAATAATGTGACCCAGATGTTATCTTTATTTTACAGAGGAGGAAACTGAGACATGGAGAAATTAAATTACTTGCCAAAAATGGTAGTTGAGTTTCAAATTCCCTGTGTATACATTTCCATACAGAGTCTGGCTTGACCATGTGCTTGCTTTGGCCAATGGGATATTAGCAAGCATGACATAAGCAGAGGCTTAATAACAAGTGCTTGTCCTTTGGGGGCTCGTCTTCTTGGCAGTGCTTCCTCTTGGAACCCTGAAACCACCCAAACAGGCCATGTAGAGGAGAATGGAGGTGCCCAGAGGAGGGTCAGACACATGGCCTCACTTGGTCACAGATCACCATAACAAATAAAATAGAGTGATTACCTGGTATGTATGATGAAGACATTAGCACATATCACATATCTTCTCTCATCTCATGGTATCCATCTTCCAGGTTTTCTTAAGAATTCTTTTTTAACATATAGAAATACATAATATACTATAACAATGATTCTCCTTCCCTGAGAACTTTGTAGAACCAAGCTCTGTTGTAAAGAAGTATGAGGGCAGCATGATTTCTTCTCTTGTGATGATAGTGATTGTTTTTTTCTGTATTATGCTTAAATAGTTTTTCTTTATCCTAGATAATAGCCTAACTAGCATATAAAGAATAGTATACTTAGAGTATAAATTGGTATTGACTGCTTTGCGTCAAGTTTACTTCAAACACAGCATATTCCTTTAGCCTGCAGCATTTATTTTTTTCATTTCTGGGAAACTTTTCTTGTTCTATATTTTCAAATTTGTTTTTTCATTTCTGCTTTATTTGTTTAGTTCCTTACGACCCAATATTTTTATGGTAGATATTTTTTATCTATCTTTATTATCTATTAGCTTCTCTCTAATCTCTTACCACTGACAGTGAACATGTGGAAGAGGGGATCCCTCCCATGTAAGCTAGAGTTGTGGAGGATCATGCATGGGAACAGGGGAGAGAGGGAAGAAATACCTAGGATTCTCCCTTCTCCCACCCTCTGACTTTCCTGCCCACCTGGAAGCCTGGGGGCATGGGAACAAGTCTCAGGGGTCAGCTTCCCCTGAACCAGAGCAAGGCAGAGAATGGTGGTACTGACAGTGGTGGGTGGGGAGTTGACCAATGAGAATGACCAGCACATACTTGCCAATTTATGTTACTTTCTTAAAGGATCACAAAGATTTTAACTCTTCAACAAGTCTCAAATATTTGCTCCTTCCCACTGGAGCATGTGTGTGTCTGCAAGTGCATGCACACACACACACACACACACACACACGTGTATGTGTGCATATGCACATGTGTGCATTTGCCAAGTTTCCACCTGTATCATCATGAAGCCTTGATCTTTCCAAATTTGAGGGAAGGTATAATCTTCAAAGCAGAAAACAGATGGTATCTTAGGGAATCTCTTCAAACAGTGAGTCCATTTCATTTCCAGAGTTCATCAGCTCTATTTTATTTAAAGAAAGAGAGAAGAGCCAAAGAATTTCATAGCCATAGAACAATGTTATCCACCCTCAATTATTTTTCTCAGATTGGCAGATTTCCTTTTCATCTCATACTGTTGCTTTATTGATTTGCTTTTGAGCCACTAAAAAAATGAATTTTTATTCTTATGAAATCTATCTGTAGCCTGAAACAATTGTGAGATATTTCCTTCTCGTTTTAAGCTATAATTTATCAAGTGGGGCTCTTTTACTTCATGTTAAATATTTGTTTGTTCTTGCCATGCTATTATTTTCATCTTGATCATGCTCAGGTAATACTCCAGTGATACAGTGTTGATGCCTTCTTCCTACCATGTGAGGAAGATTTGTTTTCCTCAAATTTACAGGTGGTGGGCTGAGTATTTTACATTATATCCACTTTTCTATAGCCTGAGGGAATGTCAGGGTTAAGGGGCCAACTCAGTGGAGGGGAACGTGTGCAATGTGCATTTTCTTTGAGTTCTTGGACTCTGTTCTCCCTCTTGAGTGTTTCTCACAGCTTGGCACCAGCTTGCTGTGTTCCAGTATAAGGAGACAGCCTTCCAGCTCTGTGTTTGGCAACCACTGTTAAAGAATGTTGGCATTGGATGGACCTAGAGATTATCATACTAAGTGAAGTCAGCCAGGCAGAGAAAGACAAATATGTAATATCACTTATATGTGGAATCTAAAAAAATGATACAAATTATCTTATTTACAAGACGGAGAAAAATACTCACAGACATAGAAAACAAACTTACGGTTACCAAAGGGGATAGAGGGAGAGGGGTGGGGGGAGATAAATTATGAGTCTGGGAGTAACGTACATACTGCTATATATAAAATAGGTAAACAATAAGGACCTACTGTATAGCACAGGGGACTATACTCAATATCTTGTAATAACCTATAGTAGAATAGAAAAGAATCTTAAGAAAATATATATGTCTTACTGAATCACTTTGCTGTAGACTTGAAACTGACACAATATTGTAAATTATACTTCAGTAAAAGTATTAATTAATTAAAAAACGTTAAGAGAATTTTGGCATAAAGAACAGGTCAAGCATCACGGAATTAAATAAGTCAGCTTTCCTATGTGAAGTCAGAAGATGTTACATCTAGATAGATAGAGTAGCGTGTTTCTCTGAGAAGATAAATCTTACTTGGCTCTCTTTAAATCTATTGTTAATAACTAGCAGCTACAAAATTTCATTCTGATGTTGGCTCTATGAATTAGAAGGAAGGAATGCCAACCAAGAAGTTGGGAAAGCCCATGAGCATCATTGTAAATAGAACCAAAAACCCAAATAAAGGAGTTGGGTGGAGATGTTTCTAAACAGTACAGTGAGAAATGGGTCGGTGCAAGGAGCTAAGAAATAGCCTGTTTAATTCCATTTATGTTTCCATAAATTCCAGAAAGAAGTCCATGAAAAGTATTAAGCTACATAGTTTTTTACCACTACAATTTGGTCATGTTTTGTTCCCAGTTAGTAAAGAATCTTTAGAAAATATTAAAGGAGTTCTGTGTAAAGTGAATATACATTTGTTTCTTCATAGCATCTCTCTGGTGAACAGTCCCTGGAAGTTTTGGGGTAGCTTTATGGAAAGAGAGAATGGTGGAGGGGGAGTGGGAAGTGGAAGAAGGAGATAGGATTATTAGCTATAAAAATGATTCAGTCCTAGAGCTCCTGGTGGCCATCTTTGCCACTTTGAGGGGGAGAATCAACCCAGAGCAAAACAGAGATAGAGTGAGAAAGTCAAATCCTTGAAGACATCATTTGAGCACCAGGATCTAGCCGTGCCTGAAGTTTATTGCTTGAACTTCCCAGTTAGAAAGCTAGACAAGTCTTTCTTTCAACTACTTTGGGTAGGATTTCTGTTACTGAAAGAGTTCCTTTATTAATATATTATGTTCCCCAGGGTTCAGCA